>NC_137455.1:342849403-343449403 GCF_964235325.1 Thermobia domestica
TGTTTATTTCGTCCTTGACATTGTGTTTTCACATTCTAATTAGTGTATTCAGACGAAGAATTGGTAAGCATGTTCTGCATCATAATGTTTTCTTGTAGTTTTAACCACTTTAGTGTATTTTGTTTCCTGAATTACCATATTATCGCATGCATAGGCCATGTTTCAATTTTTGCTCATAGTTTTAAAATAATCTCCGTTTATAAGCCGTAACTAGTCTAAAATGACTTGCTACATCTCCGTTACCGTTTTCTGCAATGTAACGTACAGTTTGAAACTAGCATTGTAGCAGTGCCGTGCCGTGGGAAGGGCCCGGGCGCTGAAGTAAGGGGCGCAAAATTTGGGAGGAACAAGAAGAGACATATATATTAAATGGAAGGGAAAAGTAATAAAAAGTGCTCAAAGTCAAGAAAAATCAGGGTTAATTTTTTAAAATGTTTTGGTCTCTCGACCTCACTCATATCTACGGGGCCACCGACATATACTCTCACCCTGGGCGCTGATTTTCCAAGGCACAGCACAGCATTGTAGCTAATTCGGTTACTTGGCATCCTTCTTTGAACACCCGTACCCCGTACCCGTACCGACACCCGTACAAACTACTGCTGAACTAACCGCAATTAAGCTTGCCCTCGACCATCGTTTACGCTTTCGTTACGTCATGTGCTGGTTTGTACTGACGCTCAGAGCGTAATTATGAGCCTACAGAATGTCTTCAGTAAGCACATCCTCGTTCAATACATTCTTGTGAGATTCCATTAACTACAACTGGGTAACGGGTCATGTCGACATTCGGGGAAACAAAGTGCTAACACAGCTGCCAAGCACGCCACCTTGCATTGGATCATAGCCTTCCTCGTTCCGATCTCTAGCTATTTCCACATCTTTGTGTGCGCGTTTGCGTATCTGACACACTCATCTGACGCATAGTTATTTGCTGCATAGTTTGAATCATCTATATTGTGAGAAATATAGTGTCCCATTGAGTATTCGGCACATTCTTGTCGAATGTTCTGAATACTCAGATCTCAGAGAACACCATGGAACATAGCTTACACTTGACCGTGCATTGGGCAATGATATTGTTATTGTTGAGCGTGTACTTGCTATTCTCCACGCTTGTAATATTGCTCACGTTCTCTGAACTTTTTAGTTGTTTGTTCTGTTATTTATTGTTGCTGCACTTTTATCTTTTATTCTGAACTTTTATCGTTTTTATATTTATTGTTGTTATTATATTCTAACATATTTATTATTTTATCTCTTCTTTTAGGTTTCTACTTCTGTTTTGCAGCAGCTTTTTGTTTCTCATATTTTGACATGTTCGTTTTAGAACTTTATTTACGACAGGCCATGTTTGAGCAGTTGTGTTGATAGTGACGGGGACAAATAGCCTCAATGTTAACAACCCCACTAAACCTCAACCGACACAAGGAAATAATTGTTACTTAAAAATCCTGAGGCGCTAGTTGCTGCTTTGAAAGCAATAAATTTACCGACATGCTAATAAACACTCCAGATTACTTACAGTGCTTTCTATAAATATTTTTATGACATGTCACGTTCCATCACACATTTGCTTGCTTGCTTGATTGATTCATTGAGTGTAGTGTAACGTTTCTTTGCAATACCGTTGCTATACAGACCCGAATCCACGGGGTCTAGGGGGCCGGCTCCTCCTAAATTTTTACTATCCCCCCTAAAATTTTCACGGTAAGCTTGCAAATGAACTATAATATGGTTGGATTGGGCAAACCCTAACTTTTACTGAGCCTTATTTTTGAGCTGGCTGCGAGGCTGTTGCTATAGGAGACGGATCTATAGTTTAAAGAGATATAAGAATCTTCTCGTTCCTGTATCAGAGACAATGATATTTGAACAAACACATGACTGGACACACACATACATATATATATATATATATATAGGCCTACACTCTACAAACGGATGGACGAAGAATAATAAAGATTGTTTTCTCTTCGTGAGTTCTTGATTGATTGATGGAGATTCAATAACCTCCAAATCGATACATTAAACAAGTATCAATGTCGCAGGTATTTCAAGTGAAGAGATTTGGTTTGCCACAGTGCAGACGTGTAGATTGAAGTTTGAATTCTTGTATTTACCCTCTTCTTCGATTAAATTTTCAGGTTTATGAAGGGAATCATTCCAAAAACCAAAATGCTAAAAACTCGAACACAGAAAACATTTTTATACCAAATTAAAAATTTTTGTATAGAAAAAATATTTATACAATTTTTATACAACTTTATATCAAAATTTTTATACAATTTTTATACCAAATTTTAAACAACCCCCAAATTTATGCTGGAATTAGAGAATTATATACTATACTACTCACGTATCTCATATAGCGAAGCTTGGAAATAATATGGAGTACAAAAGGTCATTTTGCCATTTTTTTGGTCTTCATTCCCTACTTAATACTAACTATTCAACTTTTCACTCAAAAACTTAGTAAACATGAATAAATATTTGAAAACAGAAAATATTTATTTGTCTTTAGATGTATCAAGTTAAAAATCATTTAGTTTCATTCTACCGTTGTATTCCATGGATAGATTAGTCCTTTGTGTCCTGAGCGTTATATTAACCCGCTGACCTAAACAGCGTGGCTGGTAGTCTATCACACAAGGATGATATCCACAATTTCATAGGAATGCATGGGAAACCAATTTTTGATTCTACGCATCTTGGGATCAACTGAATGAACCACGTCTATCAATGAACTTTGCTAACTTTTGAGATTTTGTGTCTTCCGGGCGGACATACCGACAGACGGAATAAATATATGTATAAAGTAGTTTTTAGTAAACCTTCCCCGGCTGTCCGGTGATTCAACATAGGATTCAAGCACAACAGAAGATTCCAGATTCTCAATCCAGTTCCAAAACATCATCACCATCCCAGAACAATAAAAATAGAATCAGGATGGTTTCAAGACACTCCACCCCAAATTATAGCTTACTCAAATCAAACAAGTTGTCCATTATGCAATTCGCAAAGAGGGTTATTTATTGATCGATTTTTTCAAAATTCTGCAAGAACTACAACAGATTCATCAGTTAGTGACACGACTAGGGATGCGCACGAGACAAGATTTGTGGTTGTCTCGTCTCGAAAATTTGCTGTAAAAGTGATGTCTCGACTCGAAAAATGTATATTTCGGTATTGGGAGAGCCGTGTCTCAACTCGAATTTTGTCAGAAAAAATCCTGTCTCGACTCGTCTCGTGCGCATCCCTAGACACGATTGAAGGTAGAACACGATCCATTGCATAAACTAGGAATTTTGTTGGACATTCACCTGACAATTGTCCTGAAAACACCACGGAATAGAAGATAGAAAGTCAAGCAGTTCCTTTCAGGCCCATACCAGGATGGGTTACACCCTTCACAATAATATATAAATGGCAATTTCTCATTGACTTACTCAATCTACCAATCAGAAGACAGCAACTCCGTATCTAAGAATGCAGCAGTGGAACCGTCTACCACAACATACACTATATAGGAACGCAACAGTGGCTTCCTGTTTTCACTTCTTTTTTCGTTACATCAAGTCCGTAATTCCAACACCCATGACAGGCAGGAGTTAAACGCCCCCTTACAAGAAAATCACATAGCTCAGAACCAGGGCCGCACTCACGAGAGGGGGTTTAACGGGTCTGGACCTCCACAAACTTTCTTATTAAACATATATTTGTACACTTTTTCAATAAAACTATAGTTGCTTAACAGGGAAATGATTGATATATCATGAAAATTTGATCGTACATATTATTTGTACTCCTCTTATAAAAACAATCTAGTTCTATAATTATTTTTCTGAAAATGTAGCTGGAAATATTTTACAATTACTTTCTTGTCTTTTTGAGTTAAAAATAATAACCGTACAACACTACATAGACCTAGTAACTTATAGCAGTGTTTCTTGTAGACATGGTTTTGGGGTGCTCTGTCCCCCGGAGTTGAGAGTGTCCCGCCGCGCCGGTGGAGACCAAAATAATAAGTTTATAATTTTAAATAGAATAGTACCGTGTGAAAATAATATGTGCCCCTCCAAATGCTAAGTGTACCCTCCCGAAGCATATTTCCTTAAAGAAACACGGACTTACAGTGTTGGATCCCCCAAAGATTGAACATCTCCCAATAAAAATTTATTCAGAACTCTAAACTGTCGTAACAACTTTTTATCATTATTTTATCATACTCCTTAAAAACACACACACACAAAGTTAACCTTCATCCGTCCAGGTTGCAGAAGATAAGAGAGAGAAGATAAGAAACTATTCATATTCTCTATCGTGCAGGTGTTCATTTTTATCCTTATATATAACAAGAAAAAAAAAACTGAGCACTAGATTAATGTCATGTCATACCCACAATTCATCAAGACAGAAAAATGGCTGCTTAAGAGGAATAAAAAAGAGAAAAATTAACCAGATGATTAACAAAAAAAAGTTCTCTTCGTTTGTATCATCTTTCTTCTTAATTTTCTACTTCACTCCGTTATAATTACACTTCAGTTTAAAAAAAGACTATGCGAAAGGGCTTTCAAAAAAGAATTTTAAAAAAAGGAAGAAAATTAGGTTAAGAAATGAAGAATGAATAAAGATACTAAGTTCTACTAATTAATCATTAGGTGGCAGGGCTTAACAATTTCGTAGTTATAACAGATTACTCCAACAAAGCTTAGCATAATATTAACTTTTAGAAAAATCGTGTAACAAGAAATATCTTCAACGCGATCTAAAAAGCAATTAAATTAAGTACCACCGTAGTTTTCAATAACTAATGATACGTTTGACAAAATTTCCCGTTATAAGAATATAATAACCAGTGTTGATGAATTAAACTACAACTAACCACTGAAAAATTCTGAATTTTTTGTTTATTCAATAACTATTAACGATATTAACATACAGCCTTACTTAAACAAACTAAACTATCCACCCACGATGAGAGTCGGGTTTAGGATAGACTCCTAGGTGAAGACGCTGTGGCTGGCAGCACTGCTGTCTGTGACCCTAGCAGTGAAGCCATATCTAGCATCTTGGTGCTAGATCTAGCATAATCAACATGCATTTAGCATCTAGCATCTTGACTTTAGCATCCTGGCAAAATCTAGCATAATTTCATTTTTCTCTGTGGTAAACAGAAAAAGGACGAAAATTTAGATGATTTAAGGACCGTCGGGAATTATTCTTTTTAGTTGAAGTGATGGTTGGAGCAATGAAACCAGTCAGTATTTCTGCGGTTGTAATTTTTTGTTGAATTCAGAGCAAACGCAAATGTTCAAAAATAGTAAACGTGACTGCAAAACATATTTACTTACCCATAATTTTATTACTGTCAACTGACACCTGAATGTGTCGTTATCTGGAATGTTTCTATCCCTTTTAATTTACAACTTGAGAGGGGAGGGATTTGAGCGTTAGGGGACAGCTAGTAATACACTAAAAGAAATGCTTCAGGGCTGTGTCGGAAGCGGCATGTTGTGTATATATTTCTTAAAATGATATTCACCATCCTCCCCTATAACGTGCCATTTACCATCAGTCCTGACAGCGTCATATTAGCTTTGAACATGAATACAGTTGAAACACTTCATTAAAATAATCAAGATAAGTGGGGCCGGGTCTTTAAAATTAATTAGGAAAGATAATTTGAAAATCTGGCATAATTTACAAAAATCTAGCATAATTCAGACCCGTGTTTGGCATCATCGCGAATCTTGAGTGTGGCAACCCTGGACCCTAGGAAAAGTTACCCCTGGAAGTGATGGGAATTATGATTCATTTGTGGCATGCGATTCCTTTGAATCCATTGAGTAAAAGGAATCATAAAAAGTAATGACTACTTTCTTTATTTTGATTCCAAGGACTCATGTATCCCTCTGAAGCTCTGCTTCCCTGTACTCAGTTGCCTTTTGCCTTTCTTTCCATTATTCCTATAATTCTGAATACCTGTACTCAAACACGTTTTGCAAGTTCCTCGCTTTTGTCAGTGTGTTTAGTTTGGCTTCGTAGCAGTTCGTATACCTTCGACAGCATCAGGGGCGGGCCCAGGGGGGCGATCGGGGCGATCACCCCCCCAGAAGAGGAAACTTTCTCATTTTATATATAAATAAAACCCATCTCAGACTTTGGAGCTCTTAAAAGTAACTCTAAATAGCAGTATTACAACCCATCGCCCGCCAGAAGTTCGTCCTGGACCCACTCCTGGACAGCATACTATTCATAAAGCAATCAAGTAGAATTCTGCTTCGGGGGAGTGAAGGGAAGAAAAAGCAAGAATATTTTTAGGCAAGTGGCGGTAAAAGAAAATAGATGTCTCCATTCTTCCTTCCTTAATGAACACCCAACGTACAACCGCTATGAATTGGTTGATGAACAATACTATTGTGTATAGTATAACTGCAGGAAGGCTAAATAAAAGAAAAGCTTAAGGGCTATGTTTCACTGCATTTTACACATATTTTTTAAATTGTATTGGCCACTTAACATGAATGTAAGTGAATTAACATAATATCCTTCGGAACAGACAGAAACAAACAGAATAATCAACCAACAGCGGTACGTGATTCTTTTCTGAACGCATCCACTATAATAAGCTTCCAACGTGTTTTGTGTCTACCATTTCGTGTGAGTTTTCGTTATCAAGTCTTGTCAATCTGTTTATATAGTTGTGAATTGATTCCATGAATCATATATGTAACTTTACATTCGAATTCAAACGTATACCTTTTTCAGTCCTTGGACTGCAAGATTTCGAAATGAATCCAAGTACTTTGAGTTATTTTCAATATTCGTTCCTTTGAGCACACAAGAAGAGTCGTTACTTTGTAACGACTCCGTAAGGAACAACCCATCACTAACCCCTGGATCTGCCTATGCCCGCTATGTGTTGTTATCTACAGATGGAAATAAACCAAAGTAATGCTGTAAAAATTCGAACAACTTATTAATCGAACAATTGGTTCTTCGAATATTCGAAGAATCCTTTATTCAAATAAGAATAAAAATTAAAACATTATCCAGGAAAATTCGAATAATTAAATTAATGGGGTCCACAAATATCTTCTGCACTGGTACCCGGCAGAGATTTGTTACGACACTAACGGTGTCACTGTTGCTATAAGGTATCTAAAGGTAACTCATAAGTCAAATTATGGTATACTAAACTAAACAATTAATGATAATGTTAATACTCACATACAAATATCGTTTTATATGAATTTCCTAGGATTTTATTACTTCTTTCGGTCTTTGTTTTCCATAGTCGTCGGTCATAATTAAAGGAATAATTTCTCAACATTGGTACTTACCTAGAAAAGAAAATAGAAACCGCAATGTTAATTACAATTATCATTAGCATTTAAGGTAATTTTTTATGAAAAATACACAAATACAGTAAAAAACAAGTTAAGAGGCTATTGTCATTTGCCCATATATATATCAGGCGCCATTTTTAAAACACCCGATATATATATATATATATATATATATATATATATATATATATATATATATATATATATATATAGGGTTTTAAAGATAAAAACCGCCAGCGCTTACAAATTACAAACGGTTAGAAATAAAAGGATTAATTAAAACAAGTGAGATAGTAAAATGTCAGAGAGTGCATCAAATTCTTGCCTGTGGGACTTGGGGTCAGAGACAGTCATTCAAAAATTGTGAAATGCTAAACAGATAGCATGAAATATCATTGAAAAATATACAAACTTTCTAGGATAAACTTTCTTATGTGGGACACCGTTTACAAAACGGTAAACCTTTGAGTTCTTGCACAGTCAGAGAAAAGGACCAATTCCTATAAATCACAAATAGTTGAAAATAAAAGGATAAAGCAAACGTGAGACAAGAAACTGTCAGAAGAAGAATCAACTAGAGCACTCTGCTTGCCCCACAGAAATCCCCATCATCGAATCCCGAACAGTCGTCCGAAAATTTTAAATAGAGAAGCATATAATTTGATGATACACCACTACAAAGATAATGGGAAAATAATTTCCATACGATAAAATTCTTGGTGTGGGGCACCGTTTAAGAAATGACCACCATAGATGTGGTTCCGATCCGGCAATAAAGTAAAGGCCCAGTTGTTACATATAATATCGTTCTTATACAGTACCGGTACCTTTAGTACTAAAGAAGATCATTCAAGTCGAATCAAACAAATATAAAACCAGCTCCTACCAACTTATGTACTGAGGAAGTGGTAGCGAATGATGGCAGTAGGTGTAGACTTAAACGAAAACTTTTCTTATATTCACATAAAAGTAAGCACACAAAATTTGATAGTCAAAAAGGAGGGACTTTTCTTTCCTTAACGTTCTATTTTTTTTCCTTTGCTTTGTGTAGCGCCCCTCAGTCCCCCACCTCACCTCCGCTTGCTAAGGATGCTAAGTTGTGAGTTCTTTTCTTTTCCCGTTTTTTTTTAAACCCTCTCTTCTCTTCTGTTCATGCACAAAGGGAAAAGGAAAAGCCTGGTTTACTTAAGAAATGCGGGTCCCATCTGTTGCCTCATGTTTAATTCGGCACAGAACGATTAACGCTGGGAGAAGACGTACGTCTGGGAAACAAAAACAACAGCTTTGTCTGTGGAGAAGCTACAACGGAACCGAACGGAACGACATACACAAATCAGCTGCTTTTGCTTTTGCTATCTTTTCACAGTTTCAACTTTAAGAACTATATTGAAACAACCTGCTTGTCTTACGGTTTTGTCTTTCATCTTTTAATACGTAAAGTTCATGGCCACATGCACTGCAAATCAGAGGTTGATTCTTATTAGACCAGAAATCACCATCATTCCGTACTATAAGCTGGGGTGATGAAATTTCGAGAATAACAAAACGGGACACGCAGCAAACTGATATAGTTTGGCAAATCTAGATATAGTACAGGATACTCAGCATACTGGTATAATTTATAAATCAAGATATATTACGAGACACTTATCAAACAGGTATAATTTGATAAATCAAGATATATTACGGGACACTTATCAAACTGGTATAATTTGATAAATCTAGATATACTACAGGACACTCAGAATACTGGTATAATTTGATAAATCTAGATATACTACAGGACACTCAGCATACTGGTATAATTTGATAAATCTAGAAATACTACAGGACACTCAGCATACTGGTATAATTTGATAAATCTAGATATACTACAGGACACTCAGCATACTGGTATAATTTGATAAATCTAGAAATACTACAGGACACTCAGCATACTGGTATAATTTGATAAATCTAGATATACTACAGGACACTCAGCATACTGGTATAATTTGATAAATCTAGATATACTACAGGACACTCAGCATACTGGTATAATTTGATAAATCTAGATATACTACAGGACACTCAGCATACTGGTATAATTTGATAAATCAACATATATAAAAGGACACTTATCAAACTGGTATAATTTGACAAATCTAGATACACTGTGGGACACTCAGCAAACGTATAGTTTGATAAATCTAGATATAATAGGGACACTCATCAAACTAGTATAATTTGACAAACCTAGATATATTTCATTAGGTATGCGGTAGTATTTGTTATCTTGTCATTCATACCATAAGGAAGAAGAGGAAGAAGTCCCTAGCTATTCAAAATAACCAGATATTTATTTATTCATTTGTTTAACTTATGATTATTTTAATTTTTACATTACGTTTTAGCATTTAACATAAACAGGGCTTAGAGGGATCAATTGTCTCTTAAATGTCATATTTTTTAATGACTGAATTTCATTTTTCCATTGATCTTTCCTTTTTTAAAAAAAGCTGTAGAACTCTATGCAAGTAATATGTTTAAAATAGCAATTTGACATTATACTGGTAACCACGAGCCAACAACTGCACGCTTATTTTGAAGAAAACGGGACATTTTGCATCCTGTTTACATTTTTGTCGGGACACTGACCGAACAAGTTCTTGAGAAAAAGGAGACAGACCCGTTAAAAAAAGAACATTTGGTTACTCTACCATAAGCTCTAACGCGAAGAAATTCTGGAAGGGTTGAGAGGGCTACTGCAATTTGATGACACTATATCATTGTTAACTAATAATTAATTATAATATGAGCAATATTGTTATGTTAGACTAATAATGATGTATATTATTAATACAATGATACTATGGCAATAAGAACAACCACGTAATGACCAGTGATTTAACAGGTTTTCATTGTAGTTTCAAGAATACGAGTGCCGTAATATTGAGGATGAGATTTCAGGAGAAGCAGGAGAAGAATTTGACTTTGAGAAACCCACTGATAGTGTGAAGATGTTTGAAGTACAGATGAAATGAAGAAACGCAATAATATTGGAGCAAGAAAGCATCAACTGGAGTATTTCTACTTGGCAGCTACGTCTGCCACCTGTTGGTGAAAGTAAGTACTACTAGTATGTCAACTGTACTTTTATTCTGTATTAAGCTATTATTTTAAAGAATTTAGAATGCACAGTCTTGTTGAAAAAATCTTAGTCACCCACCTTGGTTTAGAAGACGATATTCTGAAAACTGTATAAATGGGAAATTTTAATACTTTGCTTATGAATAAGGATCTTCAGTTGGCAGAAAGAGCCATATTTATTTGGTCTAATCCCAACTGTAGGTAAGAATGCAGAGCTTTTCAGAAGAGAAATGGGTGAACAGCTTTATTGCTTTTAACAAGACTATAATTTGAGATAGAATGAGGTAAGAATCAAGCCCGTATCCACAAGGGGTCTAGGGGGCCAAGCCCCCTAAATTTTTGCTAGCCCCTAAAATTTTCACGGTAGGCTTGCAAATAACTATAATATAGTTGGATCGGGCCCCCCTAATTTCTACCGGCCCCCTACATTTTTAGGCTGGCTACCGGCCTGGTAAGAAATGATATAAAGTAAAATTCTGTTGGGTAGATTGTCCGGAGCAAATATTACTTGCATGTAGTTTCGACCCCATATATTTTTTAAAAAATAATGTGCAAATGTATTCCTTAGGTTTAGATGCAGTCGTTATGGTTCTGTTTATAAAGTGGCTTCAAATACGTTGTTTTTACTTAGTTACCGATAGATGATTCTGCTCATGAGTTGTATTAAAGACTAAAAAATTTATGACATTATTACCAAGAATGTGGTATCTTAGCATTATGTTTATTGGTTACCAGAAAGCTCTATTGGTAGTAAAAAGGAAAGTTATATTATTTTTGAACAGAAACGGTTGTCAACTAGTTGCTTAAATAATGAAAGGAAGGTAGATTTATAATGGAGTGATGTAGTTTTAGCGTACATAAGTTTGCTCGTGCAATTTGGCCACATTTCTCTAGGACCGTAGCTACAACACTAATGCAGACCGGTCCGATGTGAACTTTTGGGAAGCTAGCTTGAGTTTGCTTTACATTCGTACATACGAATAAATAACTGAAGTTTCAGATGGGCTGAAATTCCCCCCTGACCATCGCCTATTTACAGGTCTGCATCCTTGTCTTTGGTACGAGCGATCCCAGGTTCGATCCCCGATGAAGACACTCGGTCAAAAAAGTGTAAAAGCCTTTTCAGGCCAGCCACCCTGAGTGAGGTTTTCCTGAACTTTCTTGATTCACACAGGTTCCAGGACGCTTCCTTCCTTTCCTTTTATCGGATAGCGGGATCAACCGAAAAACGTTATCCCTCATAAATGACGAGCTAACATGGTCATAGATGCCGAAAGCCCAGAAATCTAATTCCTAATCCTAATCCTAGTGACAGGCTAACATGGTCATAGATGCCGAAGGTACAGAAATCTAATTCCTAATCCTAATCCTAGTGACGGGCTAACATGGTCATAGATTCCGAAAGCCCAGAAATCTAATTCCTAATCCTAATCCTAGTGACGGGCTAACATGGTCATAGATGCCTAAAGCCCAGAAATTTAATTCCTAATCCTAATCCTAGTGACTGGCTAACATGGTCATAGACGCCGAAAGCCCAGATATCCAATTCCTAATTCTAATCCTGGCCTGCATTCTTCCCAAAATACAAATACATTCTCATTAATGGTATATTTTACACAGAATCCATAAAATACACAAATTGAATTTGGAGGATTTTGCGTTCCAAAGGGTAAGCGGAACGCCGGACAAGAAAATATTTTTAAGTTTATTTTTATGTCTACCAAATTTTTTTAAAAAATAAGTAATAACTATATAATATTGTTTGCTAGGCCTGACATAATCTAGTACCCTGGCTACGCCACTGAAAGCAACATTATTTTGCATTCCAGTGCGATCATTAGTTTACGTGAAATCAAATATTTATGCATTTAAAACATTTCATAAAACATAAAATTCTTTAAAAAGCTTTATAATTATTAAGTTACCAAAGGACTCATAACTTAATGATTTTGATATATTAATGTTCGTTTCGTGATACTATTCCAGGTTCAAACTCTTACGTGCAAGTCAGCATCTCAATCTTCTACGTTAACGTGAGAGAAATGACAAAGTGTTGATCACTGAATACACTGAAAAAAGCACTATTACGCATAAAATGTAATAAAGTATTTACAAGGAAAGGACATGAACTTCTCAACGAGAGCTCCTAATCAAACCTAGCCAATTCGACAAACATAACAAAGATATGTTCATGTATAAACAAGTAGGTGCCATGGACAACGGAGTAAGTCCCTGGGGCCCATTTATCCTGTTAGTATAAATAAAATCGTGGACTCTTAGTTAAATAGCTATTGCTTCAACACTGCTCATTGGAAAGTCATGGTTTATAAATCATTCTCTTCAGCATGAAACAAGCTTTCCAGAGATGCTATGCATTGGGGCCCCCAATGTACTTGAACAGGGAAAACTGGGAGAATGTCGGGAAAATTCCCTCCAGAAATCCCTCCCATCAACTTTGAACCCCCCTGGAGTGGCCCCGGGTAAAAACACACAATTCAAATATATCTTAAAAATAGTATAGGGTATAAGAAATGTGTGTACCAAGTTTTGTATTGCTGGACAGAATAAGTATGAGGGGAAATCGTGTATTGATATACAAGCTTTTCCCTTATATCTATTCCGTCTATCAATACAAAACTTAGTATATACATTTCTTATCCCCTATACTATTTTTTAGATACATTTGAATTGTGTGTTTTTACCCGGGGCCACTCCAGGGGGGTTCAAAGTTGATAGGAGGGTTTTCTAGAGAGAATTTTCCCGACATTCTCCCAGTTTTCCCTGTTCAAGTACGTTAGGAGCCCAATACATAGTACCTCTGGAAAGCTTGTTTCATGCTGAAGAGAATGAACCATAAACCCTGACTTTCCAATGAATAGTGTTGGTGCAATAGATATTTCACTGCCAGTCTACGATTTTCTTTATACTAACAGGGTAAATGGGTCCCAGGGACTTACTCCGTTGCCCATGGTACCTAATTTTTTGTCCATGAACATATCTGTGTTATGTTTATCGAATGGACTAGGTTTGATTAGGAAGTCCCGTTAACAGATTCATGTCCTTTTCTTGTAAGTACTTAGATTTTGTGCTTGTCTCTCTTCTTTGTCTCATTATTGCTGTATCGTCAATTGTTGCTTTAAATTGATTTGTTTTCATATATCTATCAGAATTCATGGCTTGATGAATTATTATTGTTAAATATAATATGCGAACTAAGGTATTTTTCTCTTTGCCGCAGCATCCTCCGGGTTGATATTAGTAACATAACAGAGGATAGAGGATACTATTATAGCTACACAGCACACATGCCCACACGAACTCCTTCGGACATCCCATTACATTTAGGTCTGAAACAGAAATTTTGAGGATAATGCAGGTATCCACGGAATTTCCAATGGATTTTAATGGGATGTACTTGTCACAGAGCATAATTAGATGTCCAAAAATTATCTTTCAATAACCCACAAAGAGCCCAGAAATGTCCAACAACTAATCTCGTTTCCAGGTGCCCACAGGATGTTCCCTGGCAAAACTAGGAGCCGATATCCTAATTGCAGGTTGACGCAGAGTTCAAGGAGTAAATTACACTTCTCATTACACTATCTGAGAAAAAAAGTCAGTTTAAAGTGCACTATGGGAAGAATGCCTCTTGCATGTCGTATATGTGGCAGAAGTAAGTTAGAAGTGTATTTTATGTAAAAAAAAAAAAAAAAGTGATTTCAAAATAAACTATGCGATAAAAATCAGTTGAAAGTGCATTGTGTGAGAACGTCTGACCTTTGTAACAAACCTTAGGCTAATTTCCTTACTATTTGGCAAACTTTCGTCCAGCAAGAGAATATTAGGGCCACCATATTCCTTATGAGTCTTAATTACATGGCTAAAATTACGCGTATATAAGAAAAAATTACTAATTACTGATTAGTTGATTTAGCTTCACGACGAGAACTCGACGTATACCACTTGTTTTCAGGTACTATGTGTTGTACGTAGTTCTAAAGAGACAATCGTTCCATTGGTTCTGTCGCCAACTTCTTCAGGGTCAGGTGAAACAGACGTGAAAGAGGGTTGTAATTTGACTGTCAGTATTTCAGCAACATATTTGCCAAGGTTTCTTTGTAATTTTACGAAAAAAGTTTACGGTGTACAGGATTCATATATAGCTCCAAAAATTTTTCCTAATTTTAGTCTACCAATCATCTTTTGGTGACGTTTAATTCTTAAAAAAGAGAAGAAGAAGTAATTTCTCTATTATTTACAGTAAAACCTGAGCAACTAACATACGATAGCGCAATTGTGAATTGTGTTTGGGTTTTTACGCTATCCTTGTATGCAATATATTTAAATTTTGTTTTACGTTAACAAGAGAAAAAACCTTTGTTATGCTTATTTATTTATTTATTCCTTTCTGAGTTCCATCCTAGTCTTCCGTACTTTTATCCTGGCGAATCTGCAATCCCGCATTCATTATTCATTGTAAGTGTATACATAACGGTGGTATAAGCTCGATAGCCTTTTATATATGAACACAAACATATCTTCACCCTTAAAACACACAAATAATGCAAGAAAAGTAGGCAAAAGTAACTATATTCCTAAGTCATATTAGTGTCTTCGCAAAGCCTACATATCACGCATTCTTGGGACTATTCTTTTTTCACCCTCGGTACCGCGCAATGATAGTACACTAAGTTACTGATGAAGACGTATAGTTTTCATAACTCCCCGTAGTTTTTCTTTTGCTTTTACTAACCCCTTACAGTTTCCCTATTTCTTCCTCTTTTTTTTTCTGGAAGCTTTTTGTGTTCTTGGATCGATGCAAGTAAAAGGGTTTTGGGGTGGGAGGGGAGGCTTTAACACGTAAGATGACGTCAAGGGAGTAAGGCCCAAAGAGGAGGAGATTCTGTAGAGGTGAAATAATGAGTTCTTACGAGCGAAAAGCGACGAGCGGCTGTTTTTTTTCCTTGAGGGGGATGGGAGAAGAGAGGGGGTGTCTTTTCTCTCATACCTTTCAACTCCCCTCCCCGTCCCCCGCTACATCCCTTTAGACACCTTCTTTTTGCTGCTTCGCCACCATCTTCATTTGTAAAGCGTTTTCTTTTTCTCTTTACTTTCTCCCTCCCATCCCCACCCCGTTTTCAGCCCAGCAAGTCCTCTGTTTTGCTCTGCCACTTCATTACAGTCAGGAGAAAACTGCTCGCAAGAAGGTGGTTTTGGATGATAAATTTTTCATTCCCTATCTTCTCGTGTTACCTTGCTTTTCCTCGAGCCTAGTTGCAAACAATTACAAATGTTGTTTTCTTTTACCCCTATTACAAGGACCTTTTAAAAAAAATCCCTTTATGGGCTATCCAGTTTGGTCTTAATAAGTTGCAAAATTAACTCCCTATTTTTTAGAAAACAATATATATATATATGCCCATCTCTCCACATTTTAAGTTTTGTTGTGTTAATCTAAACGCATTAGTTGTGCGGAAGATAATACTAAATACAATAAAGTGCATCTGATAAGAAGACAAAGAGATAATTAGTTTGGTACTTCTGATATCACTTTCATCTCCACGTATCTCTTCTTAAATTAAAAAAAAATCCTTTATAAATCTCGTTTCAAGATGTTGTATATTAAACACACATTATGACTACCCTATTACTGAAAGTCTAAATAATATATTGCAATCATTAAGAAAGTTCTTCACACTAGTGTATGTCTTAGACATTGAATCAAGACTTCGAATAATGAAAGAAAATTCAGTTTAAAGTAAACTGTGCGAAGATAGTCAGTGCACTATGTAAACTGTTTTAAGTGCACTATGTGAGAAAAGTCAGTTTAAAGTACTCTATTAGAGAAACGTTAGCTGGCAGTAAACAAGGGTGCCAATTTCTCTGGAACTTTGGTTGGTCCATTCAGATGTATGTTTGGTTGCAGACAATGGTATAAGAAGGTATATATGAGGATTTAAAGAAATTGAATTCAAATTATGCAAATATTGTACATTCATAAAAAAACATATAACGAGACATATAACATATAAAAATACATATTCATAAAAGTGCAGGGGTCCACATGAGCATTGGGGTCCTAGGCCCCCGGCCCCGAAGATCGGCGCCCTTGGCAGTAAACCATCTGAGAACATCCAGTTTGAAGTTAATTATGCGAAGATAGTCTGTTGCAAAGTGCACTGTGTGGAAAAGTTCAGTTAGAAATGCTTTATGTGAAATACAGTTAGTAGGAAGTGAAGTATCTGAGAAAAGTCAGTTTGAAGTGAACAAGGGGTGGATAAAACTACATATATAATTGTCGTTTGTGTTGCCAAAAAGAGGGCCAATAGTAATAACTTTGATGCGATTTACTGTAATAGTAAGCAACATCGAGCAACTTCTTCTGTAAAGTTTTGGTTGCATATTATCAAGTAGGAACAAGCAAGGAACAAACACACTCAGTCAATGTGAAATACCTATCGGTGAGAAAGGATCTAAGATTGTAAGGATATCCAGTACACGCTTAAACTGAAATATAAACCCTTCACAAAGTTTCTATTTTAGATAAAACCTCACAGATTTGAATTAATATTTTATTAACACATAATTCAAGTATTAACTTGTTTATTAACTTCATTTCTGTGTCCTTTGTCTATGGCCGGGAAAATGTATGTTATTGTTTTAAAATTAAATATGAATCACTGATTGTTACGAAGAAAGATTCGTGACAATTTTTCTTATTACGTATAAAGGAGCCATCAGAAGATGGTTCCTAAAGTTATTTTTTTTACCACGTACGGAAGATAAATGCAGCTCCTACTTTGGTGCTAGTGTTGTCAACCACAGTCACTCCGTTTTACACCATTTTACAAAAAAAAAAAAAAAAAAAAAAAAACTGCCATTATAGATGTCCGGAAAGGTCTTGACACGTTAATAGTGGCAACGCCGCTGTGAGTGTCAGAGACCTTCTCTTACTGTCTCCTCTATGGCAATAAAATACAAAATGCCGTGCTATTTAACTTAAACAACACCAACTATCTATCCTACTTGAAATTATGATGATAATCTGCCACTTTAAGAATTCCCAGTAAAATATCAACGATTCACTGACAATGCATTGGCATTATATCTCATCATTAAAGTACAATCAATAAAATCAGTCATATTCCACGTACTTCAATAATAGTATTTTGACAGCATCTTTACCAACATTTCGTTGAAACTCTAGCAAAGAAAGTGTTTAATGTCACGTTATTTCAGTTTATTTAATGTAATAAGAAATTATGTTAAATTAGAAATATGATCCGAAAGTTAGCAAAGAAAGTGTTTCTTAAAACTCTAGCAAAGAAAGTGTTTTATGTCACGTTATTTCAGTTTATTTAATGTGATAAGAAATTATGTTAAATTAGAAATATGATCCGAAAGTTATCGTAAACAATTTGAATTCTTCATGAAAACTGGAAGAAGGACCTATAAAAGTTTTATAACACTTATTGATTTAGTATTGCTATTATTTAAGAATAAATATCAAATCTGTTTCCAATAAATACGTAACAGTCAATAAAGAAGGACAAATGTTGAGTGTAAAATATCAAATGGGAACCAAGAGAACCAACTATATATATATAAACATAAATCTGATAAAGCTTGTTGAATTGAAAATTAATCTGTAAAATGCAACTTTGATGGCCCTTAAAAGGATCCAAAATTGAGCCTTTTCCAGGTAAATGGTATCACAGAAATGGTGCTCAGGTGTTTTTTTTTTTTTTTTTTTTTTTGGTCTAATACCTGTGCTCTCATCTCCTCTTCCGCCCCGTGTGTCTTTTTTTTAAACTCCCAACAGAATAACATCTTCTTAGAACAAGGTTTAGTGTAGAAACTGACAGAAGTAGAGTAAAGAAAACGAAAAAAAGGAGAACATTAGAAACACCGATTAGGGGATTTCGACAAGAATCCTTCTGCGCGTTCGCGTCTCCGAGAGGGGGAGGGAGGAGGGATTAAGGGGGTCTACGTTTCGCAAGGCTACAAGCAAGAGATTACCCGAAAAACTTGGTGGTAGATGTTCGACGTCAGTTTTATGTCAAAGCTTTCCCAAAAGAAACGTTCCCTTGTGCACCGTTAATCGAATATGTTGGATTTTCGCAAAAGATAAGAAGAAGAAGAAGAAGAAGCAAAAGCAATACATTTTTTCAAAGTTCTTCAGCAAATTAAAGTGCTATAAATATTTTATAGCATTTATAAACAGGGTGTTTTTTAGCACCAATGTAATATTTGAATACATAACTGAATAAGTTGAGTCCACTCTGCTTACCTAATCATCCTACTAAAACTTACTATAGAGAAGGCGTGACGTTCTTATGCGTGCTCATTATTGACAGACATTAATTTTAAGGAACAAGTAGCAGTCTTTCAATTGTACACCACATACAAGAGTTTGGTTTGTCACAGTGTACTCAAGGTAAAAATTTAAGTTTAATTTTTTAAACGAATCAAGAATTTAATTCCCCGCACTCTCCATTCCCCACTCAGAAACTTTAGTGTTGACAATGAAGACGATTTTATTATAGTTAAGATTTATTAATGGAGTGATATTTTTTTCAATAAATATTAAAACCGGAAATGGTAGTAGATTTCCACCATTTCTGGGATTAGTAGGTAGATTACAGTAGACAGAGAATGTATTTTTGAGACGCTTAATTGATTGCAGAGAACAGCTAGTCGTTAACTGTTACTGTTTTTATTCTATAGTGATTAACTTTGAAACTGGAAGAGATTAATTTCTGTCACTTCCTGTTTGAATTAAGCGCTAAAAATAGATGATACCTATTCTTTCAAAAACAAAACGCTTTTTACCATCTCCATGCAGGTCAATATTGAAACCGGGAGTCCTAGTGGATTTCTGCCTCTTGGTTACAGTAGAGAGTTAAGGATGGAAATGTAATTTTGAGACGCTTAACGATTGCAGGAAACAGCTTATCGCTATCTATTACCATTTGTTTCTATAGTGATCAATGTTAAAACGAAAAACCGTTGATTTCTACCATTTGCAGTTCGAATATTACCGACCGCCATCAAAGAACTCTGTTTTTAATATTTGGTCCTCTACAGCATGGTCCGGAAGTGGGCGTACCCCTAATTGGACAATGTTAATAGACATTCTTACCTGAAGATGTTTAATGAGTCTAAACTAGAAGAAAATGGTATCAAAGACACTATTGTGATGCAGCAGGATGGAGCACCAGCGCACTTCGCGATTCACGTGCGCAATTACCTGAGTGAGACGTTTCCTGTCCGCTGGATTGGAAGAGGTTGTACATCTTCACCAGCTCCCATTGCCTGGTCTCCAAGATGTCCCGATCCGATGACACCAGACAATGCTCTCTGGGGTTTCATAAAGCGACAAGTAAGAAACACTAAAATATCACAGAACGCAGGAATTACGAGCAGATGTGGAACACATCCTTCACCCTTGTGACTCCGGAAGATCTCCGCAAAACATCTGCGAGAACTTGGCGCAGAATTCAGCTGTGTTACGACATGGATGGTGATCAAACCGATGTTTATGACTCTTAACACTCTTAAGACTTCAAGATAACTGTGTACAGACATTCTACCATAACTAACATTATATGTTGAAACTAAAGGGGGGTACGCCTACTTCCGGACCACTCTGTACATCTCGACCAAAATTGATGCTAATTCATCAAACAGCTTTTTGAGATTTTATGTCCCGGAGGGACGAACAAGTGGACAAACAGGGTAAATAAAGAAGGGACTTAGTATACCGAACTTCTTTTTAAAAATCTCGGAAATGAATATGTGAGTAGAATGCAAGGAAGCTATGATAGCGTCACTTCCCCTGATTAAACATAATAATGGATTAAGAATAATGCATTAATAGAAATAACGCAATAATGATCTAAGAACAACACAGAATATTAACAATAATGGAATTGTTATTCAGAATACTGAACAAAGGCAGAAAATCGCACTACGCTACTAAATATGAATCTAAGTTATTCTCACATACGTGAAATGCAAAAAATGAAATGAATATTTCGGTTAACGTCCCATGATTATGACTTTTATCCTAAGGATGACGATGATTAAGACGAACGAATGATGATGGGATAATTGGTAAAATGAGAATTTGGGAGGAGACGAGAGTATCCCCAAGAGAATCCACGGACATGAAGTGGTCCACCAGAAACTTAATTGGCCGGGGATCAGACAAAGGACCCCAGCCGCCAGAAGTAAGAGCTCTACCACTGAGCCACCTTTAAGTGAAATGCAATACCGTATCTACTAGTGCAAGTTTACGGAAACAAGCTTTACCAGTTTTGTTACTGCTATCGTACAAACACTGTGGCCGCAAAGCCCGACGAACTTTCTCTTCTATAACTCTTCAGTTCTAGTACTACATCTTTAAGTAACGTTTTACCTTTATAAGAATTCCTGGTATCCATGTGAATAAAATCCTCGATCAATATTTAACATGTCCAAAAATGCTCTAAAGTGGTTCATTAGTGAACAAAAAGTGTTTAAGATGTACCTGAATTTCTAATATGTCCAATAAGTATATTGGCACAGAAATGACTTCCAAATAATGTTATGACGCTTTCCGCATTACCATTTACCCATTTAGAATCATTCCTGCCTGTATATCCAACGTACATAAAAGTTCAGGTATATTTTGAACACTTCAGAGCATTTCCTATTAACCAATATTATGACGCAATTTTAAACATTTTTTTTAGTGATTATGCACTTCAGGACATTTTTTGACATGGTAAATAGTAGTCAATGATCTACTCTAAAAATGTCCAAATATTGATTTAATTTTTGCATCTAGATAGCATGCTACTTTTGATCCGGGCAGACACGGTTTCAATTCCTTTTACGTCTTTATGTGTTTCAGATCCCAGGACAAGATGTAGGAATACGTCTTACATAGCGTCGGTGCTGTACAGAGATGTTTAATTTCATACCAATCATCGAAGTAGCTTCTAAGGGTATAGGGTGTTCAAACAAGGTATTTTATAACACATATTACTATTATACTTATTTAGTTTGGCAAACTGAAACTAATAGGTATTGGAAGAGCGTGTAGAAACACATTATGTGCGGTAGAACTGCAGTCTAGCTGTATTTGATTACATTACGATTAGGAATTAGATTTCTGGGCTTTCGGTATCGGAAGGAGAAGTTCTGAAACGTACATGATGGGTATCATCCCGGCATTTGCCTGGTGTGAAGGAGAAAAACTTCACTCGCTTGAAAAAACTTTTACTTTTCGACCGAGTGTAACCAACGGGAGTCGAACCGTTACCGGTCTCGCCAAAGACGAGGGAGTTAGTGACTACGCTACGCGGGGCCACTTTGATTGCATTAAAATTGTTAGTATGGAGCTGAGTTAGAGAATTGTAAAGACATCTTCAAAAGAACTAGAAGGGCTAAACCTTAGGAATATTAGGGTTATGCGACACTGACAAGGCCCTCTAAATGTGTTCACGAAGAGAATATGCAGGGACAACGAAGAATCGAGAATCAACGAAAGGGAAGGGAATAGACGAAGAAGAGAGAGAGATAGAGAGGCGATATGGGCCAGAAGGAATAGGATTATATGCAGAACAGCAGAAGGCAATTTACCAGCGCCTATTTGCAAACGCGTTATGCATACATTCACTATGCTTTATTTTCTGTCCAATCCGAGTCTTCACCCTCAACACACACACACACACACACAATTACAGTCCCATCTTTCTTGCTCTCCTTTTAACCCCCTGAGGAGTTCCGCTGGAATTCGAAGTGTTTTCAAATGTAAATTAATTCGTACAGGACAAGAGTGAAAGAGGGTAAAAGGAAGAGTAAGAATTGAAAAAAAGAGATAAAATCAGTAAGAAAAATATATACATAAAAGAATCACACCTAATGAAAGTGAAATTTGATAATATGCTCCCACTTGTAATGAGATCTATGATCTAGGCTGTGATGATTTCAAGATTATCCTAGAATAGGGGCGACTTTCAGTACACAGAAGGTGAAAGTAAAACAGTATTGATAAATTTACGTTGAGCTCTACCGGAAATATGTTATAGGAGAAGTCCTCCCCGACCATCCCTTGAAATAATCACTTTACGATACGCTATTTGATTACTTCTTTCTACCATACATTGAGAAGCATAGTGACTCAGTAGAAAAAGCGCTCATCTTTGTTGTTAGAGGTCTCAGGTTTCATAACCGATCATGCCAGTTATGGTGGACAACATGGTTTATAAAGGTGTGAGACATTATGAACTCCGAATCAAGGACTGATTTTTTGAATCCGGTGCAGTGTGTGAGTGCACATCATCACGCATGATCTACTTTCACAGTATAAACCACTTCTCACCAACTTTTTTTAAAATTGATTTTCCGGATGTTCCGCCTAGTTAAATTTATAAACCGCCCCATTCTCGTGATTGCAGAGATATAAGAAAATTAACGTATGGCAAGATAGCCCCCCCCCACTTTAGAAAATTGAAACAATGACTAGGTCATTCGTTTGTACTACGTTTGTACCGTTTGTACCGAAAATATTTTCGTTTGTACCATTTTCCTTATAGGGTTATTTGAGAGGTCAACTAGGGGGGCTATCTTGGCGCCAAGATAGCCCCCCCGTATCACAGCACAAAAAATTGAAATACACCATTCGAAAGCAAATCGTTTGTACCGTTTGTACCGAAAAACGTTTTGTTGGTGCCCTGATAGATTTCGAGAAACAGGGGATGACATTTGGGGGGGCTATCTTGGCGCCAAGATAGCCCCCCAATATCACAGCACAAAAAATTGAAATACACCATTCGAAAGCAAATCGTTTGTACCGTTTGTACCGAAAAACGTTTTGTTGGTGCCCTGATAGTTTTCGAGAAACAGGGGATGACATTTGGGGGGGCTATCTTGGCGCCAAGATAGCCCCCCCGTACAAAGCACAAAAGATTGAAATACACCAATCGAAAGCAAATCGTTTGTACCGTTTGTACCGAAAAACGTTTTGTTTGTACCCTGATAGTTTTCGAGAAACATGAGATGACATTTGGCGGGGGCTATCTTGGCGCCAAGATAGCCCCCCGTATCACAGCACAAAAAATTGAAATACACCATTCGAAAGCAAATCGTTTGTACCGTTTGTACCGAAAAATGTTTTGTTTGGTACCCTGATAGTTTTCGAGAAACAGGGGATGACATTTGGGGGGGCTATCTTGGCGCCAAGATAGCCCTCCCGTATCACAGCACAAAAAATTGATATACACCATTGGAAAGCAAATCGTTTGTACCGAAAAAAGTTTTGTATGTCCCATGATAGTTTTCGAGAAAGAGGGGATGACACTTGGGGGGCTTTGTTGTATGCAAGATAGGCCCCGAATTGTACTTTTTCCAAGCCCATTAATAAGCATTATATGTTTATTCATGTGAATTTATGTGTATTTAGAACTCTGATTGTGTATATCCAATTGAGAAAAAAAATGGGAATAACTCAAGGTTAAAATAGAATCGGCCAGTTGGAAAACAGTGTGATTCCAAAATAAGCCATTTTGAGTTAAAGGCAAAAATAACACTTAAAATGTAGAACTACAAGTTGTAATGAAGAGCAATACAATTTGCTATAATGTCGACTGTACGTTTGTGGCAGTAACAAACGAAATTTCTTCCTTCAAATATCTCAAAATGCGTTTTTTGGACTAGCAGTGTTTTTCCACTCGCCGAATCAATTACATTTTCTCTATTTCTGCCCTTGAAGCAAACACCGTTTTATTCAACAATGGCCTGCTTGCTTTCGGCTTTTGTCTACAAAAACGGCGAGCTTCTCGAGCGCTAATGTGACAAATATAAACAGTTGATTTCTTCAGTTGGTGTAAAGCTGAAACGTGGAAGGACGCAGTTTAGGTGAGTAAATGTTTCATTTTTTATTTTTCTTTGTTTAAGATTATTTTTGTCAATCTAGTTTCTTTCTGAATTTGTACACACTTTGTTATTCTTTTTAGTTTTTTATTATTTAGATGTAAAGTGTATGTGTCTTGTTTCTAAATAATAGTTTAATTTACAGTTTTTCACTCATCCTTTCCCTCCACTAGTGATAACATTGGGATGGGTGAGGTAGGGAATTAGAGAAAATTATCTTTTCTGGTACTTTGAGACCAGAATAGCTTTCCTTTCAGCTGTAGTTTTTAATAACTATGGTGCCTGTTAGACAAGGGAGCCGATCCAGGGGGCCGAGGAGGCCCGGGTCCCCCCAAAACTCACGTGAGCCCCCGCATTGTAGTTATGAATATACAATATTTGGAATAATTTGAATGCAATTTGTCTTCCAAGATAGCCCCCCCAAATGTCATCCCCTGTTTCTCGAAAACTATCAGGGTACAAACAAAACTTTTTTCGGTACAAACGGTACAAACGATTTGCTTTCGAATGGTTTATTTCAATCTTTTGTGCTGTGATACGGGGGGGCTATCTTGGCGCCAAGATAGCCCCCCTCAAATATCATCCCCTGTTTCTCGTAAACTATCAGGGTACAAACAAAACTTTTTTCGGTACAAACGGTACAAACGATTTGCTTTCGAATGGTTTATTTCAATCTTTTGTGCTGTGATACGGGGGGGCTATCTTGGCGCCAAGATAGCCCCCCCAAATGTCATCTCGTGTTTCTTGAAAACTATCAGGGTACAAACAAAACGTTTTTCGGTACAAACGGTACAAACGATTTGCTTTCGAATGGTGTATTTCAATCTTTTGTGCTGTGATACGGGGGGGCTATCTTGGCGCCAAGATAGCCCCCCTCAAATATCATCCCCTGTTTCTCGTAAACTATCAGGGTACAAACAAAACTTTTTTCGGTACAAACGGTACAAACGATTTGCTTTCGAATGGTGTATTTCAATCTTTTGTGCTGTGATACGGGGGGGGGCTATCTTGGCGCCAAGATAGCCCCCCCCAAATGTCATTTCGTGTTTCTTGAAAACTATCAGGGAACAAACAAAACGTTTTTCGGTACAAACGGTACAAACGAATTGCTTTCGAATGGTGTATTTCAATCTTTTGTGCTGTGATACGGGGGGGCTATTTTGGCGCCAAGATAGCCCCCCTCAAATATCATCCCCTGTTTCTCGTAAACTATCAGGGTACAAACAAAACTTTTTTCGGTACAAACGGTACAAACGATTTGCTTTCGAATGGTGTATTTCAATCTTTTGTGCTGTGATACGGGGGGCTATCTTGGCGCCAAGATAGCGCCCCAAATGTCATCCCCTGTTTCTCGAAAACTATCAGGGCACCAACAAAACGTTTTTCGGTACAAACGGTACAAACGATTTGCTTTCGAATGGTGTATTTCAATTTTTTGTGCTGTGATACGGGGGGGCTATCTTGGCGCCAAGATAGCCCCCCCAAATGTCATCCCCTGTTTCTCGAAATCTATCAGGGCACCAACAAAACGTTTTTCGGTACAAACGGTACAAACGATTTGCTTTCGAATGGTGTATTTCAATTTTTTGTGCTGTGATACGGGGGGCTATCTTGGCGCCAAGATAGCCCCCCCAGTTGACCTCTCAAATAACCCTATAAGGAAAATGGTACAAACGAAAATATTTTCGGTACAAACGGTACAAACGTAGTACAAACGAATGACCTAGTCATTGTTTCAATTTTCTAAAGTGGGGGGGCTATCTTGCCATACGTGAAATTTATTTAACCCAGATCTGTGTAAAACTACACTGTAAAAAAAGTAACATCATTTAAACATTTTTAGAACAGATTTTGAGGGGAATATTGATGGAATAGTGTTTGAAAAATGTGCTTTGCGTGTCTAGAAAGCGTTAATTCTCAAAAACAGTGTATAGTGTGACATAGTTTAAACAACTCTCGGCAAACACTTCAAAAACAAAGTTATGACATATTTTACAAATACATATGGGACATATTTGGAAAACAGTATCTAAAAGGGATGAATATCTGTAATCCAGGAGTGTTCAGAGAGTAATGTGTAAAGTGTATGTGTGAAAGTCATTTCTAAACGTATAGTATTTGGACACATTTTGAACATTTTAAAGGCACTTTGTTTCAAATACTGTTAGGATGCATTCTAGACATTTTTTCTTCAGTAATAGAACATTTCGGGACACGTTTTGGCACGTTAAACGAACACTGTTTAATTTCTAAAATGACGTCTAAAATGTGTTCAAACCTTTTCTTTCCTTTTCCTTTTCTTTCTTTTTTTGCAGTGCACGTCGCAAAGCTTGGTTTAGGTTCTAAAAATGAAATGAAATCTTTCAGTTTAACGTCCCACTATCATGCCCTTTAAGCTTAGTGAGTTGGATTATTAAGGCTAGTGAATGACGGGGAAAATTGGGGGAATGAGAATGTAGGAGGCAATAGGAGACTACAGAGAAAACCCACGAAGAGATTCACATTCTAGTTGGTTATGGTATTTTTTGGTTTACGCCTTACACAGCAATGGTGCTAATAAAAAAATAGTATACCAATTAAACAAGCCAACACAAGTTAGAAGATTGCTCCTAATACGTTAATTCCTGAATGAAGTACTAATATTGTGTACAGGCAGCTAATTCATCTACAGGTCTCTACAGGATTGGTGTTGATTGTCATTTTCATAGACTGTTTCAATATTGACCCAAGTTAATAGACCTTCCCTAACTTACAGATTGACAGGTAGTGGATTTATGTCATTAATTAGTAAATTAGTTTAACAATTAACATGTCGCACGTCGGTAATTTTATCAAGTAAAATACATACATTCTATCGCAAACACCCTGAAACTACGAAGGTCACACAAGGTTCATTACTTTTTATATATATATATACCAAGCTACAGTTACATAGTCGGTAAGAAAGCTACTACTTCCCAACAGGGGACTTCGGTTCGATTCTGATTGGGCGCTAAATGCAGATAATGAGCTCTTGAGATTCCAACCAGCCACATTGGAACATATATCTGGAGCAACGTGAGGAATAAGGGTCCTCAAAAGCAGGTTTTAAGGCGCAAATTGCACCCATGATATTTAGGTGCAGGCCCATAGTAAGCCCAAAACTGTAGAGGGCCGGAATAAATTAGGGGAGTCCGATCCAACCATATTATAGATCATTTGCAAGCCTACCGTGAAAATTATAGGGGAGCCAGTAAACATTTAGTGGGACATAGCCCCCCGTAGATACGGGCCTGTTTAGGGGGACATAATATTTAATTGAAAATGGCACAATCTAACTAGAGAAAAATCGGTTATGCATCTCTTTGATAACCAATTTTTTCTACTTGTGTATTTAGTTACTTTTATCATATTTTACTGGAATGGGAGAAATCTTCAACATTATGAAGTTCGTGGTATTTTACATTACTTCTAATTGCCATCAGTGGTGTAAGCGAAGGGATTACTTAATTTGAAACCTCTATACAATATATATTTTTTTTTTGTAAAAAATTAAAACTTTGCTCTAAGGGATGAGTACTAATATTGCGCATGTCAAAAGCCATATGAACTTTAGTACTTGAACCCCCTCTTTTGATTAAATTCTGTTTATGCCACTGGTTGTGGAGTATCCAAAGTGGAGTTACCGAGTTCGAAAAACATTATGTGTGTGTCCGAAAATGATATGAGCTCTGGTGCTTGAACCACTCCTTCCTTTCATGAAAGTTTGTGTACAAACTGGACTGCCAGAATTAGTGTTTCTAAATTTGTAGGCCTACACACAAGTGCAGTAATGGTCACATTGAGGACTCATGAATAAAAAGCGTAAAATATATGGTTGGTTCCTTTTTTACGCTACAAAATATTTAGAAACGACATTTAGACACAGGACGCTCTTTGAACATTCCCGGATGACACATATTAACCCCCTTTAGATCTGTCCCAAGTTTGTCCCAAATGTGTTTGCAGAATGTAACATAACTTTATTTTCGAAGTGTTTGCCGAGAAGAAGTGCTTTAAATATGCCACACTAAAGTCTGCTTTTAAGAATTAACGCTTTTCAGATACGCGAAGCACACTTTTAAACTCTATTTTATCAATTTCCTCCTCAAGAACTGTTCTAAAAGTGTTTAAATGATTTTTCTTTTTTACAGTGTAAAACTCAGTACGTAACAGGAAGACTGTAGCTCGTCATTATAATATACCTAAATTGAAATTTGAGTTGAGTTTAGTTGATTTTGAGTTTAACGTCCCGTTCAGGAGCGAGGCTATATGAGACGTAGACCTACTGATTAACGTGGAATCCGAACCACATGAGCTCCCGCCGGGAATCAAACCCGCGTCTCCCACACCAAAGGCGCGTACTAAATTGGCATTTGACTTTAATTGTGAAAATATTTTACTGAACTTTCTGGTTACCAATCCCATTGTGATAGGTAAGCTCGTTAGAACTGGGCAATATATATATTAGTAGAGTTACTTTTAGTTGTTTATAGCGCAGACTCTAACTGGACTCGACACATGAAAAAAAGGATGGGAAACGAAGAATAGAACAAAGATTTAGAAGAAATATGACTTACATATTAGGAATGGGCACAAAGTTCCGGTTCCGGCGGGAGGAACCGGTTCTTGGAGGTCCGGTTTACGGAACCGATTCCAGACCTGGATCCGAAAACCCGGCTTCGGGACCGGATCTTGGGAACCGGATCTGTTCAGAGCCGAAAACCGGTTCCACTGTCGCGTCACAAAGGGATGACAGGGAGGAAAGATAAAACGGAAAAAGGGGCCCCAAGTATCGCTTTTACTAATGTTCTGGCCCGCAGTGCATTAACAAATTGAACACTCCTTTAACCCACACTGTAAAAAATAAAATAGTATTTAAACACCTTTAACACTGATGTTGAGGAAAGAAATATATCAACTGTGTGTCTATAAAATGTGCTTCGTGTGTCCAAAAGCGTTTATTCTCCGAAAACAGTATCTAGTATTCGACATATTTTAAACACTTCTTCTCGACAAACAGTTCGAAAACAAAGTGATGACACACATTTTGTACACACACTTAGGACATACTTGGACAACACAGTATCTACAAGAGATGAATATGTGTCGTCTGGTGTTGTTCAAAGAGTGTCAGTTATGTGTACAGTGTCCTACTGTGTCTAAAAGTAATTTCTGTATTGTTTGCAGTACAGTGGTTATTATCAATGTGGGCGTTCTCGTTTCAAAAGAGGTCTCTGGAAGAAAAACGGACGACAGACCATTTACGGGAGATTTGAGATTTCACGATCTCTTAGATCTCTCATATTTATTATTATTATTATTATTGGGCCAAACCTATAACGCATTTTGCGAACTCTCGGAAGTTTCTTTCTTACAAATAATAAATGTTCCAATCAGCAGCTAAAGATTTAATGCTTCTAAAGATTAGGGAAAAAACTGGATAAGTTAGAAGTTTTGGGTACTTACATGAAGAAATAATACTCAAGAAGAAATAACTCAAGTTTCCTTCCGAACAATCGAAAAATGAGTAAGTAGTACTGTGAAGTGCTGTGAAGTCAACAGAGAAACAGTATTGTTGAATCTGAAGTAGGCTATATTCTTCAAGGCTGATTTTCAAATTGAAAAAATCGAAGCATTTTCTGGTTCTTAGATGGCTTCGTATAAGTCTCACGGTCAGACTTGTGCATTGGTGGCTTGTATCAAGTTGACTGGGATCACTCACAACAACATAATTTATTCAAGGGAGCGCTAAGTTCGAAAAGAATGAGAACCACTGTTCTAATCAACACATTAAACAAAAGCCACAAAATAGTTTTGTTTGCAATTTTGTTATCATAAAAATAATAAAAAGAAAGTCAATTTAGAAATTTTGATAACCAAGGCGTTGAAACATATTTTGCATAATCATAACCGCAAACGTGAATCTATAAGAGCTAAAGTGGTCTTGTGCTTTGTGGCGTGATTCTACCTAGTTTCTTTTGTCTTCACAGTTGGTGTAGACCTTAATTTGCCTTCCAGTGATCGTTTTCTTCTTCTCGTGTTGCGTTATCGGCCATCTAAATGGCAAGTGGTGAATTAATTAATTACACTAGTCCATTTAGTAGGCTGCCCTTTCTTTCTTTCACCCTCTTTGCATTTTGCTCTTTCGTGCGGCTACGTCTACATCACTTCCTAGTGAATTTTAATTAAACATCTTCTTTAAAAGGTTGCAAGTTTCCAGACATTGGAATGATTTAAGAAGTACCCGCTTGTGCATGTGTTCCATTTCTATAACGATAACTTTAAAATAAAGATTGAAAAATAAAAAATCAGAACCATATTCCTAGCATTAACATCACTAAAATAAAACATTAAAATTAGAAGAACGTTTGTCAGTATTTTTCTTTGTAGTTTTACAGCAATATGCTGTAGTTTAGAAGTGGTATAGTGACAAAATATTTGTCAGAATCTTTGGTTTTCACATATATTTAATGACTAAGTTGTATATACGTTTAGCAAAACAGAAACAAAACGTTATTGTCTTACGGAATATGCGTACGACTTATGGAGGTTGTGAATCTACCTAAAAATCAGTTACGAGTTATCAACACCTTTGCAAACTGTGCAGTGGAAAACGACTAATTTGAAAGATAGACTTGAACTATTTCTTTCATAATGATAACATAAACCAAAAACATTTAGAAAATTTTACAATAGGGAACATTAGCAGTGTAGCCATGGGTGAGGAATGAAAGCCCGGCTCCCATTGTCTGCAATGTGATTGTGAAAGTTGTTTAATACTAACAAAAAGCGAAGAATGTTTGTAGTGCAACATAAAAGAATATACGTTATGTTTTGTACTTAAGCCATATTAAACACATTAAATAATTTAAACAAGTGAATATAATAACAAAATTTATTACTCTCATTTGCTTAACTATATATATATATATATATATATATATATATATATATATATATATATAGTTTGGAATTCATTATTATATTATTAAGAACAGTGACTGAGTTTTAATCTAATTTTTTTTCGAGTTTTTAAGACCATTTATACCCATATAAACACAAATATTAGTTGTTGACTTTGATACTGAATGCAAAGCCGATAGCGGATTAGTCAATAATCCATTTTAAGTTTACTAAATATGAATAATATGTGCAGTCCCATAAGTACTCATCGATTTGTGGCATTCATAAACAGTGTATGCGATTTTTACTACGAAACTATTCTACGGTCGCTAGCTAACCTGATAATTATGATTACTCAAGACCGTTCTATAATATTCTTAACCATAATAAATCAATATTATCCATTACTGTGATTCACACTTATGTTCCTTTCATTCTGTCTAATGTACTTTATTTTTCATGAGTATTCTCCGTTGCTTTAAAAGGGATGTTATTTCGTGACAGTTGTCTCTGTGCCCATGCCCCTCTCATGTTTATACCTGCCTGCTTTCCAGCCTCCACAGTCACACACACATGCAATCTCCGGTACCGCTTTCCCAGAGACACTTCCCTTTACGAGCCAGAAAGGAAGTCCCTGATGCCTGGCAAAACTAGCCGCAAGGGACATGTTTAATGGTAAGGACACAGCACACGGAGAGGCGATTTCGAGGCAATATCGTCTGGCAACTGTGCTCGTTTTCTTTTCCTCCTGAGTTAGTTGTGAACTCAGTCTCTCTTGTTTTACTCACCGTCTCGCACTCTAATTTCATCCCCGCAAAACAGCATGGAAACACGCAGTTTGTGCTGCATTCGTTCTGTTAATATTTTGCTAAATATTTCAGCCACTCAATTAGTGAAGTTGTATGTTCAGGACAAATTCCTCACCACAAGCTTTTCAGAAATGTGGTATTTCTCAAGCGCCATTTTGAGTAAATCTCAAAATTAAAGAGCAGTAAAAGTACACAATTCAGTAGATTTTTCACTAGAATATTATGATTTATTTAATTTATTTCTTTCTCCCCGTTTCTTTTGATATCAGAGGCGGCAAGTAGCTGTAATAAAGAGGAGCAATGTGTTTCCACTTCGGTCGTATGTTGTAATCAAGGTGGCTATATAGTTAACATTTCTGTATACTAAATAAATCTTCATTCTGATTTCAACCCTAAATTTTTCCAACCCTCAATTAGCCTGTCTATTGAAATTAGGAATTGAATTTATTTCTCCGACTACTACGAAGCAATAACAAGAATTTTAGGAATGATCCAAAAAAATGCATCAAAAGATTGCAATCTTGGCCAATAGTTTCTAGATCACGGGCCACAAAATGTTTGAACAGCCCCTAAATAGAGTTTTCTTATTTGTTTACGTAATAAACATATCATAATGAATTAAGTGATAGTTTGGGCTTGGCTGCACTATATGTAGTTCTCCAGATATAACATCTACAAGAAAATTTTTGCCTGAAATATATTGGATCTCTTGATCCAAAAGGAGGTAAATGCCATATTTAGAAGATTGTAAACATAATCTCCGAAAATGTTTATGCCTGTTCTGGTTACCTCTTGTCAAGTACAGAAGCTCCGAAGTGAATTATAATGGACGCCGCGTATGCTACAGTTTAACTACATGAAAAGACGTTAAAGGCTTGTGAAATCAAAGAGAATTTGATCTCATGTTTTGGAGAATACTACAGCGACAAGATTTGTCTGAAATAAAATGAACTCTCACTCAGAAAAGGTTGTTCCACACTTTGTTTCCAATGAACAGCAAAGAATAAAATCGGAATACTGAAAAATCAATGGAACAAAATGAATATCAGAATATGTCGATATAAATGTTGTGTTTGAGTCTTTCGAATCCCGTTTGTTTGAAAATCCGAAGAACAATAACGAGAAAAAAAATACTAACTTATTCCGAAGTAAAAGTTATTAACGATATGTTTCACTGAGTTTGATTTACTGAATACCCAAAACTAATATCTGTGGAGCCTTTTGCCGAGCAAGGAACAAAGCCTGAATTTTAATTACTGCTTTACACGAAAGACTTCCTCTAATTCCTTGTTCTCTCCCCCTTTGCTTTTCATGTCCTCCCCACCCTACCTCTCTCTCTCTCTCCGCGAGATTGAGTTAGAGCTATAACGCAGATGAGGGAGACACATGATGGGGGGAAACAAGCAGGGAGTGAAAAAAAATTAAGTTGATCGATTTTTTTTATGTTATTTGAGAGAACAAGATCCGGGATTTTTCTCATGTTTTTCTTCCCCTTGCGTATTCCATGCTATTTTTTCTTTCATTTTTCCCAAACAGTTCCGAACAAATTTAAAAGAAAAATATCCCAAGATATTGAAACGTCATACATATTCAAGTACACTTAACATATGGACTTATTTCAATCAAACAAAACTCATAGATGCACCCTACAATCATCCATGCTCGCGAGGTGTTCGAAAAGAAGATATTTTAACTTCCCTAAACATTTGAGACTTATACGTCCTGTCTTAGTTGAATGCTAGAACCGTGTGAGCTTTCTGATTTCGAGTTCGGTTTCTGTTAGGGCCACATATTGTTTTGGTTTTAATTTACTATTGTGATGCAATGTGGCTACTTAAATTAAGAGAAAGCGAACTAAGGTATAGGTAATCAGAAGTAGGATTAGAATTAGGAATTCGATCTTTGAGCTTTTAGCATATATGGCCATATTAGCCCGTCACGTATGAGATATGACGTAGCACGGTGATCATACTACCCGAAGAATGGGGGAGAAAGAAATTTATGGGGAGGGAAAGACGCGGCCTGCAACCATTGTGTTAGGTACCAGCCTGGCATTTGCACGGTATGAATGAAAAAAACCTCACTCAGGATTAACTGGCCAGGAAAAGCTTTCACATTTTTTCGACCAAGTATCCCCAATTGGCATCGAACTCGTGCCAGCTCGCATCAAAGGCGAGGGCGTTAGCAAATACGTTACATGTGGCCAGGAAACAAGAAATAATAGCCATTTTGACCAAGTATCACCAAACTAAATGTGTGGTTGACATATTCTTCTCTGGGCTGTAGCTCCAGGCAATTTTGTTTCACATACGAATTATTATTACCTTGTTAGCTGAGCAAACAGATTTAAAACGTTCGTAAAATCTTACGTTAATTGCGTCAGCCACGTTTAAGCTTTTCTAGAGAGCACTATATACATTTTATCTATGTATCCTGCATATAAGAGTTGCATTTGAGGAATTATTATGTCATTTTCCTTTGTAAAGAAAAGCAGTATCGCTGGAAAATGTATTTATGTGGACATGTACTGCAAAATTTACTGTATACGTGGTAATTTTCTTCTTAAGTAATGTCATCCCCTATGAAAGAAACTTAATTCGCATACTTAGAATCAAGCTGTTCACTAAAAGCACAAAAGTTAACTCAATAAGACCATGCAACGTTATTGTTAAATATTGAAAATATAGATAGAACTCTTCCATTATGAGAGTTATAAAAAGGGATATTGTTACTATGTCGCCGATTTATTTACAAATTGCAGGAAGCATTTTCTGTGCTAAATAGTACAAACTGAGAAAAATTCCTATCTGTTATGAACAGGTTTCTAAAACGCTGAGGGGGGGGGGAGCACAGAAGATTGTTCGTACTTGTATCTGAGAGTGTCCATAAAAGATAATGTTCTGTCCCGTAATAATGTTTTTTGCCTAGACAAAAAAAAAAAATCTGTCCATTATCGAGAGGTATCCGTCAAGGGAAGTTTTACTATATACATACAGCGGTGTAAACAGTAAGTTTTCTAAAGGGAGACAAGGCATATTCGGTGCGGGTAAGTTTTTACATACCAAAAGCAAAACCGAAAGTTGTTTCAGCATACGGAAGTATCGATAACTCACCACACCTGTCATTTGTTCGACTTCATGTGAGCGAGGAATAGTAAAAGTGAGACTAGTCGAAGAAAAGCTGCAAGAAAGTAGACTGCGATGGTTTTGACACGTAAGTAGAAAACCTTTGGAATACATAGCTTACCAAGTGGATACTATAGAATTGAATGCGAAAAGAGCCCGAAGCGGATCAAAGAAGAAGTGAGAAGATTGTGTTCAGAACGATGCGGTGCAGTATTGTGTCACAGTGGATATGCCACAAGATAGAAACAGATGAAGGACAGCAAAATCCAGCCACAGCTACCTCAAATAAAAAGGCTTAAGAGGCCTTATCACTGCGAAATTAAAATACCGCTAATTTTACAGTAATTCCATGATATCTTCAAATAGATAAAAGATAATCGAAATGTGGAACAAGACCTCCCTAGACAATATTATTTTGCATGAGGCACCGTTATCACAAGTCACCTAGTAGCTTTCCGTTTGCAGCCATTTAGAAACGCGAAAATAAATTCGCTGTGATGGGGCCTCTTAAAAGCGCAATTTTGTTCAACCAGTTAGGTAAGATGAGAGTAATAAATTGCACGAGTAATCAGTAATGCACTAATTATTGTATTAGGAAAGTTTGTAATTATTTTAACGTGTTGACATAAATTAAGATATTACTTTTAGAAAAAGGAAAAAAAAATCATATTCTATTACAAAAATGTTTCATTTTGCTGTAAGTACGTGTCATAAACATAATATGACAAATGAACTCCATTTAGAGGCTCAGGCCATGTTGTCTCCCCATTTGCTACACCTATATGTACATGTCTACTATAGTTAAGAGTTGAACTGAAAATTTTGATTCTCTCTTTATATTTCAGCAGTCGCTAGCCTATTATTATTTCATTTATGTATATATTCCTTTGCACTTTTCTTCATGCTGTTATTCCATGACTTAGAAACAAGTGATAAGCGAAGCGACTCCCATCCTTTTAGCATCCATTTTTTTTACTACTTTTTCTTTTGCTTTCATCACGTTTTCGCAAGAGACCAAGACAAGTCAGGCAAAAAAGACACACACACTCACACACATTTTAAAAGGAAAAGGGACCTCAGGGGCCAAATGATTCGGATATTAAGAGTCAGTTGGAAAGCTATGAGGAATGTCTATAATATAGAAGGAGAGAGAGACAGAGCCTAGTAATAGTGGCAGAATTAGAGTTCGGAGGCTGCCTTTTGATCTTGCCGAGAGCGAACGACTAGGAAGGAGATGGAGGATGTAACGGGGAGGAAAGACTGAGATCTTAAGTATGGGGACCGTCTTCTTCAACAACAGAAGAAAGTAGCGGGGGGTTTTCAGGAGGTCGGCATGGGTGGGGGAGGATGCTTGCTTCCTAACGGAAATTACTCTGTACCGGAGAAGTAATAAAAATAGCTTTCTTGTCGCAAACAGAATTTAATAAGAAGAAAAAGGTATGAGAAGAAGGGAAAATAATTAGGTGCTTCCGAGAGGTAGGAAGGTTCTTTTGGGACTACTTTTTTTAAACTCTCCATCTTTTTGCTTGTGTTTTTAATACTCTTACCTATATTGATCAAACATACCATATAAATACATTTTACTTTTCTACATTTATGAGTTCATTTCTTGTATCCTGTTTTGCATTCGACCTTATTTTTTGCGCTACTCTTCCTGAAATTTTAGTATACGTACATTTATAAGTATTAAGTGACGTTAATATTAGGATTGTGTGTGTCACTGTTAGGAGTATGTGTGTCATTGTTGCGAGTATGTGTGTCACTGAAGAAATTTACTTGATTTGTTACGAGTATCTGTATCACTGTAAGGAATATGTGTGCCATTGTTACGAGTATGTGTGTGCCACTGTAAGAAATTTGCTTGATTTGTTATGAGAATGTGGGTCATTGTTAGGAGTATGTGTGCCATTGTAAGAAATTTACTTGAATTGTTACGAGTGTGTTTGTCGTTGTTAAGTGTATGTGCACCACTGTAAAAAATTTACTTAATTTGTTACGAGTAAGTGTGTGATTATTAGTAGTCTGTGTGGCATTGTTACTAGCATCTGTATCACTGTAAGAAATATACTTGATGCTATTTCAAGTATATATTTTAGAAATCATAGAACAATACATTGAATCTGTTACATAAATTGAATCTGTGTTGTATATTAAATGAATATGTCAACATTCTATTCCAATAGAAAAAGAAAATATCAATTACATCAGTCTGACAACGAAGGCAATGTCATATGTTTTAACGCAATGAAAATTCATTTATTTTGATTTCCTCAAAAACTACATGTAGAAATTTAACTGTCAATTATGTAATTTTGCTTCTTCCACCGGGAATCGATCTCCAGGACCAAGTACAACAAAGAAGCGGCCACACCAGTTGCTAGATCAGCAGAAAGTGCTTGATCCAGACAATCATACCAAGATAAGAGAAGTATGGTATTTAAAATATTCGTATAATTAATATTGATATATAATAAGTATTCATATAATATTTAGTATAAAGTCAAGGTTTTGTCATGTTTGATAATCCAAGTAGAAAAGGAGCTAAACTTGTTATAAATTAGAGGATGTACTCGACTATAAGACGACCCTATTTTGAAGAGAATTTTCCTATTTTTAACAAATTCTGAATAATGAAAATTACAAATTATTTTACTGGTCTAAAATATCTTAAGACACGCCAAAAAAAGTCAGCATTACATATGTAAACTTATGCTCATTATTGATTAGCAAAATTATAGTAATAAAAGAGCTAATACATATAAAATGTGATACCGTAAATAAAAACAAATAGGTTAGTTTACAGTGCATACATTCTTACTTTCACATTCACAGCCTTTTTCTTTTACCGTATTAAAAATCAAATCAATAAGCACTACAATGATAGTGAATGGTGATATATTTTAACGTTCAGTACAAGCTATTGAATAACGTGAAAATATAATAGTCTTCAACTACGAAAGTTTAAACTGCGAATACAGGGCGACGAATCTCGGGGAAAGCTCAGTCTTATAGTCGAACAAATACGGTATATAAGTTTCATTTACTTAATGCCTATTCTATTGCTTTTACATGTGTTATATTCTATGCACAGAGGCATCAAAAGGAAGAGTGCTGCAAATCATCAATTTGCGTATAAAGATAATTTAATGATAAACAAAACTTTTTCCTGAAGTACACTAACTTTTTTGCCTAAAAAATAATTTAATGATAAAACTTTTTTCCTATAGTACACTAACATCTTATTTATTTACTTTTGTCTAAGAACTGTCACAAAAGTGGATAAATCAAATGAGTTTCAATGAGGAAAGGGATTCAGCTGTCGCCTTCCGGGAAATTTATTTAGCAGTAACTATATAGATGTTACAGAAATTCAAGAACACTTTAGAACAGAAACAAAAAATGACAGTGACTATGTCTGTGACTTCATACGTCTTGACCCACCCGACCGATCTCAATCAAATTTTCAACATAGATGAGGTTCGGGCCTGGAATGATTTCTAATCATTTCACTTTGACGGTGCAATTTACGGGAAGGGGAGTGAGAGATATTTAAAAATAATCGAAAATGGCCGATATTAGTGTCGAATCCATAGTTTTCGGGGTCGCTGGGATGAAACAGTGACACTTTTGATGCAGTTAAATCCAAATTCAGTCCTGCAACTTAGGAGAGAAAATGAAATGAAATCTTTGAGTTTTATGTCCCACGGTTATGCCGGTTAGGCTAAAAGAGACGGTGATTATGAAAAATGAATGAAATGGTGGAATGAAGAAAGTGGGAGGAAACGGGAGAACCCCGAGAAAACCCACGCACACGGTGTTTGTCCAACACACAGTTCACTTGGCGGGGGCTGGGATCGAACCCGGGACCCCAAGCACCAGAGGTGAACGTTCTACCACTGAGCCACCGCGGCCCCCACAACTTAGGAGAGAGTGGGAAATATTATATATATATATAGATAGATAGATAGATATAGATAGATAGATAGATAGATATAGATATATATAAATTATCGAAAATGATCGATATTAGTTGACGAATTCGTAGTTTTCGGGGTCGCTGAGATAAACAGTCTTGAGAGAAATGACATAAGTAAAAATTAAGCTTTTATCACTTATCACTTCAAAGTAGGAAAGAAAACTCACCTAACTTCAAATTCTTGTTTCTAGTATTAGTATATTAGGAAAGTATTTCCCTTATTTTGAATTAATACAAGATTTTTTCTTTTACTATTGTGACTTTTCCTAAGGGTCTCTACTAATGCGATTAATAATGATCAGAACGATCGCACGGAAAATAAAACGAAATTACTATGTGAATCATTAATAATTATTATTACTTAGTTAACTGTTTAGATAATGTTTAATGATTGTCACTAATATGTTGCAAGTGGTCAGAAAGTATTTGTAAAAGCAGAACTGAACCTTGATACAAATTTATATTATTTATCCGTTGTTATGTTTGGGTTAATTCGTTACATTAACATCAAACCAAGACCATTCGTTAGGGATATATCTTAACCATTATTTGGAGCGGTTTGAGAGCCTTTGTAGATTGAGCATATGTTCTACAAGAACAATATAATTGTGTAGTATCAGATAGAGGTGTTCGTACGCTGCATTAAAGGAGTTATCAGTTAATTGTGTGTATCTATTATTTCGACCTGGTAGCTACAGTTTAATGGTTGTTACTGGATGTAGGACATTTGTTAGTTGAAAATCTAGTTAGACATATCAAGTGCTGTGAATTAATGTAACACTCTTAACCTAGTTTTAAATATTATTAAGGAAGTATTATATATTTCTAAATATAATTTTTACATAAACACTAATATTGATTTAAAATATCCAAAGATGAAAATAGTTGGTAAATAATCACCCATGAAAACTCAGCACGGAAGAATAACCAACTATTAACAATTGTAAATGAAGTCTATCATTGAAATATTTGCGATTGAGCGTTTCAATGACTCGTTAGTTTTGAGATACGTCCGTATAAGTTTGTTGTTTTAAGTTGGACATCTTTACCCATGAACTTTACCTTTAATAAAATCAATTACATCCTTGCTTTATATGCAACCCGCATCTAACTTCCGTCTTGCAGGTTTGCATACCTGTATTATCTTGAAATAGACCAATTTAGAGAGATGAATAAGGAAGCTAAAAATAGGAATCAAGGAAGACCTCATGCCAAGTATACAGTGAAAAAGAAAGTCAGCATCAACATACCAATCACGATTTTAACTTTCTCTAACATTTGGTAGCCGCAGCTTCTTTAATGTTGAATTCAGTGGAGAGCAAAGTTGACAGGAGTCAAGGTAGGCGTGCTTCTGTGTCTGTTGGGACAGGGTAGGGGGGGGGAAAGAAAGAAGCCAGCAAAAAGTCGAAAAGTTAAGGAAAGAAAAGAAAAGAATTCTTCAAGTTACGAACACAAGACACGCCAACATGCGGACTATTTCGCAGTCGTATGGAACGACGAATTCCGTGCTAGGTACTCACATTTGCTTTTTAAATATATATATATATATAGGAAAAACAAGAAACTTTATTTTAACATATTTTCAGATATTTTCTATGTAAAATTATAAAAAAAATATGAAAGCCTTGCCAAATTCTGAAACTTTTACACTGGTTTCATGTTTTTTTCTTGTTCTCTGTATTTGAGATACAGATACATTATTTTGGTGTTTAACCAGACAAGAGAAATGGAACGAGACTTCCTAAAATTCTCTAATTTATGAAATCAAAATTTAAATTTTTATGTTTTCTTTCTTTTGTTTCCTAGATATTGGAAGATAAGTATTTTTGTGTGGAAGCAGAGTGTGAAGAGGTAACCATTTAGTCTGTTTGTATGTTAAAGGTATTTTAAAGGTATGTTATTGATAGTCTGTACAAATGGTGTTTGAGAGAGAAAAATTATCAAGGGTTTTGAAGTATAGTTTTAAACAATTATAATAGTGAATTTGTGAGTAAATAGTGGCATTGTTTGAGGTGTCCGCCAAGATAAGTTATGTAATGGGTGTGAAAGTAGACCATTTTGGATAAAAGTGTAATAAAGATAGATGTAGGAAAATCTAGAATTATTCTATATTAGCAAGTTGAATGATTTAACACTTGTGGATGTAGTTATTGTTTTTTTACATATAGACACTTCATAGTAAATAGTGTCATATTTTGATAATATCAGATTACATAGTTATTAACTTAGATTCAGTTAAATTGAGAACTCTGTCACATCGCAATAATATAGAACTCTGAACTTTAACTAATAACACAATACCTTTAAGAACATTACCATTAGAGAAAGTAATTAAGTCCTCTAATTATATATGTATAACGGTAGAAAAGTAAAGTTACTTTATTGATCAGAACCCTATTATGTTGTATATACAATATTCGTTAAAGGAAAGTTCAGACCGACTTATATCGAGTTATTATTAATTGAACGTGACAAGTAAATATCTGCGTAATGTTAGTTATTGTACGTTTCTATGATTAATTGGTGTGAGATATGTTCAGAAATTTGTAACTTTAGTTTTAGAAGGATGTAATGTATTATTACTATAACAAAATCAATTACGTCTTCTTAATATATGCAACGTAACAACTAGTCTTCTCTTTGCGGGTTTGAATACATTTATTACTTAGAAACTGATAATTTTATAGATCGGTAAGAAAGCTAAAAGTAGCTAAAAATAGGAATAAATAAGAATCTAATGACAAGTATACGATGAAGAAGTAAATCGGATCAAAATGTGAATTGATTACTATATTCTTTTAGAAGCTGTATCTCTAATTTTGCAATTCTAATATTTATACTATACATCCTCTTTCGCTCCCTAATTTGCCAGTTTTCTGCGTACCATTTTGAACTAGAGTATAAATGATCTAGCAATTTTATTCTGTATCGTATTTGCTTAGTGAATTCGCTTTGCTACAGTTACTTAATAGGGCAGAGCCAGAATAATTATGCAACTTTATTTTGATTTCATAGATTAACCTGTAATGTCAATTTTAGTCTTATGCGAGTTGAAATTTACTACTTACAGTGGATTGTAAGGATTCAAAGTACTTCACGAAGTTTTACCTGACGGTTAGTAATCCCACCGGGAATAGAACCTGGGACTATGTGCGCATAATACTCAGGGAAAACGCATAGAAAGCTTGAAAATAATTATCAAATTCTTAAGAGAATTTTTTGCCTTATTAAAGTCATGGAACAAATTGTAGCCCATTAACAAATTAGCAGCTGCTAAAGAGAAGGGCAAGTCACCAAAAATTCCAAATTGAGATTTCAATTTAATGTTATTTTTTGTTTGCATCCCTATCGAATGCAATATAGTTCCAACCAAAAAAAAATGTCCCTATATTTTACCATCAGAGAAATTATAGTTTGCGTATAATCATATGATGGCTGTCGATGGTTTTAGTCATATTGCCAAACGCTGTTTCAGGTGAACATATACCTTTTTGACGCGCAGATTTTCAAATGTAGTAAAAGTAATAAACTCATATATATATATATACGATATGCAATAATCTTAATTACGTTAACTATTATAGAACAGTTTAGCTATGACAGAACGGCGAATCTGCTTGTGGGATTTCAAGTAAGGCGGAGAAACTTTAACAATATATAAGTATCGATAACACCAAACTTTGAAAAATTCATAAATATATTGTGTAACAATGAAAACAGGCATAAGATAGTCATGGATTTTGTAAAAAAAAAAAATATCAATACTTGCACTTTATATCAAATGAAAATACGGATAAAAAATTGCCACAATTATTTCATGTATGCGTTTTTAATAGTGTGCTGATCCATTAGGAAACCAGATCGCATAACTTTATCGTCACATCTTTCTCACTAAGCAAATAGCATCGGAAGTAAAACCATGTACAAGTTGGCAGCGAGAACGAATTAAATTTCTTATTTTTGATAAGGGCTCAATTATTATTTTAAAACATTCACTTATTTGTCTAATTATACAATATTATATAGAGTTTAATGGAAAATGTTTTCTTCAAAGATGGAACATAATATTTACTATAAATATCAATAGATTTCATTGACCTTAACAAAATAATATGGGTTACTAGTTAAAATCCTCATGCGTAGTTACCAAGAAAAAATATTTTTATACTACATATACCCTGTTAAGACGAAACTGATAATTACAAGTTCCCAAGGTATTTACAAGTGACATATATATCCCTTTGTATGTATTTTTGTTTATCTTGTCTTAACGGTGGCATATACTGTATAGCCCTAATAATGACGAACATACCTCTAAAGAAAAAAATAAATGAAATCTTTGAGTTTTACGTCCCTTGGTTATGCCGGTTAGGCTAAAGGAGACGGTGATGATGAGTAATGAATGAAATGAAGAAAATGGGAGGAAAGGGGAGGACCCCGAGAAAATCCACGCACATGGTGTTTGTCAACTACAAAGTTCACTTGGCGGGGGCTGAGATCGAACCCGGGATCCCAAGGACCAGAGGTGAACGCTGTACCACTTAGCCACCGCGGCCCATACCTCTAAAGATCACATACATACTACGTACTTGTAAATACTCGGTATTAGAATAATTACTTAGTTAGGTTCGGTTTTAACGTCCAAGTTGTTGTATTCTTCAAATAAAATACAAATAAAAGTAAGATTTCTTGACGCATGAGATGATAGCTACTACTTAAAGTGGGGTCCAAAATCCACTACTGGGTTGGTTTAACGTGCTTTTCAGAACCGTAGACCTACCGCTTAGCACGGTGTCCAAGCCATACGATATCCCACCGATAATCGAACCCTAGTTTTCCCACACCAAAAGTGTGTTCGGTAATTACATAATCACCAGAGACTCTCCTATTAAGGTTACGATTTTAACAGCAATAATACGTATAAACAGGATATTGTAAACCCAAAACGTCCAAAGATATGAAACCTCGTATCTTTAGGATCCGGAAACTTATCCGTCAAAAATCGATGAGAACATTATCACCGATAAGGAAAACAAACAGAAGTATAAAAAGTAAACTAAAATAAAAAACCTAAAAACAATGAAACACATAAGAAAAGAAATCTCAAGCAATTCTTTAAAATGAGGTGCTGAATATGGATACGATGTACAAATGGCAAAGTAAAGAATAACGAAAGAAAAGAAAAGAAGTTATATTCACAAGAGAAGATTTTTTCGTTTACGACCAAGGCTCAAATGCGCGTTCCCGAAATGTTCCTGCCAAATGTAGTCAAAGGTAGTGTTAGCCTCTCGTATTGATTTTGTTTTTCCACGAGAGTGCATCTTCACTGAAAATCTTTTCCAATATTCTTGTTTCTTTTTCGTTCCTTTTTCCTTCTTCTTCTTCTTTTCTATCTTTCTTTTTCCCCCTGGTATTCCTACGACAGAAAAATAAATGACCACTATTGAAGCAGAGACGCTCGTAGACAGCGATAGATGTTGTAGGACAAATTCTATTCACAAACCGCAAAAGCTAGTTTTTCTCTTCTTTATTTTATTATAATGCGGTACAATGATTGTTCAAAGTATATGAATATTACGTAAGGTAACATTACATAAAGGTACGCAAATATTAAGTAGCAATAACTCGTTAAGATAATTGATGCGGTTGAAGGATAAAGGTGGTATGTAACAAATTGTACATTTCGGGAAAATTGACTTTTACAACTATGTCTGTTAACATACACCCTTCATCGTTTCCAAATCTCTTCACTCGGACGAGGACTCACTAATTAATGTTACCTTACGGCTGCACTTATGTAGCATGACTAACATATAATACGTGCATGAACCGCCATAGTTCATACGTTTCGGAAAGTGTAACGTAACATTTTTATCCTCGAACGGCTTCAGTTGTTACAGAAAAGGGTGTATTTCCAAACCTGTTTCTTTTAAATAACACTAAAATAAATTAAAATTGTTATATTGTTACGAGTAAAAAATCCTGGGAAATATCACTTGAAACTCTGCTCGAGCAAAGCACGATACTTTTATTATAAAGCACTGCCGGTAAATGGTTTATATAGATTTACATTGGCATCGGAAACTAGCTTCGTACCTCTGTAGAAAGTAGTAGTGTGTTTAATTGTGTTTACTAACCTGTGTTAAGTGGTCATTACAATCTAATTCGTGTCAGGGTATGAAGAAGCTGGAGGGCATGCGCGGCAGAGAGGGACTGGGTTCGAAGGAAGCTGGCGCGTTAGCAACGGTGGGTGCGCGTAAAACTAAAGTTTTGTTTTGTTTCATCATTTACTAATGCGACGCTCATTTACTAATCTTTTTCTCATGGTTCAAAGTATTGCCATTTTTCGTGTTTTGTAAAGGTATCAACCTCTGATGTAAATGTAAACTTGGCTTCTCCACCGCACTCCCTCAAAATAAAAAAAAATAAAAGTGTATAATAATATAATACACTAACAGTGGCTGCACTTATGGGGAAGGTATTGTCTTTCAGTGAGTAAGTATACAATATTTAGCTTTATTACACTTCTGGGGTGATCACAGGAAGATGTTACTGGATAATACTATGGAACGGGTTTGACATTCTTACTTCGTAATTCGTTCACTAAAACTATAGTAGAAAAACTTGATAAATGAGACATCTTCAAAGTTTTAGAACTGAAACTAAAATACAAAAATATAAGATTCTAAGAAATTACAAATTATGTTGTTTTAAGATTCATAAATAGTCCAAAACATAATAGTACAGATACCAACGAAAATTAATACTCAGCCCAGCCATGTTCTTTTGCCAAATACTTCAAGATAAGTAGAAATAGTTTCCCTACGCGGAAAAAATGGTACACATAAAGTTATGTATACCATTAATGTGAATTCTATTGTTATTAAAAAAGAAAAATACGTTTATATACTTTAAAAACTTAAATTTTGTAGGGCAAATCTAGGATTTGGTTAAAAGAGGCTGCATGTTCATATGTGATCTCACAACTTGAAAAACAAGGAAAGGTAATGTCACTTGTATCCGCCTCTGATCCTTTCTCCCACTATATGTATACAAAATAAGGCATACAATTATGTATAAGTATAATAGGAAATTTATAATGAATTTTTTTTTGTTTCATATGGTATTATTTAATGCAGAAGTCTCGATGGACCATTTTGAATAGGAAAACCTTGAAATCTTTAGTATATGCATTTGGTGTAATTACTACCTACTTTATTTCATCTTCTACTCAAGCTGAACACAATATGCACTCATGTGTTTAAGTAGCTAAATATTTCCAAATAACACACGTGATATTTCGGTTCGATTCTTTCCACGGCGTTGTTCAGAGGCTAATGCAGAAACTCATTCTCCTGTCTAAACATTACTAGCCGTGTGCTTGTAACATTTTAGGTAGTAAAGAATTAAACATGAAACTTGTGTTGCTTTCGAGACAAGAATATCTCGTTTCGTCTCGAAAACGATCCAATAGTCGAGATGAGAAGTGACTCTTTAAATTCGAGACTAGACGAAAAATGTCTCGAGTCTCGTGGAAGAAACTAGTTCACTCAAGTCTTATTGGAAAACACTATTTTAGTTTTATATTTTCCATAGAATAAAAACTAGGCCTATATACTGATAAAGTGATTATCCCAATACAGAATGGTGAGTAATTTTCGATATTCAAAATACGCAAGTCATTACATAATATACTTCAATGATACATACGGCCTAAGTGTTGTTATATCACTATTTATAGGTCATTTGTGAAACTAAAGGTTTCCGATAATTTATAGACGCAATTAGAATAAAAATCAGTACATAAATTTTGTACGTAAATTTACGAAACAAAAGAAGAAAATTTTCGAGACGAGACGAGAACTTTCCGAAACTTTCCGAGACGAGAAAATCTAATTTCTCATATCCCCTCTTCTCGTGCGAAATGCTACATGGAACTGTTTTTAGGCAACTGTGTCGTCGGAATAGGGATGAAGATAATTTAGATCAAGGAAAGAGGAGAGGAGAGACATTTCCTCCTATAAAATACTATTTTCAAAAGGAATCTACCCAACATTCTTCTGTTATCTCGCACCACTGCGAGGACTTCATTTAAACTAGTAAACTAGCTTGTTTACCTGGTGCCTTTTTCTATGACTCCTACATACTTCACCTCTAATTCCTGCATGTTTATCTTATGAGTCTTCGGTGCCGAAGAGACGGGCTCGATTGCCGACGAGAGCTCATGTGATTCGGATTCAGTCCACGTCTCATATAGCCTCGATGCTGAAAAAGGATATTAAACTCTAGCCTAATCCACGCTCCCTCCTTGTTACTCGTTGGTCTGACCTTTTTTGCGATTTCAGATACGGTATTAATGCCACATATCAAGTTTTGTCTTTACTCTTCATAGATCCGGAGACATGGACATTTTATTATAATAATTGCTACCCCTATTTTTCCCCTTCCTTCTTGAACTTCCAAAATTCCTTTCGTACTGGTCGTTTAGATCACAAATCGTATACACTGTCAAAACTTCAAGTTTCTAACTTAAGTGGTTTCACCTGAGTGTTGACCATTTAGTCATTCAGGACCTTTTTCATTATATATTTAACGGTTATTGATCCGCAACACTCTTCGAACAAAAATTATTTTATTATTGAACCTTAAATACTCTCTGATGTATGCGTTCGTAAACACAATATAATTGAAAAAGGGAAGACAACATATTTATTTTAAAAAATCTTTAACAATTGAAGTAAAATTTGCTTTACGAACTACATCGTAATCCATATTATTACATTTCTTAATAAATCATGCAATATATAAGTATAGGACAACCAATTTAAGACATAATTTCCCCATTTTTCCTCGTTTCTAACGATAGAAGAGGGGCGAAATTCATCAGTGCCGCATTACGCCATCTTGGATACGGGAGCGAGAGAGCGGTCGCCTTCCAAGCGACGAGATGGCTAACGAAATAACCTGCACCATTCCAAGAATAGTTTTGTTGTGTGTTTCATCACACGCGTAAGGACTGACGTAGTATCTTCGGATACTTTTCGAGTCGAAAATGATCGAATAACTATGAGAGAAAAGACTCATCTAGCTAAGCCTAACGAGATGGCAGAAACCACCTTTGTGAATTTCAAATTGAATTGATTAAAATATTCGTTCTCTGATTTCATTATGGAGCAACTACTACGAAATTTAAAAAAAAAACTTATAAAAGATATACTGTAGTTACAATAATGGAAAGAATACTAATTGACGTAGGAATTATTAGCTATAAGCACATAAAAGTATTGATTTTTTACCATGATGACCATTAAGAACAGAAACACCTTATCTCATTTTGAATTATGTACGAGTATTGTACTCTGACCTAAATTAAATTGTAATTATTTTGCTCATTAAGATTTCAGTACACTTATTTTAACGATAGTAGTGTTCGGAAGAATTATAGTTTCTCACGTTACGGGCGAAACGAAATTTTCGAGACGAGATGGTCTACAGACAAGATATCAATTGCACACCTTTTCAATATTGGGCAGTCTCTTCTAAATTAAACCCGTAGGGTCTTATGCCGAGTCGTTCTGACGCGTGATTAATGTCATACTAAAGAGTTCGACTAACAAATGTTTCCTGCAGTAGTCAGTCCTTTAGTGTGATGCTAGTCGTACGTCAAAACGACTCTGCATAAGCCCCGTATTGTTTAAGTATTTTGTTCAATAGTTCGTATATGACTCGTTCCAAACTATCACTTAGAATAATAGTGATGCATACAATCTGGCGACCTACCAAGGATTATACAATTCACATGGTATATGTTTGAACGATATGTGGTCAGCTCATAGATTCCCAATCCGTCATTTACGAAGAGAAGGTATTATGTATGTGATATTAAGTTATCGTATCTCCAAACTGTAGTATTACTACAATATACTGGCAATCCTAATGTTGTGTGATTACTGGCAAATATAATATATTTAATATTAAAACAACAATAGTCGGAATAAATTGTCAATAACAATAAATATAGCTGGTTGTTTATTTGAATATCAATAAGCTCGTAGTTTAATGTATCATTGTGAATTTATAATGAAAAACTGACAATAACTTTTTCGCTTTAATCTTATAAAAAACAAATAGTAAATACGTTATTACAAAAATCTCCAAATAAATATTTCTCCAATACAAGTTACTGATTTTCTCTAAATTTCCACTTTTTTAAATCTTGAAAGGTAGGTCATTTTATATTCTACAAGATGATACAGAGTGAACGAAAATTTATTTATAATTTTCCTAATAGCGTAAGACTTTTAGCAATTCTTTGATGTCAGACATAAGGTGTGCAATACATGAACTCAATTTAATGGTATAATTTGAACACTTCTTCGGGATGAAATGAGGATTTTAATTTATTATTATTAAAAATACATATATATTAGAACTCCAAATTCTGAACATTCATGTTCAATTATTATAATTAAAAGTATTAATATAATATATGGTAAATAAAATTTTTAATCTAATATACTATTCAAATATGATTATTATAAAATCCCATAAAACTAGAAATTTCTATCCTATATATAATATTAATGTTCATGGCTTTTGTTTCTAGGAAGTTTCAAGCAAGGTCAGTGATGAAAAAAGTTACACATTTTGAAAAGTAGGTTAATTCGTGTCATTACAAAATATCATTACAAAATCTAGAAGCTTTTAAAGAAATTAACATCTGTTGAATATTTTTTCCAGTATATTTATTTCAAATCACTGCTAGACATACTGGCGTTTCAACTTTACTAATCATAATGATGTATAATACAATTGATTTCGAAACAAATACAAATGATTGTTATTATAATTATTAACGTTATTTTAGTTTCTTTCATTAATAGAGGACACCATTTGGTCCTGATTTCTTAAGTTACGCATCACTGTAATTTGAGAATAGCACACTATACTCTAATTGTATAAATAAAATTTACAAGAGTACTATACGACAGAGAGCACAAAATTTGATATATTGTTTATTATAACATATTAAGGCTGTTGATTTTTTCTAAACTTCTGATTATTATGATTTTCAAATGTAGGTCATTTTGCAACATAACGCCACGTAAAGAATAAATAAATGTTTCATATATTTCATTTATAGTGCAAAACTTTGGTACTTCATTGGTTCTAGATTCATAACCTGCACTCACAGATAATTAAGGTTGCAAAGATCATTTAAAACGCAATTATAAACTTATTTCATAAAACTGCCCACATCATCTTTTATTAGATTATTACTATTATGTTTAGCTTATTCTCGAAGCCTGCAACTTGAGAAACTTTAAGGTTGGAACTTAACGATATTTATTACTTTTAGAATTTATTATTTATATTTTTCAAAATGGCGTAAACATTTTACGACGTAACATGTCTTATTTAAACTCATAAATATAATGTAATGTGTTATTGAAGTATTTTATACGTCACCGACCTTACGTGAAAGCTTAAATATAATTCAACGAACTTTCCATAATTTCGAGGTGTTGCGCTGGCTTGACTTTCATATGTTTTGTTTAACGAATCCGTAAAATGATTGTTTAACGAACAATGACAAAATATCACATATAATAGTTAAAGTAAACGTATTAATCCGTTATGGTACATGAAATGGATAGACCTCTTAATGAAATGTTTACAACCATCCACGATAAGATAATTTCAACGAAGATCGATTCGAAGAAAAACTGACGGTATTTATTAAGATCAAGATCCAAACACTAGCAAATTGCCTTGTAACATTTCAATTTTTCCGATATTATCCTTAAAAATGTAAATATGCTATGTATCCTAGAAAAGTGTACTATGTGCATATATCATACTTAGTTTATATTGTAAACTAAAGTATAACTATTTGAAATATCTACTTTAAAAGTAGATTTTTAAAGCCACCTTCCTCTTCCTAGAAGCCAATATTACTTGCCAATATAATAAAGATAAAAGTACTACCGTACAATAAATTTATTTCAATATACATTGACGGAATTTATAAAAAAAATAAGTACTTTCTCGAATCTACTCTGATATGAGAAATGCATTCGCAGTCTATCTACAGTGTTAGTGAAACTAACAAAACAGTTCTTACAGTTAAAATTGTAATTTTTGTATCCATTACTTAAGAAGATATTTTAAGGACTGACTAGTTCAAATCAAATTCTCCGCTAGGGGAGAAGAAATGAGAATATATAATCTACTAGAAAAGAATACGAATTTCACTAAGCATACTGAGAACTTGAGGAAAAAAATCCTTAGGTTGCCATATCAAATGTTATCGTTAGTATTCAGAATTACCGAAGAAAATTAGCCTTGCGTTTTCAGATAATATCTTTCCTAGACATATCCGTAATGTATATTGTCACTTCAATGGCATTTAATACGCGTACATTTAAGTTAAATTAAGAAAATCTCCATGGATATATATGTGGATATTCTACCCGAAGATATGTTTTAGTCAATTATTCTAGCACTAGGCCAGTAGGACAATAAGGGTGTTACTAGGCTAAAAGGACAGGAATAGGACAGCCAGTTATTTCCCCTTTGTTTTATAACATATATACACACTGGAAAGTAGGAAGTTCGTGTTAACACTAGGTTGAGGATTAAGATTAGAAATACCAACTACAAAAGAAATTAGCTTTAATGATTATATTACGTAGATATTCACTTACACATTTAAATAATAGTACTCCAATTGGAAAAAAACATCACCGACGTATCATTGAGTTGAGTTGATTTTGAGTTTAACGTCCCGTTCAGCAGCGAGGCTTTGTGAGACGTGGACCTACTGATTGACGTGAAATCCGAACCACATGAGTTTCCACCGGGAATTGACGTATCATTGTTTAAAAGAGAGATATTTTCAGAAAATACATGAAATTGTATTAAATAGCTGTATAGTGTTATTACAAACTTGTGGGTAGAGCTCTCTCCTGGCTAAGCGGTTAACGTATGCTCTTTGGTTTTGGAAACCCGGATTTGATTCCTGGCGGAGCTCAATGTGATTCGGGTCCCAATTTAAGCTGTAGGTTCACGTCTCATATAGCTTCCGTTCAAAGGGACGCTAAACTAATTAAAAAAAAGTCTGTCGTCTAATTGATGTTTTGAAAAATCGCACTTCTTTGTGTAAAATGAAATGTATGAAGTGTATTAAAAAGTATTAAAATAAAAGGTATTAAAACTGTTTAAAATGAAGTGTATTAAAGCCGTTTTACGTTCAACTTAAGTCAAACGAATCTAAAAATTTTACCAATTCCAAAAGTCGGTAACCAAGGAATATTACGATTAATTAAATACTCTTAAAATTACTCTACCTTTTAAACATGACTATTCAATCCATTTCACTCTATCTTACTTTCGAATAACCACATACTGGGAGTAAATGTTCTTATAAAGAATTTAACATTGTGGACGACAATATTTGTGCATTTAACTGAACCATTAAATGTGAAATTGGTTATTAATATCAAAGATTACGACAATTTGTTTTAAATTCTACTAATAAGGTAAGAAAATCTAAGAATACTCTTATGGAATATTAAGATTACATGCAAGCTATATGGCAAACAAGGAACTAGGTCATACTAAGCGTAACGTGTACGTATAAAAGATATTTCCGCGTATGAAGAAAATTATGAGTCTTTAAATCATTCCAGATGAGAACTCAAGTTTTTCAGAATTTACGTTTAAGTTGAAATGTAGGTCCAAGGCTCATAATAGCCTCGGTATGAAAAGGGATTTGAAATTTAGACGGTGAGCTAAACTAAGTATGTCGATGAAAATATGTTATTTTATTATTTGTACAGCTTATGCATTTTCTGACATGCATTTTGTGCCAGGTAAGACAGCATCATACATAGAAATGCATATGCCAATACAATCGCTGTATCACATTTAGCTAGATTACATTTGACATGGTTACAATTATTAACTCGATATGTGCGGAGAAAGGAAGTACCTTAAAATCTTAATTTCCAACGTCAACCAATAATAATAATAATAATAATAATAATAATAATAATAATAATAATAATAATAATAATAATAAATTGTGTTAATTACGGACGTAGATACATTTATTTCCCAGAAGATAATGAGGGGTTTTATGTGAGTTGCTGAGAACGTTATAAACAATACAATCTTAAAACTAGAGATGTTTTCTAAGATGTATGGTGGCTTAACGTTTCTACATGTTTGTACATTTTTCTTGAATTTAAAGAGGCAAAAGTTTCTTTTATTGGCTTTTTGAATCACAAACTACAAATACTCCATTAATTTCAATTTATAGGTGGCGACAAAGTGAAAGAAGGGTAGATTAATTATTTCTACGAAATGTTTGAACCTCTGGAAGTAATGGTAATACATTTTATATTTGCGGAAAAATTGTTATATAAAACGCGAATTTATTATTCTATTTCACAAATTTATTATGAAATTAATACAAGAGACGAACGGTACATTATATTGATCTTCGAGATATAATTTGCGGGAAGCTCAATAGAAAGATATAAAGATAACCTTTTAAAAACTAGGGAGTATTATCACTCGGTGACGTCTTAACCTAGTTTTTGAAAGATAGATAGATGAAACGTAAACTTTATGAAATTATTGAAAGGTAGTAGGAAATAAAGTTTTTGACATCTTGCGTGATTGTATTACTAAACTGATTCTGAAAATTCGAAACATTTTTCGTTTTCATCATATGGCGTGCATGTGTGTTTCCGTTTAGCTACCAGACAGATTTAATACGTCATCCTAGCACTTCATATCCTACCTCGTTATGCAACCGAAAGTTATTCGGAGTCATCCAGGTTGCATACACAACGGGCGTTAAATCATGAGTAGTTAAAATGTAAATAATACAGACTTAATCTAGTTGTAATGTAGGTCGATCTTTATCCTTTATTTAATACTTCTAAACTAAATAAATCGCAAGAACAGTATATATCGTAATGGATCTCCAGAATTCATCCGATATTGCATATTGCACCGAATTCATACGATACTAAACTTAGCTTGCTTAGTATGCATGTAAAAGATTTTCCTCTCAACAGCTTTGGCTTCCGAATTATTGGCTATAAAATTTGGGAAAATTGACTTAGGAAAATTTTCGCGAAACATTTCGCTAATTGATATGTAGAACCTCTATTTACAACAAGAATTTGCTAAAATCAATTAAGGACAATTTCTATACAGCAAAATTGACAGGAAATTACTAACTGACACGAAATTGAACTTCCTTCGTTTTAATTAGTAGCAATCAAAGAATATTGTTCTACAAAATGTTGTATAAAAAATAGTAGACATTGTCAACACAGACTGAATATATTATTCCAACTTTCCATACCCTAGCATGTTATGCAACCAAAATTTATTCGGTGTTATACAGGTTACATACACACCGGGCGTTAACTCATAAAAGTGCAAACTAGTTTATCTAGTATTAACTACTTCGTCAAGTTCTAATATAGAATAGACTATCTATCCGTTTCAGTCTCAGCAATGCTGAAAATAGCATTAATTGTAGCAGAAATAGGTCAATTTCCGTCTTTGATTTGATTTTTCTAAAATAAATAAATGACAAGAACAGTAAACATTGTACGCGATCTAGAGAAAACGTTCGACCCTTACTAAACTTTGCATAGGGGTAGATCTTAATTTAATTAGTACGCATGTGAAATACTTTCCGGGGCAAACGTTTAGTTTCCGAATTATAAGCTGTAAGATTTGAGGGGTTCGAACTTAATCAAACTTTCGCAAAACTATTCCAAATTGATATTTAGGTAATTTCTAATAGCCTAATAACCTCTATTTATAAGAATGATTCTTGACGCAAATTATGAGGAAAATTACTAGTCGACATGTAACTGACCCATTCTTTTAAGTTAATAACAATACAGGAATATTTTCTACAAAGTATTATACATTTTTCAGATACCTATCACATAATCATATAGTTAATGTATTAGAAATTGTTTGTTACTTCTAGCTTTGTAAATCTTTTGAGTTTCTTACAAGATTTTAACACGATTTCTTGCAAAATTTGAAGACAAAACATAATAGTTAGTATTATCTTTGTCAGTAAGGATAACTCAACTCCATGTTCATGTTATCGTTAAGCCCTAACAGAAATATCGTAACATTTATTATCGTACTATATTTTAATAAGCAAATACGTTTTGTTTTCCTAGTAAATGTATTTTACAAAAGCATATTTTCTTCAACATCTTTTTCATAAATTTGATTAATATTGCCAGGATTTAGCTGTAATTCAACTACTATAATAATAAACTTTTTTATAACTATTTTTTTTTTTTTTTGATAGCAGCTTGTTGAACTGAGTTCAGAGAAAGGCTTTTAAAAGTTATTTTAGAAACTTATTTTCCTTTTGCTGTCTCATGTATATTGTCAAAACAATAGGGGTTTCCAAGTTTGAAAAACTACTAAATCTATCTAATTAAAAGACACATAGACAAACAAAACTTTGCTAACAATAACGATTTGAGATTTTAGTTTATTATCCGAAGTATGTCAAGAAACAATAGCTGAAAAGAATTCTTGAACTACACAACAAGCGTAGACTTTAAAACTGAAATTCAATATTAATTACAATTGAATCGTTGAGTTCGAAAACCGGTCATCTCCATCGAAGCTAATTTCAGAGGAGTGACAAGCAAAACTAAATTAATCAATATGTATCTGACATATAGGGATATTTTCATTTTTGGAAAGTAGAAAAATGTCAGTTCTACGGTCCGAAAATGAAAACAGTCCAATATGTCAGAGGCATATTGGCTAACTTAGTTTTGTTTGTCACTTCTCTCAAATTAACTTCGATGGAGATGACCGGTTTTCGAACTCAACGATTCAATTGTTATTAAACTTTTGCTAATATCAGCTAAATTTCTATGTATGTAAATATTTGAATAGAAGGAATTAAATTGCATTTTGTTTTACCAATTACTCTGAGAAACGTTTTCGTTGTGTGTGTGTATATAATGATATACTTTTAATTTAAGAATATTTATATATACGATAATAAAAACGTGTTAAGGATTGAGTTAGTAAAATATTAACTATTAATTTTAAGACTTTCAATATATATTAAAATACATTAATAATATAAATTTTAATATGTAAATACTATGTACTTATACGTATGTGCTTAATCATATGCGTGTATCTTCTAAAATATGATAACGAAAGATATATATGTGAAACATATTAACATTGACTCTTTTTGAATCTACAGCCGAAAAAGGGAAAATATTAATCAAACATGCTCTTTCAAAGGGTTTCTTAGAACGATCACTGACTACCACATGTCAAAGATAATAAGTAGAGTTACCTATAAAGGTTGTTTGACATCACTTCTACCGCTCTTATTTTCAATGAATTATTTCCTGATTTTCCCCTCGTCGACCACAATTCAATTTCCTGACACGCAACCATGCGTGTCGTAAGAAACTCACGCATACATGATATGATAATATGTTGAGCTTGACATATACGATCTTTTTTCTAACGTTCCAACAAGTGGTTATATCCAAAAATGAGAAAGTTAAAACATAAGCGTTTACCTGAAAATTTTGTTTCGTAACACTATACATTATTAGTATAAAACTTAGGACATGTGTTAGAATTATACTTTTCAATAAAAGAATACCTATTAAAATATAATAATAAAAAAACATAGGGCAGCTAAAGTACCATATGGAAGAATTTCGGAAGATGGTTTATTTACTGCCGTATTAAAAGTAATAAACTGTTTCTTTTAAAAGATTGTCGTAAAATTATTGAGTTCTTCTTCACAGAAATTTGAAAAAACGCAGTGAGGTGTACCTCGGTATATAGTCTAATAATAAATCTAGAAAATAGTCAAGACCATATTCAAATCAAAAAGTACAATCAATAACGAAATAAACGCACTGAAAATTAAGATATGCATCTAAAGAACATGGCGGATTCAGAGGAACCAAAATCTGATAACGTTTGCGCAACATATTCAGTGATAAATAAAATTATCAAATATCCCCTAATATTTGCAGTGAAGTAATAATTAGAGAAGGAAACTTAAGCAAGTATGTGGTGAAAAATCCATATCTTTGCCTGTAAAACTTCTAACTCTTGTTGTTACGTGTTATCACGAATAACTCACACAATATAAAGAATTGTTTTAGGATACCAAGGAGGATATCCAGAAAAGATGTTCATGGAATTTTAAAAAAATGATCTAGGAATTACGACAATTAGTGACTAAATCTTAGGTCTGTGATAGAAGATACTATAAAACAATCGCACAAATATACGTGTGAATGCATCAACATTTCAATCAAATTAGGTTAGAGGAAGATTAAAGAAGTTAAACTATATCTTGCATATAAATGAAGACAAAATCAGGCTTATGCTAGCAGACTCACTGAAGCTTTCTCTACTTACAATTTCACATCTGAAACTATTACTCCAATCATGTACAATGGAATTTTCAAATTGGTCAAAATACTTCATACAAAAACACCTAATGTTAGTTTTGAGTCGTAACATATTATCCCGTGAAAATGTTAAAAAATATCCAAGAATTTCTTTATTGTAGTACGTCACCAAAGAATACTTCACAATTAGGTGACAAACTTATTCTCAATTATAAGTAGTTTCATTGATATTAAACAAGCGTAAGAGGGTAGCAGTCATCTGCATATAGAAATAGCACCAAAATGCATATATGTATGTATCCAGTACATACTGAATAAGGTCTAATATAATGGAAACATTTCAATAACATCAGTGTGGTTCGTTTTCACTCTTGTCAGTACAACAAAAAAGTATACTATGTAACTCATGTTTATAAGTACAAATAACATTACATCTGCCTAGCTATCACAATCTTTGTCAATATAGATGTAATGTTTTCTCTAAATACAAATGAGCTAATATAGTATACTTTGTACTAGTTGAAGTTCCTCCTGATGAACTCAAAACATTTCTAATATATGAAAACTTCATTCTGAAGGAATTTTGGAGTTCTTGCCAACTCTGTCTTCTTTAGATTTATAACATTATTCTAATTGTTAAAAAAGTTAGTGAGGTAAAATTTTAAAATTTTCTTCTACTTTCTTGTAAGGGTTTGGAAAATAAAAGCTAAGCATCAAAATCCAATATATAACTATAAAAAGATAATTGACAAGTAAATTTTTTTAAAAAAAATTAGGATAATCTATTTTTGCAAGTTCCTAATTCTAAGCACGTAACCCAATCCTAAACTTATTTACCTGCTACTAAACAATGATAAACTTATTGTTCGATGTCGAGTAGCTTCTGTACTGGAATTTCAACAGATTGACGAAAAATGCCTAACTTATAAAATCAAAAAGACAATGAATAATGTCTTTCTTTCAGTTCAGTTAATGGTAAACCTAATCTACTTGTCCAAGAAACAAACTTGTACGACTACGAAGATAAAAAACAGTATAAAACGAACTCGTATCATGTCAAGGTCCGTGCAAGAAACATGACCTGAATAGACAATGATAAACTGGTGGTAACATCTGGATTTCAATTCCTGTTGTCGCAAAACAAGATTAGCGGGAAATTATAGTGTTTTCACTGGAACTAGTACAGAAAGAATCACAGAACAGTTTTAATAATTAGGTAGCGATTTTGAAACAGAAACGATCACACATACGCCGTAACAGAACAGTTGTTAGTACCAAAAGCATGATGAAGATCCATTGTCGATTCAGGTCTGCAAAATCCAATGGTCAATCACATAATCAAGTCCATATGGATGGAAAACGTATGTATCTATTGATATAAGAAGACACACCTGCCACTGGTAATGACACCCTATGGTAGTATCTCTCCCAGCAGATGGACCCTTCCTCCCCAAATGGTGTCCGTGGGTGATCCTCTCCGCACAAGATGTTGGATCATCTGCAGAAGACTAGAATCTCTTAGAGAACAGGATGCTAGAGTCCACAGACACCGAGAGGCCCCCCGACTCCGGAGAGTGATAGAAAGAGCCAGCCGATCTTGTGGACGTTCCCCCCGTCAATATGGAGGATCCCAAAAGAACACAAGCAACCCAAGACCAAAGTAGTAGGGATGGCTACAGCGCTCGGATGTTGGGGCGGGCACGCGGGGAACCTTTGAGGCGGGAAGGGAAGGGTGTAGTAGTTGTAGGAAGAACCGGGGGTAGAGAAGGTAGGGACGTTACGTATCTAGGAGGTGGGTAGATTTTTTCGAAAAAGGGGAGGAGGGGTCTATACTAGTACTGCCTTCTACGTCACATCTACCGGTTAGCGAATCACGCGCTCGTATCCAAGGGCAACGCTCGTTGTGGTCTAAACAGAATATAAAACCGACAAATTCAAATGCCAAACATGTACGAGCTTTAAAAAGAGAAGAAATAAGGTCATGGAGCTACTATGCTTATTTAGTATAGGTCACTAGGGTGCATTGCATATCTAAGAGTGAAGAATATGTTATATCAAATCTTACGTAAATAATATTGAGAAAAATACGCCAATGAGTTAAATTGTAGAAATTTGTTAAACTAGTACCAGATGGTTGATTTGCAAAATAAATTATCTGGAAAATACATATTTTTTGAATGGTAAAACATGCTAGTATTTGTTTCAAGGCCCTGGGCCTTGATCTTGGCTATCTAGCTCAGTTATAGTTCTTTACAGTTATAATTTGTCCTAGGGTCGTCATGTTATCTCGCCCAAAGCATCTCTAGTTATGAATTTATTAAGTTCTCAAAATGGGTATTTAGGTACCCTATAAGAGCAAATGATATTACCACATAATATAAAAGTTCATTTAGAGATACATTTCTCAAGGAAGTTTATATTGGTCCCATATGTGTTCTATGATCAATAAAACTTTAAAAAATAACAGGATTGTTTGGTATTCTTAAATATTATTGACCACTTTATATGACAAAGAAAATATTGTTAAAATTGATCAGTTCTTCCCAATGCCATTGAGAAACAAGTAAGCATGTGACAGGTAAACACTTCACTGCTAACTATAGTATACTAATATATATTGGTTATCTTACTGTTCTGCCTAAATTAGGTATAGGAAATTCATTTTCATTCATCTAAATCATTGTCATGATGCTTCATTTATCTATACAAAAACATATTACTTTACGGAAATTTACAAAGGAAAAATGCATTCATTACGAAATTCATTAGAAAAAGGTCCAATTATTTAAATTACTAATGTTACCTACGTTCTTGTATAAAGCAATGACAATAAATTTCGTATAATATTAAATTGTATATGTTTAATCAAACGCTATAGAGTAAGGTTATTTTGACATTCCATGATTTGAAACAAATGAGCTAATACTTTGAGAAACAAGAGCTAACTAATGCTTTCCTGATTTTTCTAGTGCATGTTATTGATATTCTATTGATCTATTGCTAATTTAGTTTTTATGGTTACTTGTTCATGATGAACGAACACTAAAATTAGTTACAAACTAATGTATTCCGTATAACGAGCCTACACACCTGAATCCAGTGAAAATCATAGAAGACGGGATGTCCTCAAGGTTACCGATGTTGAAGATGCTTGTTTGTCTTCTTCCTCTTCCAAGATGGACGACGGCAAGTTGATCCAAAAATCTCCAAACAGATGATCTGGTGAGGTCGATTGATTGACGAACTCGAAGGGAGGGAGGACTTGGAGAGGGAAGAAGAACGACCTTGAACCCTCCTTGGAATGACGAAACCGGAAAATGGCGCGGAAGAAAAAGAAGAAAGAGAGCAGGTGATAGAAAAAGATGTAACACTTTCCGAGTAAGAGGAAGGGAGAGAGAGAGAGAAGATTAGAAAGAGAGATAAAAAAGGATAAAGAGTGTAGTTCTCAAATCTTCCCCTAGATACCACTACGGGACAAATCTTCAGGGAAGGTTTACTTCTCACTAGATCCCAGATTCCCGCTTGCCGAATTCCCAATAGGGTGGTCGTTCGTGTTTATATATGTATGTGTTTGAATGGTCTACGTGTGATGATGCTTCTTGTGTGTGTGTCGATGTGTATGTGTGTTTGTATCCTGGGTAATGCTGTCTGGGTATACCAACGGTGTGGAGAATATGATGCTGTGTACCTTTACGCACGTGCTCCTGGAGAGAAGACAACCGCGTAACTGCAGCAACAGGCTGCTGGGAGGAACCGAAATGACGTCATCATAACCACGTGACGTGACGTAGATGCTCAAGAGGTGAAATTTGGAACTAAAAGGGGCGGAGAAAAATATGGCCAAACCCGACGCTTGAGTATCAGGGTTGCTTGGAGAGCGTCAGGGCACATTTTGCGCAACCGCGCTTCTAAAATCTGTAGCCCTTCTCCCTTCTGGAACCTCGCCCCCGCCGTAGGTCTGTTCACTCTGGAAGTCTTGTGATCGTTCCTATAGCAACTCCCGCGCGGAAGAGAAAAATAGAGCGTTGTCCATAGCAACCACTGGCACACAGTCTACAAACACAAAATTATTTTTTTCCCTTCAGTCCTTAAAACTGGAAAATAAAAAAAAAGGTGAACATGCAGAGATTTGTTTAAGTAACAGCAAGTACCAAGAAGCATAGAGCTTTTGGAAACTCCAAAGGAAAATTCCATATAGGTAGATCGAATAAAGATACCTACTAGTTATATATAACCGCATAGCAAGAAGAAGTCGAAAAATACTATAATAGTTGAGACGCTAAAGACAAATCATGTAATAGAATTTGGCATGAAAATCAACTTGTATCTAAAACGACAATTTCGAATTACAAAATAAAATTTCTTATTTGTCTGACGTGGAGAAAATTTTACTCTTCTTCTTATTCACGTTTCGTGTTGTTTTCCTCCCTAACCTTCGAATAAAGATGCTCTGAGCAAAATCCGTTATCCGGACAGCGGTATAATGTACAAATATACGGAATACATAAGTTTACTACGGGAATTTGTATGGATTATATGTTGTCTATTTGCTATGTACGTATTGCCTTTTTCCCGCGTAGATGTTACATCATGTCGCTGCAGGATGTCTGACATCCACGTATACGTACATTACTTACGTCAGCCATATGTTATATTCGTCCACCTTTATGTGAGATCCAGACCTCCTATATACATTTCTCTGTTTCACACCGAAAGTACGTATAGATGGAACACTTATACAGAAAGTGTTCTAAAACGTACATTTTCAGTTGTATGTTTGTTGCAAGATGTTACCTATAGTCGAACGTTAAAACCAAAAACTACAAGATTTACGCATATAACCTACGTTTCGACGTACGCCATATATGTATTTTCTCTGTGTATGTTTCATTTGGACTTTGATTTAATCTTTCTTTAAGATAGTAATAAATGGAGATTAGAAATAGAAATTTTGCTACACAGGAATAATTCGTAGTTGTTGACGATTTGAGTTTAACGTCCCCTTTTCAGCACTATTTGTTTCACTTTACTTACCTGAGATTAGTATATCTAAGTGAAAAAATAACTCCAGGAACTTTTGAATATTGATATTTGTAATTGTAATAATAGCAATGGAACTTACTACTTGGGTTTCGAGACACAATCAAATTTTACAGTTATTATTATTATTATTATTATTATTATTATTTACGTTTTCCTACGTTACCTTAATTTGAGACGCAAATTTCATCCTATTTTCTACTGAAAAGTATCTGTATTTAAAAAGGAAATAGTTATGTATGAGAAACCGAAATTCATCGTAATGCACTGAGAAAAATCCATTCTCCGGATATCGGTATATTGTACAAATATGCGGTATCCTCTTGCTTACTATACAAATCAGTACGGAGTATACGTTAACCGTATGCTACATAGGCACTGCTCTTAGATGTTACATCATGCCGTTGCAGGATGTCTGACATCTAACAGTTTTCCGTATATCACATGCATGTACTTATGTTACCTTCGTCAGCTATGTGTTATATACGTCCATTTGTATGTGAGACTCTGACCGCCTATATTGTTTCATACGGAAAGTACGTATAGATGGAACACTAATACAGAAAAGTATTATAAAACATGCGTTTTCAGTTATACGTTTGCTGTACGTTAAGTCCAAAAACTACAGAAATTACGCATGTAGCTTACCTTTTTAAGTACGCCACCTACAATTTTTTTTCTCAGTGCATGGCACTTCACCATTTTATATCGTAAAGGTCAGATCCACCGTTATTGTAACAGAGTGGTGCTTGTAATTGACGTAGAAACTCAAATTCCGATTAGTGATCATTTCACAGCGTTGTAAATCTTTAGTCAATGGAGAGGATGGCGTGGTTCATTGGTCAGAGTTGATGACGATGGGTTTTGGTGCGTAGTGGGTCAGAGTAGATCATTTTGGATGGTGGGTCAGTGAGTCGTAGGTCACGGTGTGGTGGATCAGTGGGTCATGGGTCAAGTTTTCATTGACCCCCGCCATCTCTGCTTCTTTGGTATAAACGGTCGTTAGTTTTGTCGTAAATTATGTAAGACATTATAGTTTTTCTCGAAGTTTTCTTCGTTTCCACTTATTAGGATGACGCAAGTGAATACTACAAGATTATTCTACACAATAACTCTTGAACGAAAGGGAATTTTTGAACTGTCTCTTTTTTGTAACGGAGAACTAGTGCGATTATCTTGGTCGGGTTTGTTAATAGTGTCAATCCGTTAATATCTTAACGGGTAACGGTAACTTTAACGATGACCATCCATATCCCATTTTTCCTACTATTGAAACCAAGCTGTATAATTCTTAAATGTTAAGAGTTATATATCGCGCAATTAGATAGCAGCAATCATTCTTCAGACGTTCTCGGCGAAGAAATAAATTTGCGTTTTTGCGTGATTCTTTTCACAGTTTTTTTTTTAAAGCAGAGTCTATTTTCTCATTTTATTATTATTTTTCTATTATTATCAGTTGCCTTACATTTACCTTGTTAAACCTTTGGAAATGAAATCACGCAATAGAGGTACCATAAATACTCATTGAGTTATTCAAGACAAAACACGAATTAGTATATGTAGTTAACTTATTTCGTACACTGAGAAAAAAAAAGACTAGGATTTCAGTGTGGATACAACGTATTTACGCAGAGGCGCTCCTTAAGTAATGTAATTTCATGTATAAAAGTACATCAGGTAGGAACAACATGCCAAGTCTGAAGTTCGGCGTCGAACTAGACTCGCTGTGATTGGATAATTTTATTCACATGATTGATTTCGTGTTAAAAACTATTACTCTTGTAAGGTAGGGAGTCACAGATTTAGGAATAACCAAGAGGGGACAGTCGTAGGAAAGTGGTAACAACATTATATACGTAAGTTAGCACCGTCGGAATGGGTATGGCGTTAATTCTAGATTTGAAATGGTAGTCTCACAATACAAAATTTTCGCTGGACGGTGGTGTAGATCGTACTACGGGTGAAACAACATTACTTAATGTGGTGACGCGCGTAACCTGGTAAAAACAGCATTTACATGCCGACTGGATTATGCGTTTTTCTCCGTGTAAAGTACCAAAATAAATCTTTGCAAAGTATTATCACATTTCCAAAAAAAATATAACATTAGTAAAGCAAATGAAATGAAATTTCTACCTTTACGTCCCAAGAGCATGTCCCTACATAATTATAATGATTCTAAAATAATTGGTGGAATGATAATGTGGAAGAAAACGTGTAAATCCCGCAAAAAACTATGGATATGATGCACGTGATCCTGGGTTCGACTCCCCAAACCGCAAGAAATTTCATTCCCCAATTATTCAATTTCAGTAGTTATCCGTCTACTTTGGCTAAGGGTGGCGTTAAACAAAAAAACATTTTTACAAGTTCGCGTACCCTAGAATTGAACCAGGGATCCTGCATCAGAGGTGATCACATTACCGGTCAGCTACCGTGTCTCCTAAATAGAATTCGTGTTTTGCAACGAAACTCAGCTTTATTTATTTACTTAACGAGGTGAAATAAAATCACAAATAACATGAATGTCTTACCACAAAATTCATTGTTTTATAATTATCTATTTATTTAAAGAAAATAAAAATAAATCTATCATAAATAACCTTCTCAATTTGCAACTAAACTCAGAATTATTTATTTAAGGGAAACTACAATAAATTTATCATAAATAACCTTATTACTTTGCAATTAAATTCAGCATTGTTTAGTTATTTAAAGGAGATTAGATAACCAAATTAAATGTTACTTATTTAATACCTTTTTTGTATACAGCATGCTAGACACGTTTATAGTGGAATCATTAATAATCAAAAAAACAATAATAACAAAACTCGGAAAGTAAATCAATCAAGAACAATAACAACAAAAGTAAGAAAGGAAGTCAATCCGATGCTATTGGAACGAAAGTAGGAAACAATAACAATGAAAGTAGGAAAGTAAATCAATCAAGAGCAATAAGAACAAAAGTAAGAAAAAAAGAAGTCAAACGGAAACTGTAACAACAAAAGTAAAAGAAATTCAATAAAAAATAATAATCGTTAAAGTAGGGAAGGAAGTCAATCAGATGCTATTGGAACGAAAGTAGGAAACAATAACAATGAAAGTAGGAAAGTAAATCAATCAAGAGCAATAACAACAAAAGTAAGAAAGGAAGTCAATCAGATGCTATTGGAATGAAAGTAGGAAACAATAACAATGAAAGTAGGAAAGAAAATCAATCAAGAGCAATAAGAACAAAAGTAAGAAAAGAAATCAAACAGAAACTGTAACAACAAAAGTAAAAGAAATTCAATAAAAATAATAATCGTTAAAGTAGAGAAGGAATTCAACCAAATCTACAACGATATTGACTATCTTTGTAAATACTTTCTGAGTATTGTTTATAGTTACGGGCAAAAGTGTTATTTTGAAGGTACAAATACTTAAGAAGAAGAAGAAGGAATATACAAAGATATAATTTAAATGTTGGTACCTTATTAAAAAAATATTTGTTAATTTGGTTGCTATGACGACTTGTTTATCTTTTTGATATCGTTGCTATGGCAATGTAGGAAAATAGAAAGAACGAAGTGCCATATTGTGTAGATTGATTGTACGTAACAATACGATATATTTTGAAAGTGAAAATATATGTTCTAAGGTGAATAACTGTGTTGTTCAATCCAGAATAATTTCGTAATCCGTATAAAAATACATTAGTAACCAGAGAAAGTAACGTAACGAAAAATAATTAACGTTACAAATCCAATACTAAGATAAGTAGGAAAGGAAGTCAATCAAAATCAATACCAACGTAAGTAGGAAAGGAAGTCAACTATCAAGGAAGTGAGACATACTTAGGTATAATAATACTTAATTTTTCAGGATTCAGCTGATGAAATTGAGGGGAAAATAAGACAATATGTATAAACTCGAAACCTCTTAAGTACGAAGTAAACCTCTAATCTCTTCTTTAACGAATTATGTATTAACCAAACTAATGGTGACTTTTCCGAGTAAGAAAAAAATCGCCCATTTCAAGCAAATGTTTATTGTAAGTACACACAATATTTACTTAACCCTTATTATCCCGAATTATTTCTTTTAATTTTTTTTCGTGAATTGTATTTACGTACTTTTCTAACAACATAAAAACATAAAAGAATAAGGTTTTTCATTTGTTACCTTGTTCATTTACTAGTTAAGGAATTAGATTTTACTAGTAAATGGACAAGGCAAATGAGCAGATATTTAGCGTTGGTTTTCTGAACGTTGTTTTCCGTTGCCATATGGCATCACGGGGATAAAACGGGTTAATATGGGGATAGGTCGGTTAAGTGGTAGAATGTTTACTTCTGGTGCGTGAGGACCCTCGTTCGATTCCCGGTCAAGTAAGTTTGTGGTGGACAGCATCGTGTTCGTGGGTTTTCTCGGGGTACTTCTGTTTAATCCCACTTTACCATTCCACCAATTCTACGTTCTCGTCATTTAATTCAATATCGACATCATTTTTAGATGATGACTCAAGGGAGTTCCAAATTATCGTTTTGTAGCCAAACTTTGAGAGTTGCCAGTTGGTTTTCCAACACGGAATTAGATTTCTGGGCTTTCAGCATATATGCCCATGTTAGCCCATCACGTATCAGGGATGACGTCCCTTGGCGAGAAAAGAATTGGAGAAGGAATGAAGCGGTGGCTTGGGACCTATATGTTAGGTACCATCCCAGCATTTGCCTGGTGGGAATGAGGAAAACGCAGGTAAACTTTACTCAGGATTGCTGGTCTGAAAATTTTTTATACGTTTTCGACTTAGTGTCACCACCGGGTCGCAGTTGTCCAACAGCATACTCTAGAAGACATACGTAGCGATTTTTTTTTATTCCTCTGAGGGACGAAGTTGTATATATCAATTATAGACATGCGGTATTTCTATAAACAGTTGAAGTTGATTTCAAGAAGCTTGTCCATTAGTGAAGTATAACTAAACAATCTAGGTACATCACGACTAAATTCTATTACTTTTCAAAGCAATACTAAAAGAACTGATGTACGTATGTAAAAGGACAAAGTAATACTGTGATCAGATTTTATCTTTAATTCATTAGAGGCAGGTGTGGCATATAAAGATCAACACACAGCCGATCATTCCGTTTAATAAGGATGTGGTATATAAACACAATATCTGAACGGAGAGAACGAATATGGTTTATAAGCTTCATTTGCATTTAATTTGTCAAATAAGTCACTCAATAGCCAATCGTAGAGCTTGAATGGTTTTTAGGTCGTCCATTTTTCTTTTTCGTTTCTTCTTCTTCCTCTTTCTTGTATCTCTTGAAGAAAAGGCTGATAGTCATCCATAAAGGGCTAAGCTACTTATGCTTTGGTGATAAATATCAAGATATTTGAGGCAAACAACTAAGAATACATTTTTTGTTTCGCCTCTTCTTTAAAGTTATGACTCATGATCACTTACGATGCGAATTTATCTGTTTGTTCTTAGATTGTATACGGTACTTTAACATCGAATCAGCAGTGCATCTCTTCTCCTGCTTCCTCTCCTTCTCTATTTCTAACAAATATGCCATCTCGCTTTACATTCATCATTCGTGCAGAATAAGGTGGTCCAGCACTTACGTTTGGCATGAAGAGTCATTGGTACGGTACTAGGTCATATAAGGTTGTGGAAGACACCAGATTCATAGTTTTTTATTTATACAACCATGCAACATATTTGTGTCCTGTTTGGTTGCATAATAGCACGTTTAGGCAAAGGGAGACAATGATCAAGACAGGTGAATGATGGAAGAATTGGTGGAATGAGAATGTGGAAGAAAACGGGAATACCCGAGAAAACTCACGGACGCAATGTTGTCCACTACAAACTTACTTTGGCCGGAGATCGAACTAGGGATCTTACACATAAGAGGTAAGCTCTTTACCACTGACATGTGAGTCACCGTGACCCCTAGTTACATAACCATTTCAGTAACCAATTTATCTAAAATAGAGGACTGATCAGTAAGGGTTTAAGAACTACTCCAAAACACAGGCAAATTGGTTATGTTTATGTTAATCAGGCCAGTAGCTAGGGTGTGGCCAAGGGGGCTCCTACGACCAATTTCAACCTCCCTGAAATTTTTAGTTGTTCGCTGTTATCTATGATAAACGTAACTCTTGATAGTCCCAAAAATGATCTCTCTCTCCCCCTATCTTAATGCTCTCGCTACGGGATCCAATTGGAAAAGCAACCAGTCGGCTGAAAAGGGATTGAGTCTCAGTCAGTTCAACTGCCAGATTTTTCTATGTTAACCATTGTTGCTTCATATCTATAGCTACTGTGCTCAGAGTATTTGGAATAAATGTAAATAATGAAGTTCTATATCTGTATGATAAATTTTGAATCTCACAAACCGTAACCTCGTTTCAATCAATCAATTTTTAAGTTACATGTAAATTGTAAGACTTAATATGTTAAAATACATATCATACACAAAAATTCTAATTAAACTGGATTACACAAAGCTGAGCATTAAAATATGGACCTAATGTATTATTATTATTATTTTCCTTTAGGAGAGAGGGGTGCTAAATGTCACAAATATTAATTTTTACAATCCCCAATGCGAGACCCCAGAAACTGACTGAAATCGTCCTTTCTTAGTAACAAACTTGCTACAAACACGAGAGAACATTACAATTTTTAGTCTGTTATGTAGAAGTGAAAGCTTTTTTAACCGAAGTACATTTTCGAGGTTTTAAATTATTTGTTTTTAACGTAGTTGATAGGTTCACGATCATATTAGTGTATTCTTTAAATTATAAGGCTATCATAAAATTTAATGATCCAATTTCGAACTACACTTATATTGTATATAAGCAGGCAAAATGTTTATGTAATACTGTTAAGAGGTATGTTGCCATTATCTAAGTTGGAGTTACTTATCACATATGACAACTTATTGAACTTCATGCGGCATTTATAGTTCCTTCAAATATTACTAAAAGTTGAATGTTTTTGATCGGATGAAAACTCATTACTGTCAAACAATGAGAATATGTGGGATACCATTAATAGTAAAGATTGCACTTCCAAAGCATCGAACCCCGTAACTGTAATGACCGACATTTCCTTTCTCGAATCTATCCAACGGAACGAAACATATTTTTAATGCAGATTACAGTTCGAGTTTTGGTACAGAGAGGTCAAACTTCAAAAATGTTTATGTCTTCATAATGCCACTAAAATAAATGGTTCTAACACTACCATGTGACAAGTTGCCATTTTCAGTATGTCTACTTACTTCCGAACAAAGGAAGTTGTTACATGAGGACTTGCTTGTAAAGAAAAAAAATCTCTCTTGTTGCGCAATGCTATACTCAACTGTTTTTATATTCATTCAAAATAGAAATGTTCAAAACTGTTTCATTTGTAGTACTGAAATTTGAAACGTGAAAATGATATTGGATTAAAGGTGAAATTTGTGATTTCTAGCTCCCCCTTCCTCTTCCCTACTAATAGTCACAAATAATTTGAATTATCGTGAACTGAAACAGTTTTGTTCAATATTAGTCCATTAATTAAACAATATGTTCAACTGATGATAATCATCACATTAAAATACATCTCATACATAAACATACAAACAAAAGAAGATATATTTATGTTTTAAATGTAGGTATTACAAAACAATAAATTACCGGACATCTATAATTGCAGGTATATCAAAAAGTTACCTCCGTATTTACCTACTGAAATGTCATATTATGGACGGGAAAAATAATATATTAAAAACATTAAAACAATGCTTGTAAATATAAATGAGAGTCGAGCAAAATTTATTTGGCATAAAAAGTGAGAAAAATAAAAATTATTTCTGAAGATTGGGTAGAACAGGAAATATTTTGGGAGAAGGTAAAAATAGTTTCAGGAAACCGGAAAAACAGAGATATGACTATGAAAAGGTGTCGAAATACATATTTCTCAGTACGTGTCATTGTTCTGCATTATTGACAGGTAGTTATATAAATGAATATGGGTATGTGAATTGTGCGTATACAGGGAAATTATTGTTATGTAATTTTCTTTTCTACATATGTCCAAATAGAACAATGAGCTTTTACCTGATAATATGAATAGATATATGATTGTGTTTTTTGTTCTCTGGGAATCATCCCACCCTACACACGGTCTATTTTCCGATCTATATATTTGTTTTGTATGCTCCGCCCACAAGTTGTCTTCCAATGAATAACTGATAGAGAGACTATAGGTTTTAAAAGAGGGGAGTAGGGGACGTACAGGACGGGGAGACTATAGCTATACAAAACTCTTTCACAAACCTATTTTTGTAATGAAATTGCAGTTGAACGGAGGCCACAGCAGAAAACACTTGCGGTTTGTAGCTAAGCAACATTCGTTTCCGTGGAAAATATTCACTTTTAACGTTAAAAAGCAAGTACATCACAAAAGGAATGTATTTTTTTTGTGTTGTTGTCGTTGTTCAAAACAAAACAAGAGCTCAACAAATATTCAAACAAACAAACAAAAGGAGAACTAAAAAAGAATTCAAAAGAGCCGTTTGTCGAGAGTATGGAAGGAGGTGAAGGTAGCAAATTCTACTCTTCCCCTCCCTAAATTTTCTCTCCCTCACCCTACCCAACCCCTTCTAAAAAAACTTTCCGAACCATGTTAAAAACCGCATTTGAGTGTTGTCGAAAATTAATACGGGCGGTTTGCTACGTTCAACCAATTGTTTTTCAAGTTTACGCTAAATGATTCCAATGTGCATTTTACCCTCATTGTATCTCTTTATTTTACCCCCTCCCCCTTCCCTCCACCCATACGCACTGGCATTATTTCACGGCAGAAATATCTATTCTTTTCCTCTGTACTTGCTTCCTCTAAACTTCTCTCTGTTCCAGTTATTCTTTTCTTTTAGAAACAAATTTTGCTTTAACAATATCATTTTATGATAAATAACAATACGACGATTATGGTATATTTTAATTGTAAGGAATATTTTTGTATATAGATCATTTGAAAATACATCTCAAGAGATATTGTTAATGTTCATAACGTTATGTGTAATATTGTTCCTCAGCCACACAAACATAGAGTCCAACAACCATTCTAAGGTATACAGTACAAACATAAAACCAGTTGAGAATGCTCGAAGAACATTGCCAGAACGAATTTAAATAGGATTTTTTTTTAAATATCAATACCGGTACCGATTATTGGTTCAATAATTACTGCGTCATTATTTATTGACTCAATAATTATTGAATCAAAACTAATGACGCAATAATTATTGAGTCAATAACTCATGACGTATAATTATTGAATCAAAAACTGGTATTAAACAGAGTGTCAAGTTAGCCAAGAGGATAAGATTTGATGACTTAGCTAGAAAGTCGGGCAGAGTGATGGCAAGGATTTACCAGTTTACCAGGAGTCAAGCTAGGAGCTCCGGGTCCTAAGATATTGCTGATTCCGTCTAGATAGCACGACCTTGAGGGATTCAAGAGCAGGGAGAATGTGAATGTCCAATTGGGTCAGTCGTGCCTAGGCGATTGCGTACTTCCACCACTTGCACGACATCCAAGACTGGCCCCTAGGGTGCAAGGTACCGATAGAGCCCAAAACAGCAGTTTATAAAGGGTTCGGAAAAGTTTTTGCCCTCAAAACAAATCTAGGTGACCGGTGGAAAATCTAACGGGCGCAGAAGTTTCATCAGGCTCTTAAGGTTAAAGGTAGGGCATGGGTGGCAACCTAAAAATTTCCTGATAAGGAACGAAATAGTTACTATTATCCTGAAAAGAAAGTTGATTGGGTTATGCACAGCACAAGGGCCAAAGTCAAGTTGAGAAAAGTTCATCTCGGTACAATAAAAGAAACTGGGAATATATGGGAAATGGTCGCTAGTTGGCCAGTGGCTACCAGTTACTATTTGGTATAAAATGTTCACCATCCTCATAGGTATTGATCAACATCAATATGATCTCTCTATGATATGGTTCCCGAGATATGGCTTCTTAAATCTCTCAAAATCGGAACTTTGTAGCCAATATCTCGGTAACGGTAAGAGTGATGCGAAAAATTCCATAAGTTTCTCAGATAGTTTTTGATACTCTATTGAATGGAGGGCTCAAAAATCGCAATATATATATATATATATATATATATATATAGATAGATAGATAGAGAGAGAGAGAGAGAGAGAGAGAGAGAGAAAATTCAGTAACGAACTTTTGAAGTGAGTTGAAAATATAGTCCAACAACCATCTCAAGACAAACACCAAATCGAATATTTATTCTCCTCCTTCTGCTACTAAATTAGTTTTTTTTTTTTTTTTGCATCTACGTTAGAGTAAATGGGTTGGAACTTGCCTTGAGGTAGAACACTAAGACACTCAAACAGAAACATATAGAGTCAAAATCATCCTAATACACACAAACATAAATATGGAGCTCAATAACCAACGGCGCTGATTCTGGGGAAGACGGGGGTTCCGGGCCCTCCCAGTGCTCTTATGAACCCAATCTACTTTTATAAATGTGGTATTTTTATATGTATTTTTATTGTTAAATGTATTTTCATGAATCCTCCCCAAAAGTTACAGAGAAATCGGCGCCCTTGTCAATAGCAATCCCATTCCTGCTTTGCTGGATTAGTTGCTCCGTCTAGCTATATTATGGTAAGTGGGTAAGAACATATCTTGAGACAGAACAATGAGATACAAGGACAAAAGAGTCCAATAAGCAGGTCCACGTTTACCAGATGAGACAAGTATGTCATGAACACGCAAGATTGGACAAAGGAAGAAAAAAAAAACAAAGAAGACATATGATCTAAAGCAAAAGAACAAAGACGTAAAAAAAATCCAAGAGAAGAGAAAAGAAATGGGTCTCTTCTTTCTCTTTTTTTTTAACTCTTGTGTAGCGATTCAAGCTCTTCACATTCCGTCCAAAATGGTCTTGGTCCACTCAATGACAATCACTTTTCTCTCCAGGGTCCTGAAAACAAACCCAGCTAATGACTCTCAGATTGAAGACTGGGGTTGACCCAATGTGGTTGCACCATCTAATTGGAAAGAGAAAAAAAAAGCGAAAGAGGAAAAGAGAAAGAAAGAATCCAATGAAAAATCAGGGACGGATTTTCTTTCATTATTTCCTTGCCTTTTCTTTCCTACGTTGTTTCTTCCTCTTGGGTTCCCACGGATTAATGAAAGCTTTTTTTTTTTCAAATTCTTTCCAACAGAGAAAGCACTGAAGTTTTTTTTTTTTTTTTTTTTTTTTTACAGACTGACAGATAAACGTTCAAATCTTTTCTGCTGATTTTTGTTTGCTAGAGAGAAAAAAAGTACCTAGAACTATGTTGGGAGGAGTTTAATCTATGATGCAGCAGTTCAAACGTATCATGAACAATAAAACAAAACACGAAATAAAAAAAAATATAGAGAAATATCTTGTTGTAACTTACGTACTTAAACTGTACATGTGATAGAGGTCTGCACGGGCCGGAATTTTTAGCCCGGGTCCGGCCCGGCCCGTGAATTTATAATATGAGGTTCGACCTGACTCCGAAATGTTTTAACCTTTAGACTCGAGCCCAACGCGAACTCGTGTGATAATCAAATGAACACGGAATAAGCCCGAATTACAGAACTTAATAATTAATGCAAAATTGTATTTTTTTTTTAATTTACAACAATTAGAAGTTTAATTTTGCAGTTTACTTTTGCAGCGCTTATTTTCCACTAATACATATTCTTCTTTTTCTAATATTTTCGACATCCATTGCATCGCGATTTTTTTCTGATCGATACGTCACATGTTTACTATATATATCTATGCGATTATATCAAATAATAATCATTTCCTATTTCTTTTCATGTTGCTCTAACCATGATAGTTATTATTATTATATGTATTTCTAAGTGATAGTTATTGTTATTACATGTATTTTCTATATCTAAAAATAATAATTCAAGATTGAAAGTTCTGTCTACAAATGGAGTATACCTTTTTCAAAAGTTATGATTATGGTCGCGAAGATTATAATGTCCTAGTTTACGATAATAATAATAAAGGATCAATAAAGAAATCACTTAGCCCAACCATTGTTCCTAAGAACCAAAACTATCCTGTCACATCCTATACCTAAAAGAGGGTGTAGCCCTTTAAGAGGATGCTAATCTCGGGCTAGCCCAAAAAAAAAAAAAAACATTGCGATTCAGTTTCGGCAACATTTGACTTTTCGTTTTACAATTGAAAATCGGGATGTTATATCTTTTTTGTGGAGAATTTGTGAAAGAAATGTTTCCAATATCAGCAAAAGAAAGAAATAATAATAAAACACTAAAACTTAAACTAACTTTGTTTTGAAGACGAAAATAAGACGACTTGTTTTGAATGCTTTTCTTCCTTTAATTCACTGTAAGTACTGTCAGAGTAAGACAGTATTTCCACCCACAGAAGCATGTTTATTTCTGTTACTTTTAGCTTTTCTCTCCACCACACAGCTTTACTGTCAATTGTATAATGATAATCAGAATTTTAGTATGGGCCTCTCAAGTTACAAATTTAGATGTGGTTTAAAAATTCCCCAGAAAGAATGGTTCGATAAATATCATTGTACAGTATGTTTATGAAGTTAGCCCCGAAAAGGCCCGAGAAATACGGTTATATATTTAAAATTTTACAGCCCGTGGCTTGCACGAGCCTGAAGTGATCTATGCTTTGTAGGTCCGAGCCCGGCCCACAGGTCAGGTCGGGTCTAAGCTCACTAGCTCAGCCTCTAACATGTGATGATAATAATCAGGGAGTAAACGTGTGGGGGAACGCGGGAGGATGTCGTTACCCCACTTCTACAAAATATCTATGGCGTCCCTCCACTTTCTTACAAAAATTACAATGTGCAAAGATAGGCACGAGGGATGGCGCCATGCGTCAACCTATCTTTTCAAATCCATTTTTACCCCTGACAGAAATAAATGTGTAACAAGTAATGTAAATTGAATATTTAATATAGGGCCACCATTTTAGCCATATTAGGATATATATATTCCTAGAAATACTAAAATCATAATTCTACTAAAAATACAAATTAATATTTATTATTCTGTTGAAACTGCAATCTGACTAATTATAAACCTATCAACTTGTAATTCAGAAGATAGGTTCGTCTTTGTACACACGAAAGCTACATAGCTGTTATTAATTGAATATACAGTGAAGAGTTCTTATGAAACAATTTCTAAAACGTATATATATATAGCTAGAATCGGAAAAAGAAGTGTAGTAATTATATTGACTTATTATATTGTTAAGAGTTGTTGCTACAATCGGTTTTCAATAGTTATGTAATTCTCAAATTTTACATAAAATAAATTTCACATTTTCATACAGAGTTCTGCTTACCATACATACCAAATTAAATTGAATTGAATTGAATTTCATTTTAGCGTCCCTTTCAGCAGCGAGGCTATATGAGACGTGGACCTACTGATTAACGTGGAATCCGAACCACATGAGCTCCCGCCGGGAATCGAACCCGGGTTTCCCGCGCCAAAGGCGCGTATGCTAACCGATACCAAATTAAAACCAGGATAATGAAGTTATTTACTTTCTACACTTATTATAACATACATTACTACTTTACCTATACATAAATAGAAATTTCTTGTACTATTCATGTTCTATAATTAATATTTCACTACTTATAATAATAATAATAATAATAATAATAATAATAATAATAATAATAATAATAATAATAATAATCAGTCTTTTTCCAATGATTCCAATCTTTTCTGTGGGGGGGCGCGGTAGCTCAGTGGTAGAGCGTTCACCTCCGGTCCTTGGGGTCCCTAGTTCGATCCCAGCTCGCGCCGTGTGGACTTTGTGGTGAACAAACACCGTGCTCGGGATTCTCACGTTTCCTCCCACTTTCTTCATTCCACCATTTCACTCATCCCTCATCATCACCGTCTTCTTTATCCTGACCGGCATAAGCGTGGGATGTAAAACAAAGATTTCATTTCATTTTTTTTCAATCTTTTCTGACCCACTAAGTATGCATCTATACCAAAATCAAACTAGAAAGGTAATCAAGTCTAAATATTTGTGGGAATTATTTTATTAAAACCAGCAAATAACAATTTCAAATAAAGCATCCGTTAAACTATAGTATTTATTCCATTGATATTTGTTTTCTGTGATTATAATTATGTGCGTATTATTCTACGGAATAAGACGGATTGAAGAATTTTTGTCAATACTATAAAGTTTAGGTCATTTGAAATGAAATGAAATCTCTAAGTTTTACGTCCCACGGTTATGCCGGTTAGGCTAAAGGAGACGGCGATGATGAGAGATGAGTGAAATGGTGGAATGAAGAAAGTGGGAGGAAACGGGAGAACCCCGAGAAAACCCACGAGCACGGTTTTTAGGTCATTTGAATAAAAAAAAAAAATACATTTTTATTCATCAAGAATTTTTCATTCTACCAAGACGTTAATAATCAGATATGTAGTAAAATATTGCGCAATACTCGGTAATACAATCATTTTACTTGTAGAAGGAGGGGCTAAAATAAAACTAGCCAGGAATCATGTTTGTTGTCTTTTCCATATTCTCAAAATTCAATTTCTGCCTAGTAAAAATAATTTGAACTGCACTATTAAAACCTCCAAAATATTATATCTAGTTTTACCTTAATTTTAAATAGTTTATCAACCAAAATATTGTTTCATTTTATAATACTGCTGAAGATTTGCTAATCAGTAAGCAGATGAAACAAGTGACGTCATTGATGAAATAATAGCCTATCTGCTCACAAGAATTTAGGCATATTGTTTTTTCAATTCTTTTATTTAATAGGTTTTCCTTCACATTACCAGTTCAATACTTCCTTCTGACTTTACCAATTAAATTTTAGGTGTCTAATATATGTTACTTCTGCTAAAAACAGAAGAAATACAAAATATGTACCGGAGAGGATATTCCATACGACTAACTCAATTAAAAAAAACACCATCAACGTAACTTGCCTCAACCCCAGAGATTCAGCAAATCAGGGTTCACACGCTTGTTTCTATGGTAACGTTACATTAAAATATGGGAATGCACGCATAAACATATACGAGACTATGAATATAGTTCCTCCATTTTCAATAACCATCGAAGTTTCTGAGTAAATAATTTTGAAAATATTTATCCCAATTAATGAAATCGAATATTTATAATACGAAAATACTAAAATAACACAAATTCACATAATTTTAGATCATCTTTTTCTAAATATGCATATTTTGATAGGTAAAAATCTTGATTATTATTACCACTATGCCCAGACGTAAGCTGGTTAAGTAATGGCATGACTAACTAATTAGTGTAAACAAAAACTTTGGAAAATTGAATAAATATTATTAATACATGCCATTGACAACAAAATATGATAATATTATATTAAAAATATTAACATAATAGGAAAAATTAAGAATGAAATTCCTACATATTTCATAAATTGAAGTGAGATTTTAGTGCTATTTTGCTAAATGACGTGCTTGAGAATACTGGCGTGACTCTTAGGATTGTGCTACAATAATCAACGAAGTTTACGCGTAAGGGGTAACATTCGTTTAGTAAGTTTCCCAGGTCCGTAGCCAGCACACTATGGTACTGTCGGAAGGGTAATGGAATTGGAATGAAATCTTTAAATTTTACGTCTCACGTTTATACCGGCTAGGCTAAAAGAGATGGTGGGGATGACAAAATGAACGAAATTGTGGAATGAAGAAAGTGAGAGGAAACGGAAGAACCCCGAGAAAAATCCACGCACAGGTTTGTCCATCACAAAGCTCACTTGGCGCGAGCTGGGATTGAACCAAGGACCCCATGCACTAGATATGAACGTTCTGCCACTGCGCCACTGAGGCCTTTATGGGAAGGGGGAAGAGGAGATAACTTTTGAAGCACCAACATGAGTTTATTTTAAATTCATAGTTTCTTAGTGCATAAAATACTGTTAATAGGATATAGGATTTTCGTTAATGAACTACATAGAAACAAAATAATTTGAAACATATTGAGCAATTAGCAAAGTTTAATGTGATTTTTACAGATTCTGCAATTTGAGAATCAATTACAAAATGAATATGTAATTCCATCAAATGAATATATGGAATATAGCTTATCTGCAGACAATAAAACCATCTGGAATTTCCATAAAAAGAAAACAAAATGAAATATCGGAACAGACCTATTAGTACAATAAATGAAATGAAATGCTGTTTCGGACAAAACATTTGAATTTCTAAAAACAAGAAATGACTAAATTCATCCCTTTATTCAGAAACGCAAAAAGAATTTGTTGTCAAGTCAAAAAGAACAGAAATCTCCATGACAACAAAAGCAATCAAGTTTTAGAAGAGAAAAAGCTGTAGGCGGCTGCAGATATAAAAAAAACCTACCTAACCCTCAAAAAATTCCTACAAAAGGTTTCTCAACGGTTTTTTGTAATATCAAATGTGCTGAATAACATATTAAAAGTTTACCAAAATTTGGCCCCGGGAAAGGCCCAATTTTCAAGATGGCGTTCAAAATGGTTGTTAACTCTTTTACAATTTTAGGCTTTCATTCAAGTAGCTACTGAATCATCACTATTTACCCTAGGATTATGGTTCGTACATCATTCTCTTCAGAATAAAACAAGCTTTCAAGTGGTGCAATCCAAATGTGTGCATGACCTACGTGGAATGGGAAATTGAGAATAATTTGAGAAATTTCCCTCTTAAAAATCCCTTTTCTAAAGTTTTGCGCCCTCTGAAGCGGCTTCTGATAAGAATACATGGCCCAAACTTTCCTAGAGAAGTACTATGAGATATAGACTATGTACGTGCCAAATTACATTGTGAAATCTTTAGTAGTTACGACAGAATAAAATATTTACCAATATCCTACTCTGTGAATATATCTAACCAAATATATAAGTAGACAATAAATAGGACAGAACATAAAAGTTTGTAACACAGTACTATTAATCTGGGTATTATCATTCGTGACTTATTGTTTTTAGAATGAAGCAAGCTTTCCTATTGGTATCATTCCCATGCGTCGATGATGCACGTGGAAAGGGAAATTGTGGATAATTCGGAAAAATTTCCCCTAAAATTCCCCTTTCTAAAGTTTTACGCCCTTTGAAGCGCCCCTGGATAAGATTACACTGCTACAGCAACACAAAAGACATTAAAAGTAAACAACAAAAAAGACAAACCACCAAAGAGAAGTGATAGGATCTCTTAAGGTCCTTCTAACAGCCAAATAAATTGTCTCTTCTGCAGTATTACAGTCACACCAGGAAGTGCTGGTATTAGTTATGTGAAAACAGAAGTAATTGTGAACAGTATTATTGAGTGTTGTAATAGTCGTTCAGATGAACGGGTGAGTATCGTGAAAGGAAGAATAGAATATTATGGACATTACCTGCACGCCGCTGGCTGTGTTTACCATTACTCTTGTAGCAGTAATTTTCGTTCTGAGCTTTGCATATTGCTACAGTTCCATAAATACTAAGAGGCGAAACGCAGTAGATCTGGCCGACCCAAAAACAAAGATTAAGAGCAAGCATTCTTCAAAGTTCGATCTTATCTAGAAAATAATGATGATGAACCCTTTCTTTCATACCTGATTTCCTGTAAAGATTGTTAAATGGTATTTTGTAGGTAAAATATAAAGTATGATGATCGGGAAACCAGTACAGAGGGCTTTACGTGGACATCTCTTGTTAGACAGATGTCTCAACTTTCTAATTGTCTCAGATCTAGAAAAAACAGCGCACAATTTGTCATTAGTGAATGAAGCAGAAACGCTATATTCATCAATGATATTGAAACAGATTACAATGGAAAGTGACATAAAGTCGGATACGCTGATCGAAATAAAGAAAATTATGGTCACAATAAAGACAGAATTTGGCCACAGGTCAGAAACAGGTTTACTTTAGGCAAACTATCAGAAAATGTTGCAGGTTGCCCGATCACTCGTCAAAGCAGATCGCACAGGGTCCTGGATGATGCACCTGCAAGCGGTGTTAGACTGTCTGCCAATATTTGCTGCTGCTGGACACTATAACTACCTAAAATCTTCATATATCTATGTGCAAGAAATGAGTCAACTGCAGAGCCGCATCTTGATGTATATACCGCATTTGCCAAGGGATTCCATGTGATTTGCCGCAGTAACCAGTTCTGGGCAGGCCTTAGTCCAGATCTAGTAATCGAGCAGACATTAATGAGATCCTAGTGGCAGGTTGATCTACGGAAGTGGCATGACTGAAGAAATGCGTACTTTGTGGACAATGTCCACACCTATCTCATCTCAATATCACGATGCCATACAGAAATTCAATGGTCTTACATATACAACCAGTCATCAGCATCGAGAAACAACATTGTCAAGGATGAAAAGAGATCACTGAGACTTGGAGAAGATTAAAGAAAAACTTGTAACCTTTATGCCATTCTCACCAGACTTTTGGAAATATTGTTACGGTTGTAATTGCCGAAGAGGATGTCAATGTGCATAATTCACAGATGATCAGGAAAAATATTGTACAAAATATAATTGGAAAACCAATTTTAATGTATCATTTAAAACAAAAGACCAAGCAAAAACCCTTGCCAACGAGTCCAGCATTAAAATTGACAAAGACAGAATCATTGATCCTGCTCTTCTCTATCAACGATTTTTGGTTGTCAAAAACTTGAGAACTTTCTTTAGAACGTGTATTGAGCTATGAGCTCAGTCCATTTGCAGTAGCCATGTTTGACGCCAAATAAATTTCGTAAGTGACAAAGCTCAACTGGCTCATACGATTGAGGTGTATATTACTAAACAAGCTATTATGGATTCGGTTTCAGCAACTGAACATTATGTGTTAGATGGTAGTTCACTTTTTCATCGGCTGCCTTGGATAAAGGGCAAGAGTTATGGCGGCATTGCACGTTCATACGTAGAATTTACCATAAAACATAATGGTAAAGCAAATGTTATTTTTGACTTTTACGAAGCTGGTCCTTCCATCAAGGATAATACACATCATCGAGGAGGCCAAATCACCCATTTCACTATCAGCTTCAATGAAGCAACAGAGTTTCTAGGGGGAAAAAGATTATTTTCCTGCTACAACTAGCAACAAACAGGAACTTTTCACATGGTGGCAGACGAACTGCAGAAAAGTGGCTGCAGTGTCATCAATGCATCAGGAGATGCAGACGTAGACATCGTCAAAGCTTCTGTCAAGTCATCAGAGCAACATTCAACAACATTGATTGGGGAGGATACAGATTTACTCATCCTCCTTCTTTATTGTGCTCAGTTTGATAATAAAGGCCTATATTTTCGTTCGGACAAGTCTACACTTCATAAGATATATGACATCAATGAAATGAAACGTGTTCTGGGTGGTAATGTATATTCGCAACTGTTGTTCATTATGCTTAAACAGGATGTGATTCAACTTCGCACATATTTGGTGTAGGCAAGAAGTCAGTATTCCAAAGATTCATAAGCAGTGAAAAAAATCAGAACTGTGGAAATGTGTTCCTGCTGCCACATCAAACAAAATCTGTTGTAGCATCGTTAGGGGTAAAGGTAATGGCTATCTGTTTATACACAGAAGTACTGACCTCTTTGCGCTACCAACTCTTCAGTAAAAGAAAAATTATTTCTTCCATGTCACTCATCACTCCAGAGTGCCTTCCTCCTACTGAGTTCTCTTACAAAATACCACAGCTTTAAAGTTTATTACCAAATCAAGGTTTAGATCAGAAATGACAGTGATATGAATGCAGTTGGTTGGAGGTGGAAACTATGGCACAATCAGTATATACCTGTTATGACAGATACATCTGTTGCACCAGAAAGTCTTCTTCATATGCTTCACTGTAATTGTTCAACTGCCTGCCTAACAAAACGGTGCAGTTGCAAGAGGTATGGACTACTATGCACATCTGTTTGCAGACCTTGCCAAACAGAAAACTGTGAAAATAATTTCAATGAATCTGTTTGGGATGAAGAATGTAACAAGGACTATTCGTAAATACGTTACTGTTTAATAAAACGTATATTAATTTTGTGTAAACTAAGGACAAAGAAACTATTCTTTACCATTTAGATGTAACAAATGTATTTTAAGACTATAAAAAATACACTTGAAAAACATTAGAATGAAAACTGAGGAAACAAAATATTTTGAATGAAATAGTATGGGAAGAAAAAAATCTTACGATGATTGTTTGTAAATATGTTAAAGAAAAATTCTGTTAATTTTTGCTAAAATAAGAATAAAGAAAGTACTGTTTAGAATTTCGGTGTAGCAGATGTGTGTTAAGTCCATAAAATTATGAGTAGACACTAGAATAACTTTTGTACGATGAAAACTGTAGGATGTGCTATTTATTGCCTACTTATAGGTTCGGTTAGGTATATTCACAGAGTAGGATATTGGTAAATGCTTTGTTTTCTCGTAACTATTGAAGACTTCAGAATTTAATTTCTCACACATATAGTCTATTCATCATAGTAATTTTCTAGAAACATTAAGGTAGTGTACTTTTAACTGAGGCCGCTACAGAAGACGCAAAACTTCTGAAAAGGGAATTTTTAGGGGATTTTTTTCGAATTATCCACAATTTCCCTTTTTACGTGTATCATGGACGCATGGAGATGATACCACAGGAAAGCTTGCTTCATTCTAAAAATAATGAGTTACGAAAGATAATATCCGGATTAATAGTACTGTGTTAGAATCTTTTATGTTCTGTCGTATTTATTGTCTGGTTAGATACATTCAAAGAGTAGGATATTGGTAAATTTTTTATTCTGTCGTAACTACTAAAGATTTCACAATGTAATTTGGCACATGCATAGTCTATATCTCATAGTACTTCTCTAGGAGAGTTTGGGCCATGTATTCTTACGCGGGGTCGCTTCAGAGGGCGCAAAACTTTAGAAAATGGATTTTTAAGAGGGAAATTTCTCAAATTATTCTCAATTTCCCTTTCCACCTAGGTCATGCACACATTTGGATGGCACCACCCTAAAGCTTGTTTTATTCCGAAGAGAATGATGCACGAACCATAATCCTAGGATAAATAGTGATGACCCAGTAGCTACTTGAATGAAAGTCTAAGATTGTAAAAGAGTTAACAACCATTTTGAACGCCATCTTGAAAATTGGGTCTTTCCGGTGGTCAAATTTTGGTAAACTTTTAATATGTTATTCAGCACATTTGATACTACAGAAGATCGTTGAGAAACCTTTTGTAGGAATTTTTTGAGGGTTAAACCGTATTTTCAGCCGCCTACTGTCCCTTCTCTCAGAGAATCATGAGGGCAAAAATAATAAAACGTTAGGTTGATGCCTCTATTCCAGCCTCAAACAAATTGGAACTTATTTTTGTTTGTTATCTAGACCAGTGGTTCTCAACCTTTTTTGATTGACGACACACTTTACAGAACGTACACACTTGTTTGATACTTCTGACTTGATTTTGAGTTTCACGTCCCGTTCAGCAGCGAGGTATATGAGACGTGGACCTACTGATTAACGTGGAATCCGAACCACATGAGCTCCTGTTGGGAACCGAACCCTGGTCTCCCACACCAAAGCCGCGTGCGCTAACCGCTTAGCCACGAAGACACTCTGTTTGATATTTTTATAATAATAATAATAATAATAATAATAATAATAATAATAATAATAATGTCTATTATAATAGCGAAACCTATTAGCTTTTATGATGACTCTATATAGCACTAAGCGTTATTGCTATCGCTGATGCTGTTGACTGATACAGTCTGTCTCGATTTGAACTAATTACTACGAAATTCATCATGATTTTTAAATTCTAAAATTTCGCGACACATCTTAGAGGATTGCGTGACACACCAATGAGTCGCGACACATCAGTTGAGAACCACTGATCTAGAAAATCAACGGAAAGTTTCCAAGGACCTGAAGGTGGTCGCAGAAGGGTTGAGTCAAATAGTAGATCAGCTAGCTTCAGTAAAACACATTGAAAATACGAATTGCTAAGACTCAGAATTAAACTTCGAAAGATACGGTATATATGGAAGAAGGAAGAAAAGATAATTAGGTGGCAAGAAAGTTAGCAAATAAATAAATAAATAAATAAAATTCCGTAACGTGTTCTGATAATCTCTAATGTTAGCTAATATCCTCTCTGAACAGGTTAATTTAGAAAATGACCATTTGCGTTACAATTTGAAGGACAGGTTATAAGCTTTATCAACAACCATGTAGCTATGGGCATTTATCTTCTGTTATCATGGATTCGCGCCAACACGCTAGAATGAAATATCAGTCAAGCGCTGGTGACAGTTTTTTTCCCAGTAAGGAAAAAGAAAAGAACACTACTACGTTAACAGAGTATGAATACAGGTAAATTTAAAGGTGATATCAGTAGACTGGAATGGAAGTTTATAAATAATAACCTCACTCAACCTTCTTTCACTTTATTTGAAAGAATTTTAAAATTATACTAGCTGAACCTACGCTCTCTACACAGCGTATCATTCACATATGAGCATGAATCTCCTGCTCATTTTTTTTTACAATATCTGTACATGTCCTTTTACAAAGACATGTGAAGGACGTCTTCATAAAAATCGGTAAGGGGTACCATGAACGAGAGATACTTCGGTTATTTTTTTCAATATCTCGCACCGTTTGCAAGATTTGAGCCCTACTTCCGCTTGTATATTCTAATTCATGTATGATCAGTATTTTCTTTCTTCTTGCATGCACTACACACAATTAATTATAATGTCAGTGATACATGGTGTTCATTGGGCAAAACACTCCAAACAATAAAGAATAATCTTAGACTAGAGAAATAGTAATCCTTCTCTTTTCATTGTCATTTGACCAGGAAACAAACACCTGAGAGATATACAACCCCTGTATACAAATGTGTGGTGTTGGAATGTATAACGCGTAGGATATGCTGTTTTACTTCTAAATTTCAACACTTCCAGTGTACCCCTAAAAATGTAATAAAGAAATAATAGCCATGTATTTTAAATATCCAATTAGAACTGGTCAATTAACACACAATTTGGAATCAACAACGAAAACGGTATGTTTCTAGTACTCGTGGTTTTCGAGAGGATTGGAAACAGACATATAAACTTCTCTTTGGAGACAAACATATAAACCTAGCATTTTAATACATAGATTAAAAATATTTTGCTTTATCAAAACTTCTTTATACAGGATGTTTCAAAACAACACCAACAACGTTTGGGAGGTGATTCCTGACAAGAAGTTAAGACGAAAAGAATAGACAACCTGGATGCACAAATGCTTCCTTTCGGAGTTACAGGCTGCCGAAAACATGAAAAAATTAAGTTTAAAGGTCAATAGCTCCAAAACTGTGGGATCTACCATAGTCGGGTCAGGACTTCACTTAAGAACTAATATGTGCGCCATCCAAAAATACATATTTCAGAATCCTAAAGTACTCACGCAACAGTTTTTATAGAGGTAGTTTTTTGAGTACTTCAAATTATATTCCCGTAGCCAAACTGCCCCTATAAAAATTGTTGCGGAAATACCGCAGGATTCTGAAACATGGATAATTGGATAGGGCACATACTAGTACCTAAATAAAGTCTCGACCCGACTAGAGTAGGTCCCATAGTATTGGAGCTATGGGCCTTTAAAGTTCATTTTTTTATGTTTTCGGCAGTCCGAAAGGAAGCATTTGTGCACCCAAGTTGGTCTATACTTTTCGTCTTATCTTGGTGTCAGGAATCACGTCCCAAGCGTTGTCGGTGTTGTTTTGAAACATCCTGTATATTTATCCTGCCGGTCCCTCCGCCTGGAAGACAAATACTCTCCAGAACTACTTGTTGAATCACCATCGTGGGTCAAAAGTTAAAAATCGTGTTCGTTGGTGGAGGTAATACTCAAACTGGAAGTAGTAGAAATCATTCCTACCTCACAATGAAAGCGATGTTTCATGTTGTTTGTAATTGTATCACGGGGAAACGGTTGAACAGTTTGACCTAAATTTTGAAACAAAGTTAGTGCCTACCTTGAGCTAGTATTTTGTTATGTTATGTTGTTTGAACAACGCATCTTAAAAGAGGTACAAGGGTTCAAACTTTTTATCTCAAAATACAGTATTTCATGAGCATTTATACTCAGGAAGATGGAACTCGGTATACAAATACCTCATTAAAAATAACTGGACACGCGTCCATGCGTTTTTGAAAATTCCTGTTGTGAGGAAGGATTGTGACCGAATCATGAGGAAAGAGTCTAAAATGGAACATAGAGTCTACCATAGATGGACATTTTAGCTAAACCTTACTCGCACTCATTCTCAATCGTCTCCCTAACAATCATACTCACTAGCCCCCCACACTCAAATATTGTTGGTACCCTTACCTTGAGCCACACTCACCCTCAATCGACTCCCTCACACTCACACTCAAATATTGTTGATACCCTCACTTATAATCACACTCATCCAGCAAACTGAGGGTGAGTGAGGGCGAGGGCGACCTTCTTGAGGGCAAAAATTATGAGGGTGCCCATCTCTGGTGCCTGCCTACCTTAAGTTGGGATTTTATGGTGTAACTTTGACTAAAGGTCATATACTAAAGATGGTAGGGGTTCAAAATTTATGTCAAAAATAGAAAATGTTATGTTGTTTTTATTATTACACTTTCGTTGATATATGCGTATCCTAAGAGGCAGAGGAGAGTCAAATATTTTTCATAAACCTATTCTACCCGTGCGAAGAACGGGAATGCGAGCTTATGTATATCCTTTGGCTAGCTAGGCGCTCCGCTCCAGACCCCAGCGTTGATTGTCCTGCGGCCTCACACCTCTTAAGCCCACAATTCTACCGAATTTCAAATTTCTTTTCCTATTTCAACTATCTAAAAGATCAAATTTTGTATCCCAAGAAAACACTCATTTAAATAACATAGGAATTCCTTCATCCGCCTTTACACCCCTTAAAAACTAAAAATATTCATTTTTGGATATTTTCCTGTGGGTTATCCCTGGAAGACTACAATCATGTCAAATTTCATCAATCTAATCCTGACGGAAGTGCCTAAACATTTTGGGATGTAGAAGATATCTCATATAAATAACATGGGAAAAACTTTTCAATTCCCCACAAAAATCACTCTAAAGTAGAATCTTTTTTATTGTTGCTGATTTACCTAGGTAACGCTAATGAAAACGTACAAGCATACTGAATTTAAAGTTTTTATTCCAATTCCAAGTGCCTAAAATATGAGATTATAGGTCTAAAGAAATTCCCATTTAAATAACATGGGGAATTTCTTCATCCTCCCTTTAGACGCCCTAAAAATTGAAAATATTGACTTTTGGTAATTTTCCCGTGGATTAGTCAAGAAAATATACAATCATGCCAAATTTAATCATTGTAACCCTACAGGAAATGACCAATAATTTTTGGTGTAGAAGATGTCCCATATAAATAACACGGGGAAGAGTTCTCAGTTCTCCATAAATCCATTCTAAAGTTAGAGATTTTTATCTTTAGTGGTTTTGTTAAATAATCCTACGGAAAACGTACAGACATGCCGAATTTCAAGTTTTCATTCCAATTCTAAGTATCTAAAACATGAGATTATAGATCCGTAAAAAGGCAAATTTAAATAACATGGAGAATTTCTTCATACCCCCCTTTAAACTCCCTAAAAATTAAAAAAAAAAAATTCACTTTGGCAATGTTCCTGTGAGTTAGTCTCGAAAAGCTTCAATCATCCCAAATTTAATCATTGTAGCGCTACAGGAAGTGCCCAATAATTGTGGGGTTACAAGATGTCCCACATAAATACCACAGGGGAAATTTTTCAGTTTCCCATAAAACCACTCTAAAGTTGGAAATTTTTGGTGATTTATTTGGGTAACGCTAACAAAAACGTACAAGCACACAGAATTTTAAGTTTTTTTTTCATCAATTCCAAGTACCTGAATCATGAAATTATAGGTTTAGAAAAAGGCCCACTTAAATAACGTAGATAATTTCTTCATCCCCCTTTAAACCCAGCAAAAATAATAAAAAAAAGTATTCACTTTTGGTAATTTTCCTGTGGGTTTAGTCCCGGAAAGCTACAATCATGCTAAATTTCAACTTTCCACGTCAACTTTCAACTTTCCGTGTCAGTTTATGTAGTACAGTTAGGAAGGATATTATATATACATATATATGAAGACTTAATGAGCATACTTTATTATAAATAAATTTTTCACAAATGATTAATTGGGGTTTTTCAAAATAAACCTTAATACCTCGCAAGTAGGTATTAGTTATTAAATCAGAAATGTCTTTTACGATTTTTAGCTGTAATTATATATAAAGATTTCTGATTTATTATTTAAAAATATAAAATAATATTTCAACTCTAATCCATACAATAAAGGTCAATGGATATCTTGGTTGAAATAACCTCTAGAATTCTTCCTTTTTTCGATATTTCTTCCCATATAGAGATAGAAACCAATGAAACCATTACATGAAGAGGTTCCAAGAACTACTTCCCTCTACCTACCAGAGTTCAGAGTTTATTTTATCTCTTTCATCATCTTTTAATGCCTCCCTCCATTCCTCAATATCTTTCATTTTATTTATTTTTTCGAAACCAGATAATATTATTTCTCTCTTTTGGCTTTTACCACTAAGACAGATTTTCGATTGTGAACTCTGAACTATGTTCCATTATATAATTGGTCTGCATCTATAGATATACGTACGTGGGTTGGTTAAGAAGGAAAGAAAAGTACTCTAAAACATTAGTTTTGTCTCCACTCAAAATATCTTATATATTAAACTCTAATATAATGGCATTATTAACATGGTATTATTAGTGTTAGTATTAAGTACCAGTGCAGGTGGGTTTTCTGGACTTTCAAATTCAATAGTTAGAAGGAAAAAGCAGCTTAGAATTATTTTCTTTTTTCTAAAAAAAACATATGAGGGAAGAAAATAAGAGATTTAAATCATTAAGGGGATTTAAAAAAATAATATATAGATAAAAGTCTATGTCCATTTGTATTTATCACTCTTCTAATCCTATATTCTTTCTCTAATGCATTCATACAAGAAAATCTACAAACATAATGTAAATGCTTATTTTCAAAATCATATCTAAAGAAAAAAAATCTGCAATCATAGTCATATATCATAGCCATATATAAAACGTGAAAATATATATTTTAATGTTATCGAAGAATACACATACTTCGTAAGGTATTTGCTAGTATATATAAAATTACATGAACTCACTCACTGACATAAAATAACGGGTACTTCCGGTTGACGTAGAAAGTTGAAATTTGGCATGATTGTAGCGTTTTGGGACTAACCTCCACAGAAAAATTGCCAAAAGTGAATATTTTTAATTTTTAGTGGGGAGAAGGATGAAAAAATTCACGGTGTTACTTATGTGGCCCTTTTCTTACTTATCTCATTTTTAGATACTTGGAATTGGAATAAAAACTTCAAATTCGGTATGCTTGTACGTTTTCCATGGGATTATTTAACAAAATCACTCAAAGTAAAAATTTCCAACTTTAGAGTTATTTTATGGGGAGCTGAAAGATCTTACCCATGCTATTTATATAGAACATCTACACCGTAAAAATTATTGGGCACCTCCTGCAGAGCTACAATAATTTTGTTTGGCATGATAGTAGCTTTTCGGGACTAAAACACGTGGTCTCCAGCTAGCAAAAGACTAGTTTACTGATATAGAATCACGTGAACACCATTCTATTTATAATAGCAAAACATGAGAGTTTCAGCCTAACGATAATTCATAATAGTAAACAATCAAGCTAATAGGTATCGTGAGCAGCAGTTCCTGTCTGATGACAACAGATGTCACTAGCATGCAGGCAATTCGCATATTTAAAATTATTGTGACAATTAAATTGCAAATTGATAATTGTATCGTTTCACCTTAATTATTTCAAAATATAATAATCTATATACAGTGTACGGCAGGCCGAAGACTTAGGAACAACAACTAGTATGCATAAACATGAGAATGTTCTATTGTTTTACATATGATTTGGTTTTTGAAAGTTACTTAATTTAAAAGGAAATAAACCTGATTTCGGAAGGTAACGCCTTCCCTTTAGCCAGACATGTGTATGTATCAATACAAGCTTTGAATAGACAAACTCCGCAGAGGGGGAAGACATATGGTCACTTCATTACAAAGAGTTCGGATGGGTTTCCGGGGATTACACCTTCTTTTCAGATTTTTCTTAAATGATTTCCCTCCTACAAAAGTTGTACGACCCTCAGAAGATTAGATCTCCTCTCTAGGCAGCAATGTCCCATAAAAATTGCTCCCTCAAAAATTGGAAGCCTTACGAAAGTTAGGCCTTCTCTCTAGGTAGCATTTTGTAAAGGGATTTCTGTCCCATAAAAATTTGACGGCAGCCAAAAGGTTAGGGGCAGTATTTTACAAATGGGATTTTCCTCCTATAAAAAGTGGAGGGTCTTCAGAAATTTTCTTTCTAGGCACTAATTTAGAGAGAGGTTTTTCCTTCATAAAAATTGGACTGCCTTAAGATGTTTATACTTTCTCTCTAGGCAACATTTCATAAAGGAATTTCTCCCTTATAAAAATTGGACGGCCTTCAGGCCTTCTCTCTAGACAGGGTTTTTAAAGATATTCTCTTCCATAAGAATTGTATGGCATTCAGAAGTTAGGTACTCTCTCTCTAGGCATCATTTTATAAAAGGTTTTCTCTCCTATAAAAATTGTACAGCCTTCAGATGTGTAGTCTCTCTCTCAAGGCAGGGTTTTTAAGATATTTCTCTTCCATGAAAATTGGATAGTATTCAGGTTAGATCTTCTCTCTAGGCAACATTTTATGAAGAAATTTCTCTCCTATAAAAATTGGACAGTCCTCCGAAAGTTGGGGTTTTTCTTTGGGTACAATTTTATAAAGGGATTTTCCTCCTATAGAAATTGAACAGCCTTCAGAAGGCTAGGCTTTCTCTCTATTCAGTAATTTATAGAGGGATTTCTCCCCATAAAAATTGGACTTCTTTTATAATGGTAGGTTTTCTCTCTAGGCAGGGTACTTAAAGATAAATATTATCTTCCTTAAAAATTGGATGGTATTCAGAAGATTGGGGTTTTCCTCTAGTAGCATTTTATGAAGGGATTTTTGCCCTATAAAAATTGACTGTCTTCATAATGGTATTCTTTCTCTCTAGACAGGTTTTTTAAAAATATTTCACATAAATTAGATAGCCTCAGAAGGTTAGGTTTTATCTTTAGGAAAATTTTTCAAAGGGGTTTGATCCCTAAAATTAAGGTATTCGGGCTCTGAAGGAATATGCTTTTATCTTTATTCTATTTTGATTATTTTTATCTATTTTGGGTAACTGAAAACTTAACAGCAATAATATTTGTGAGTCAAAATTAATCTAACTGATGTAGAGATGAAAAATCCTGTTTCATGTACATGTAAATAAATTATTATATATATTACTAAAGCCTCCTCATCATTTAGGAATCTGACTATATTATACATTAAATACTTAACAAATTGTTCCTATTTCTATAGTTTTTTTTTACCTTTTGCATTTCTATTTTCACAAATAATCTGAAGAACACTTCCTCTCAAATTACTCAGTACTTGTCAGAAACAAAGCACTGTGGAAACAAAAACATGATTATCCTCTTTGATCAGCAGTGAGAAATAATTTCCCTAAAATTCTTGTAATGAAACATACCTGTAACCATGGAAGCACAAGAATATGGTAAAACAGAAGAATAGAATTTCCTGTTCAAAGCACATCCAGATTACTTCATGAATAAATAGATGATTAATGTAAAACGTTTCCCATTAAGAAGATTAAAATAAGTGTAAGGAAAATCTATTGTGTACAGTGTGATTTTACATACAGCCTACAGGCTCAGTGAAAAGTATACGTGCTGCTATAGCTATTATTTTAATTCTTGATACAGTGCTTCTTTCTTTCTTTTTAATTGAAAAAGATTCACTGAGGAAAATCGTTGTTAACCGATCACTACTGGACGGGTTCTGGTAGAATAACGAAACAATTTGTTGAAACGAGAATAATCATTTCAAAGCTTTTAAATTCTATAGTTTAAAAAAAAACTGTTTACATTATTATAATTCGATACTCAGTTAAACGAAATACTGTGATTGATTAATAAAACACACTAGACTATCACACAAACCATGCACTTGTTTATGGTATATATGTATTTATTGAAGAAAACACAAAACTGAAAAATAAAATACAATGAACCCTACAATACTAATAAAGTACAACACTGTATTCTATTATTGCTGTGGGGGGCGCGGTGGCTCAGTGGTAGAGCGTTCACCTCAGGTGCTTGGGGTCCCGGGTTCGATCCCAGCCCCCGCCAAGTGAACTTTGTGGTGGACAAACACCGTGCTCGTGGGTTTTCTCGGGGTACTCCCGTTTCCTCCCACTTTCTTCATTCCACCATTTCACCCATCTCTCATTATCACCGTCTCCTTTAGCCTAACCGGCATAACCGTGGGACGTAAAACTCAAAGATTTCATTTTTCTATTATTGCTGTGGAGCACCAAGCGCAGGTGATAAAGGAAATCACTTATTTCTTAATCAGAAATTAGATTTCTGGCAGTTCGGCATCTATGGCCCTGTTAGCCCGTTATGTATGAGGGATGACGTCCCTCAGCGATCACAATGCTCTGGACAAGAGGCATTAACCATCTCCATGCTGCATAGACAGGAAGTTCCTTTCGTCTCCGCGCTGCACTGGGCAGAAGACACCAACCCACCTCCGCGTTGCACGGACTGGAGGTTCCTTTAGTCTCCGCGCTGCACTGGTCAGGTGTTTCCTGTCACCCCGAAGACTTCTGCGCTACTATAGGCAGGAGGTTGAACCTCATAGAGAAAGGACTATTAGGTAGAGGAAACTACTTATTTTGTAATATAGGGTACAAAGAACTTGTTTAGGATTTTTATAATAAAAAGTGAAGGAAAGAAATAACCCGTGTCCTGTCTCTACTATACATGAGTACGGGTACAATCTGTGAAAAGTCTTAGCGAAAGAAGAGAAGTTTGAGAACCGCTAGTCTAAATAATGCTTTAAAGATGTCACCCTATACTACAACGAACAAAAGAAATTAATATGACTGTACCAAGGATGTTATAAATAGAGGATCTGTCCATATGTATCTTCATCCTATTAACCCTCGAGAAGTCGCGCTGAAAAAGTAACGCGAGTAGTCGCGCGCGGTCAAAAGGACCGCACGAACATAGTGAGTTGCAAATATCGTTTTAAACATTTTTCTTGTATTAGAAACGTAATTTTGTATATTTTCTGATTAGAAGGGAATAACATTTTTATTATTATAATATTTTTTCAGTAATAACTATTAGAGAAACCTACAATTATTTCCTTTTTTACTTCTCATTTGGAATAAAATGTCTTTTTTTTGTTACATATTTCTTTAGATAGATAGCTACGCACTAGTTTTATTGAAAATTCTAAATCTGATGACGATCTTTGTTTTTGACAACTCTGGTTCGTCTAAAATTAGAAATGCAATAGTAAATTAATAAAAAATATACTATATAAACATAACACTAAAACAAAGCTTCACAGCGCATTTTACATTCAATTAGAGCTCACTCGTAACTAAGCGGTAAGCATACACGCCTTTGGCCTTTGGCGTGGGATTTCCGGCTTCGATTCCCAGTGGGACCTCATGTGGTTCGGATCCTTCGATCCTGTTATTTTGAAACCACCTATACAGCACTACATTGAATTATTTTAGGTTATTTTCAAATTTCCACTCTTCTACACTTCGTCGTCGCTTATTTCGTACTCTCCTGCTCTGACTACATTCGGGGAATCGCTGGTCATTTCTGGATTTAAGATCTTCAGATTCGCTCGCAGACTCCTCACGTCACCTTTCGTGTTCACTCAATTATATATATATATATATATATATATATATATATATATATATATATATATATATATATATGTTATGATCTTCCTCAGACAAAGCTTCCCCGAGATTATCTCGGCTGATTTATCCAAATAGTCCATTCCTAACATTTCCCTCCGTATTTTAAACTGTTCATTTCTAATTTTCACTTTTTTCATACTTGGTATCAGTTTGTTAACTCTGTCAACCTCTCTTCCGTCCATTAAAATAATAATTATGTTTATAAAGCTTAAAACATCTCCATGCAAAGGTCACGTGCAGAGCGAAACACTGAGAAAAAACATTACACGGTTAGTCGCGCTCGGTGGAAAGCACCGCAGAATCACTAAACAATCACTAGTAGTTAAACTAAACAACGGATAACGGAGTGATTGAGCAGGAATGTTCGGGAAGGTGAGGGGGAAGATTAGCTAGACGGAAGAGTCTGTCGGACAAACAGAATGGACATACGATCGAAAATAATTTCCCTGCGGTGCTTTTGACCGCGGCGCGACTACTCGAGGGTTAAGTCAGTGAAGCCAAAAAGCAACCGAGCACGTCTGATTGGCTACTCTCGTTTCTGCCATCGTCTGATTGGCTACTTTCGTTTCCGCCATCGTCTGATTGGCTACTTTCGTTTCCGCCATGATTGTTGGCTCAAAACATTGCGATCCTATTGGGCGGAGTGGGCAGAGTAGGGGTGGCGAAACTGTGACGTATGGCTTCAAGATTTTGTTGTAAGGACAGATTCTCTATTTTATAAGATCCTTGGTCTGTACCTTGTGTTAGTTTTAAATTATTTCTTGTTTTTATCGAAAAATTAATGTACTTCGTCACTCTTGTTACAATTTGCAATGATTACACAAAATACGAGTATTTTTATATCAAAACTATGTTAGGAACTATACAAGATATTTAGAGATCTCTACTCTGTAACGCATAAAGCAAACCAGCTACAACAAAAGGGTTGGTATCTGTAGGCATAAAGTAATAATATATTGTAAGAGGTTTCAGCTGTTCTTCCCGCTGAAACTGTGAAGACTGTGGCGCCGCCACTCAAGGAAGTTGGGTACTACGAACTACTAAAAGCAAGAACGAATTAAATCATTCAGAGCGCGTGAGTCTGATAGAATTAGCCAATGATACACTTAGCGACTGCCAGTAGCAGACGATGCAGTTAGTTAGAATTCTAGCCGGTAGTGTCGCAGAGTCACTTTTGTTGCATTGTGGGAACGATTTGAATTTCCATTAGGAACATAGGGAGTGGTTCATCAGGGTGGGTAATCAGTGTCTGTAGGTTTATGTTTATCGGAGAGATATAATACTTTTCGAAAAGTTTTTAAGAGCTAACGACTGTAAGTTCTTTACAGAATGTCGAATCTGCGCCTTTAGTAAGCGCGGGGCCAATAAGATAATGTAAGCCGAGTTGGCCACGATTGCGTAAGAACCATAACACTACGGCAGATCACAAAAAGATAGAACACACTTTTGTTATTATCATCATCATCATCATCATAGGTATTCTGGCATTATTGACAAGTCACTTGCTGCAACTCAGACGCTTCCATGCTCCATGATCTTCCGCTAACTTCTTCGTCTTCACGTTACGATTTCTCTGTTTTGATACGGTCCATTAATTGTGGTCACCTTCGCGCTTTCCCTATCTTTCCTGCCACCGTACCCTTTAGCACGTTTCTCATTATACAGTTACTTCTTATCTAATGTTCCAACCAGGTTCTCTTCCTCTTCTTAATAACATCTAAAATTGTTCTTTTCTGCCCCACTATTTTTAAGATCCTGTCATTTGTTTCCCGCAGATCCAGTAATTTTCTCCATTTTTCTTCACACCCACATTTCGAAACCTTCCAGTCGTTTTCATCATTTTTTTGGGTGATGTCTATGTTTCTGACCTATACAATGAAATACTCCATACGAAGTATTTTATGAGTCTTTTTCTCATTATTCAAGGTCACACAAAATAGTATTTTCTTCCTAAAGGCTTCTTTCTCTATTCCTATCCTTGCTTTTATTTCACGTTCACACTTCATATCATCACTAATAATACTGCCCAGGTATCTAGTCACCTGTCCTATTTTCTCCTCTCCTACTTCTATATTTGACACCGAGGCCTTCGTTCCAAACACCATGGTTATGATCTTTCTAAGATTTATTTAAATCCTATTTCTTCACAGCCCTTCCTCACATTTCCTAACGTATTGATTTTCTCTTCAGATTCAGTAGTAAAGAACTAAAATACCTTTGTAATTATACTCTAATATTTAGTGAGTTCACATCAAAGGCGACTGTGTAATATACTCATTTCCAGCGGTGGAGTATTTTGCACAATGTAGGATACAAGGATCTTATAAAAATAGAGGATCTGCCCTTACAACAAAATCTTGAAGCCATACGTCACAGTTGCACCACCCCTACTCTGCCCACTCCGCCCAATAGGATCGCAATGTTTTGAGCCAACAATCATGGCGGAAACGAAAGTAGCCAATCAGACGATGGCAGAAACGAGAGTAGCCAATCAGACGTGCCGATGCTCGGTTACTTTTTGGCTTCACCTATTTAATAGGACGAAGATACATATGGGCAGATCCTCTATTTATAACATCCTTGGTAGGATACCTGTATTTTATTTTTACAAGTATAGAATATGTCAGGATCAGGACGTGTACTTATACCCGTAAAGGGAACCACATTAGTTTGCACATATATTATGAATTTGTAAGTAATTATTTGAGCATGTGCCAGGGTAATAACAATCCAGAACGTCTTAGGAGAATCATTTGAATGAAGAAAGGGGAAAGATTTTATTTTTAATATGACAGATCGATAGGCCCCTATATTAAAATCAAATATACTTTTAGTAAAAGTAGTTTCGCTACCACTACCAAGTAACTTAGATAATCTTTTACATTTTGTCCTTAGTATTCAATGAAGTGAAATTGTACATTATTTAATAAGTTTGTAATTCAGTAATGAAATTAAATGAAATTTCTAGTTTAGTGCCCCATGGTTAAGCCCTTTAGGCCAAAGGAAACGGATAATTCATGAAAGTGTGCTATTACGAAAGAATTAATGGGATGAGAATGTGAAAGGAAACGGGAAAATTCCGAGAAAAGCAATGAACACGATGCTCTTCACCACAAAATCCAACGGCCTATGCTCGAACAAGGGACCCTTCGCAACAGAAATAAATACTCTACCACTGAGCCACCTTGGACCATTATTATTATTATTATTATTAGTAGTAGTAGTAGTAGTAGTAGTAGTAGTAGTAGTAGTAATAGTAGAAGTAGTAGTAATAGTAGTGGCGTATTTAAGGGAGCTTCCGGGCTTAAGCTTCACCGAAATTTCATTTACTATCTTAAAATAAATTATGTATCTTGCAGAATTTTCGTATTTCAAAGAATAAAGTTAAGCAAAGCCCCCCCCCCTCCGAAACAAAATCGTAAATACGTCACTGAATAGTAGTATTCGTTGTGAAGTAGTAGTTGTAATAGCATTAGTGATATCGCTTTCATGTAGCTTAAATAGGTTAGATATACTATTGTCTCTTGCGGAGACACTTTCGTTTTGTATTTCTGAAGTTAAAGCATTGTATAGAAATATAGATTACTTATTATGGTATTATTCAAGCTTGAAACATGCAGAAGGGGCGAAATAAATCCATAGAAAACTAGCCAATGCGTATTTTAGTGCAGCTTTAACCTGCCTTTCCTCCAATCTTAAGGTTTTCTGTGGTCATTGATATGTGAGTTTATTGGGTGGCGAAAGCAGCAGGTTAGCCGTGTTTCCCTCTCACGTCTCTACATTCTCCAGTGCAACCCGCCATCGACTTTAACCTCTCTCACACCCAACCACTATCATCACAGACTTTCCTCTTTCTAAGCGATCTCAGCTCCTCCTGCCGGAGGGCCCAAGTGTTATGAAATGTTTCAGCGATTCCTCTAAGGTATGTGGGTCGATCTCATACACCAGCACCAGTCACTCTACGAATAAAGCATTTTCTCTTCTTCTTCTTCTTCTTCTTCTTCTTCTTCTTCTTCTTTTTTTTTATCCTATTTTTCTTGTGAACTGGCAGTTTCCTCCTAACATTTCCATCACATAAATCTTTACCTCTGAAATAAATCTAGCTTTCTTCCTTTTGTAATACTAATATAATAGAACCCTCACTAACAAATGGTGTGTACGCATGTATATATTTATTTCAAGGAGGAACTAGGAGTATCTATGCATCCGTTGGCTTATGACGTATGACGCTTCCTTCTAAATGTTTCTAATAGAAAGTGCAGTAAAAACTGTCCTCAACAGACCCCTTACTAAATGGAAATTTAACTTATATGGAAATATTTTATTCTCCTAAGAATTTAGAGAGGGAAAACCTGTAAAAATGTCCCTTCATTAAACGGAAACCATGTTAGCGGAAAATGGAAATCAAAATAAGCATTATAACGGAAAATTTTACGTTCCAAAATGCACTGTTTAGGAAATTTTTAGACATCCTGTGAAAGGTAAGGTATATATACATTGCGTTGTCTGCAAATCACACAGCGATGTAAAAACCGGAGAAGTATATGGAAAGGAGAAGATGTGGTGCACGGAGAAAAGGAATATGGCTTTGAGTTGGAAGAAGACTGTACGCTGAAGACTTACCAAGAAGCTGCCAAAAGAAACCGTTAAGGGAACTGCAACAATTTACCTTGTGGCAAAATAACTCTTATATGCTTAGTGTAACATATTAGACTAAAATGTTTGTTATAAGACAAGTTGCAATAACATAGTATTAATAAAATTGTGTTAATGGAATAGGTCTACGTCTTAATGTAGAAAGGTAATATGTAATATATAGACAGTTATTTTTATTTATTCAACTTTGTGCGACATTCATATGAGTTTCTAACATATAGGATAGCAAAATTAGACTTATCATTGGTGTTAAATTCCAAACAGACACAACTATACAGCAGAAGACAATCATAAGCAGACACGCCGCTAGCAACATTGCAGTATGCATTTGAAAAGATTTAGCATACACAGAAATTATTAATAATGCCATATCCCAGCGTGTGTGTTTCCAGGTTTAACATAGAGATCCCTCTATGTTCACCGTCATTTCTCGAGATAATTGCTTTATTCATATGAACACAAAATTATCATAAAAATAACAGAAAAACAATATATACTTAGGCAGCTAACACAACGGCTTGAGAAATTACAAAAATGATTCATCACTATAGATACAAAGGTAACTAGTGATTTCGATCCTGCAACCATGACTTGAACAAATCAGTTGTGTAAAAACCTCCAACTTTTTCTTGGCCTTCCCAAAGGTTTTTTTCTCCTAACGCATACCTCACTTAAACTATACGCACCTCTCAAGGTATCCCGTCCATTGTAAACTACTTAGTTTTCATTGTTGATTTCCTCCAGTTGCCTGTTTATTTGTCTGGGAAAATCACAATATTTGATATAAATAAACAAAGTGAGAAATAAATGCACTATTTAAAAAGTCATAATATGTTTTTAAATGTTGCAGAAAGTCAGGTAGAAGTAAAGCGAGGATAAGAAGAAAATTTAAATTGATGTATCAAAACATAATTATTATACCAGAAATTAATGTTTTTGTCGTCTATATAGAAATATTGTAGCATTTGTCCATTGAAATTTCACAGACTGGAGATACTGTATCATATAGAGAGAAAAATGTTTATGGCTAATGTTAAATCAAAGCTTCTAGCTTATGCTAGTTGTATCCTCAATCCTACACCCTCTTAACGTCCCATTTCAACATCGATTATAGTCGTCGCCAAAACTTTTCATATGAGTGCATACAAAGGTAATCAAATCAAAACTTTTCATATGAGTGTGTATAAAGGTAATTAAAGCAAAACTTTTCATATGAGTGTGCATAAAGGTAATTAAAGCAAAATTTTAATATGGATGTCCACAAACATAGTTAAAGCAAAACTTTTCATATGAGAGCACACAAAGATAATTAAAGCAAAACTTTTCATAGGAGTGTGCATAAAGGTAATTAAAGTAAAATTTTAATATGGGTGTCCACAAATATAATTAAAGCAATTTTTTTCATATGAGTGTGCATAAAGGTAATTAAAGTAAAATTTTAATATGGGTGTCCACAAAGATAAAACAAAATTTTTCATATGAGTGTGCACAAAGATGATTAAAGCAAAACTTTTCATATAAGTATGCACAAAGGTACTGAAAGCAAAACCTTCAAAACTTTTCATATGAGTGTGTATAAAGGTATTTGAAGCAAAACTTTTTATATGAATATGCATAAAGTTAATTAAAACGAAATTTTAATATGGGTATCCACAAAGATAATTAAAGCAAAACTTTTCATATGAGTACGCATAAAGATAATTACAGTAAAACTCTTCACATGGGTGAGCACAAAGATGATTAAAGCTAAACTTTCCATGTGTGTGTGCACAAAGATAATTAAAGTTTATCCACTATCTCACTAGAATATATTCACATGATCATTTTATTGTTTTAAGTGTATTAAAGTAAGATAAAATGTTGTTTCAATGAATTGATGAATTACAAGTTGTATAGTTTTAAAATACGTGACAATTGAATTTTTTTAAAAAAGACATAAATCATTTTATTAAGGGGTAAATAGACACACCCGGCACATCCCGAAACTAGGCTCATGGCAAAAAGGCTCTATGAGCGGAACACGGTGCTTAAAATGAAGTCTGATCCACTACTTGGGATCAAGTTTTGTATTCAAGGCGAATAAACAAATCGGAAAGTTTAAAAGGGAGGTAGAAAAAGTGTTTAAATTACTACAATACATGTAAAAATACGTGTAATTACAATAATTATGAAAAAGAATCTTCTTCATTATGTTGTAAATCGCACAATAAAAGCGCGAATCTACTGGTAACTTCTCTCTCAACAATTTTGGCATAGAAAAAGACTATCTTTGAGGAAAGTTCTACTGTTATTGAGTCAGTAGTCTGTGATAAACTTCGTCGCTAGAATATGCGACATAAGCATTGTCCCGTGTGTACGAGGAAAAGAAAAGGTATTGCATAATGAAATACCGTCTTTATATATTCTGATAGCTATAATGCTATTTTTTCGTTTATTTTCTTTCCATTCCTCCTCCCCATCCCTCCAAAAAGTAAGTTTTCACCAACACTATCTATATTCCTTAAAGTATACATGGTTTTCAGATGGTAGAGTAGGCGGAGGATAGTATATTCCCCCCTCCTCTCCTTGTTGCAAAAGGAACATGTTTTATGCTCTCCATTGTCGTTCTTTTATGAGCCACTTCTTTGCATAAGATGATGTTAGTATATTTCGGAAAGCGAAAGATAGGGATGTTTAGAAAGTTTATATTTTGCGTTTCTTTCTGCTTATGCCTTTGCTTTCTTTCGTCCTTTCTTTCAACCATACCCATAAGAAGAATGCTTTCTTTTTCCCATCACTTTTATTATGGAATATATTACTTATCTCTCTTTTAAAAGGGTACTTTTGCTATGCTTCTGTATCTCTGTTGTTGTCGAATTTCTTTTTCATTCATCCTTTTTTTTCTTTTCGTCCATCCCTTCAACTCAACAGCAATAGTCCAAGAGCATTTCAGGTAGGTATTGTTTGAGGTAAAAAAAAAAAAAAAGAAAAGAAAAAAAAGAAAGAAAAAGGTATGATTTAACATTTTTTAAAGATATAATTTTCACTTGTATTTCATTTTTTTTTTTTTTTAAATAATTACGATCTGTCCTTATTTGTCACCAAAGATATAGCCGAAGGTAAAGATGTAGGGCAATATTAGAGTAATATGCTGTAAAGGCTTAGCAATGTTGAGTGCGTGCGCCATTTAGCCCTTTGATTTATATATATATATATATATATATATATATATATATATATAAATCAACACCGACAACGCTTGGGAGGTGATTCCTGACACCAAAATAAGAAAAAGGTATAGACCAACGTGGGTGCAGAAATCCATTATTCCGGAGTTATAGGCTGCCGAAAACATAAAAAAAAATAATAATAAGTGACATCTTTGAGTTTTATGTCCCACGGTTATGCCGGCTGGGCTAAAGAAGACTGTGACGATCAGAAATGAAATGGTGGAAAGAAAAAAGTGGGAGGAAACGGGAGAACCCCGAGGAAACCCATGCACACGATGTTTGTCCACCACAAAGTTCACTGGGCGCGAATAAAAAAAGGAACTTCAAAGGTCCATAGCTCCAATACTATGGAACCTACGGCAGTCGGGTCAAGACTTCACTTAGGAACTAATATGTGCGCTATCCAAATATTCATGCTTCAGAATCATGCATTATTTCCGCAACAATTTTGGTAGTTAGTGAGTACTTCAAATTAAATGCCCGTAGCCAAACTTTTATTTTTAAAGTTCATTTTTTCACGTTTTCGGCAGATTACCTAGTTATAACTCCGAAATGGCAGATTTCTGTACCAAGGTTCGTCTATACTTTTTGTCCTACCTTGGTGTCAGGAATCACCTTGCAAACACTGTCGGTGTTGTTTTGAAACATCCTATATATATATATATATATATATATATATATATATATATATATATATATATATATATATATATATATATATATATATATATATATATATATATATATATATGTTCTTTGAAATTAACTGGAAAAATAACGGTTTGATTTTACTAATTTCTCCTTCTACCTATTTAAATATCCCTTTCTCCGTGAAAATTATACATTGTCCGGAAAAAGACGGAAGTTCCTGAATATGCTGAAAGTAAAGAGTTCCTTACTTTGGTAAATCTTTTACGCACGTTCCTACACGTCTTGGTATTGACATTCTTGAAAACTAAAAGACATCCTGTAAAATTCATCATAAAAGCTATCTCTGGGATCATGGTAGTACCGGTATTTGCATTATGGCTTCGGCGGCTAATAATTCGGAAAAGACGCGCTCTGAAACATTTTTGTGCTTAGATTTTCTGGCTTGTTTTCGCGCATAGATTCACTTCTCAACCATTGTAAACAATATTTTCATACTGCCTGTGTGATTGTAATATTTAACACCGAAATTCAATTGAAATAATTTACCGAAATTCAATTAATAATAACTATTACATATATGGAAGAGTAAAGGATTCCAACCCCTGCCTGGTTTATGTAATTGAAATAATTACTCCACATGTTCACCGCTATTTTTAACACAATTCCCAAACTCTTTCGCAACGTACGTAGCTTCGAAGCTCCGTCAAGTTGTGACGATCCAAAGCAACTGCTGCAGTGGTCCATATCCTAGGTTTTTGCGGCTTATACCTCAGATTACAAATTTCGTTATATGACTTGAGATGACTTGTTTATGGCAGGGATGTCCGAACTCGTATCTCCACTCTTGTTCACAATCGCTCTCAAGCTCAATAAATTGAGTGCAAGCATTTTTTTTTTTTTGAGTGCGAACGCTCTCTAAATGAATAACGAGCTGAAAAAAAGCTGAGTCCAACCGAGACCAACACCCAAATGATGTCAGTAAGTTCAAGTATAAATAAATCTTACACTTTGAATAAACAGATAGATCAGATATAAACAGATAGAAAATCTCAGAAGAAAGGGGCCATGATACCCCTCTAGTAAAATATCCTAGTCACTTCAATGCATATCACATAACTAGTGATGTACAGAAAGCAAAATTACCACCCTTTTATATACATACTATTAACATATCAAAATAAACTTTTGCTAAAGCACAATTCATAACAAGTATTTTACTATATTTTCTTAAATTTTACACTATCTCCACGCGTTGTTTTTTTCAATAACAATGAAATCATTTGTTCATATTGTTTTAGAGATAATCATGGCCAGTCCTCATTGGCTAGTGAGGACTTCAGAATCTATTTTATGCGAAAAAACGAAAAAAAAATAAATACATTGAAGAGTTGAAGCATTGACGTTTTCGGAGGAAAATACAAAAAGAAAGATAAAGATAAAGAAAAGAAAAGGAAAGAAAAGATCCCCAATGTCCTGCGCTATGCCATTCAGGGTGATGACCACTATCGACAACCGATATCCTTCAACGCGTTGTGGGCAGTTGGCCGGTTCAGGGGACCGAAGAGGAAGTGAGGGGATAACGATGGGGAATGACTCGCGTCCTAGAATTTCCCCCTCTTTTTTCTTTTTTTTCTTTCTGAAGCAGCAGGAGTAGCTGAAACTGAATTCTCCTTCCTTCATCTCATTCATCACATGATCCTCCTCCATCCCGCGTACTCTTCAGACTTACCCCCAAAACTCTAAACCGATCGTGCTACTACTACCTTACCGCGAGAATACTCTTTTACCCGAGATTACAAGATGAAGTAGGCAGAAGTAATTGAATGCGACGGAATAAAATCGAAGTAGGGACTGCGACTTATAATACTCATTCTAACCCCATGTTTTTTTTCAATACAACCCCCCCCATCGTCCCCCCACACGAATGAAGAAAAGACAGAGAAAGAGCAAATGAGAGAAGTTCTAATAAAGAATGCTCGGATACCATATACAACATATTAACGTTCTTTTCTTAGAATACTTTTTAAAGAAAAAAAATATTTATTCACACAAAACTCTTCCCTTATTACACGGATAATTACCCTTCTTACAATCTATAATTAAAGAACCCTCTTTTCTTCGTACGAGAAAATTACTCAGAAATTGAAAAGTCATATGAGTTAGCTTAATTAATTCCTTTTTCTCGCTTTTAAACCATGTTTCATGATTTAATTATGAGTAAAGAGCACTTCACGCAAATTAGTGGACGTTATAAGTTTAATATGTATATGCTCTTATTATTATAGAGTATGAAATTCGATGAACATTTTCCCCTTTAAAAGAAGTGTTTATGTAATTTTATGAGCAAATTTAATAATATTTCGTTTATCTACGAATCTAGTTTTTAGTTGGAATCATATACAGGGTGGGCCAAAAGTCGTACGACAGTTTAATAAAATAAAAATAATAATACGCGACAGACAAGAATGAAATACTCGTATAGCCAGGGGTTAAAAGTAAGGGCCGCTTTCAAAAGCGTCTCTCCACTTCCTAAAAACTACAATGGGCAAAGATAGGTATATGGGACTGCGTGACGTCATCCGTCTCCCTAGTGTTCAGATCCACTTTTTCCCTGCGTATAACTACACATGTTACAAGTGAGAAAGCAAATGTCACAGACCATACTGTATTTCCGGCCATCATAAAATTGGTAAATTTAAGTTCAACTTCAAAATTTCAAACGAAAAGGGAATATGTGACACATCGTCTAGGGATAAAATTTATTCAGCAATTCACATCTATGGTTGTTTTTGCCTAATCCTAGTGCATTTCTGTTATATTTTTTTAAAAAACAATCAGGTTCACTAATTGAAGGTAATCTTGACGAGAGCTGAACGCAGAAAGATTGATCTCGTATCGGGATAAGCAAAGTGCGAGACTCATCGCAGATGATTTCAACTATCGCCATCCTGAAATGAATTCTATCTCACGCATATCATGTCTCACGTGAACATCATCCCGTGAAAAAGTGATATTTTCTGAATTTAAATTGAAATCGGAAGTGGTAGTAGATTTCTACCACTTCCGGCTTTAGTAGACGGCCTAGAGTGAAGATGAAATAAAACTATATACGGTATATTTTTGGGATGCAGGAAACAGCTTCTTGTTATATATTACCGTTTTTAATCTATAAAGATCAGCGTTAAAACAAGAAGTGCTTGATTTCTATCACTTTCAGTATAAATATAACCCGAAATCAACGTTTCCACCATTTCTAACGTTTTGCCCTCTATTTTTCGAACAAAATTGACGGTGATCAATCAAATTCATCTTAAGAATTTGTTTGCAGGATAGACGGACACACGGACAGACGGAATGCAGTTTCATTCCGATCAATAGATCGGCGGGCCACAGAAGATAACGCCTTCTCTTGGGCCAGTGACATTAATTTAAACGTGGTAAGAAGGTATCAGGAGTAGGTATCAGGTCTTTTTTTATTTGATCGATTGATTACTGTCATTAATATATATGACAACGCGGAAAGTAGTGATAAAAATATTTTTCACAATACGCACGAAGTAAACCAAACACCTTGAAAAGTGGTTCAAATTTTTTTTTCTCCTTTAATTTTAAAGTGATGTCAGAATTTTAAACCAACATATTGCAAGGTTAAAGAGAAGTATATTTATTCTTTTATTATACTATAATATCTCGATAAAGACGAAATACAAGACAGTAACTAGTCAACCGTAAAAGTTTCGAAAATCACCAAGGAGAAAGTATTACCTATCGGCAACTTTTAATAATAATTTCACAAAATTATGACTGAAAGAGCACTGGCCATTAGTGATGGACCCCGGGGGGGGGGGAGGGGCGATCGGGACGATCTCCCTCCGAGAAGAGGAAACTTTCTTATTTAATAGTATATAAATAAACCAATCCCAGAGTTTGAAGCTCTTAAAAGTAGCTCTAAGTAGCAGTATTACAACCACCCCAGAAGTCCGTCCCGGATCCGCTCCTGCTGGTTATTATTATATATACATGCGCACTGGCGTCGTTAGCTATTTAAATCTGGGAGGGAGGGTAAGATAAATCAAAATCAAAATCCTCTTTCCAACAAAAGTTATGTATACAAAGAAGTGTAGTTTTTTTAAATATATTTGACTAAAATCTGGGAGGACGCGTTCGCCTACCCTCCCGCTAACGACGCCCACGCCATCTACAGCTTATTATGGATTTTGGTATACTTAAACTCCTTTATTTATTTACCATCTCCATGCGTCCGTTCCTACGAAAGTCTGGGGGGAAAATCTCAAAAACCACTTGATGGATCAGATCAATTTTGGCCGATATGAATTGGATCGAAAGTTAAGAAACAAGTTCTTTAATAGAGATCAGATTCAAACCGGAAGTGGTAGAAATCAATCAATCGTTTTCTTTTTCATCATAGAGCAAAAACGGTAAAAGATAGTAGCGATATCTTCCTATACCGAATAAGCATGATAAGAATACATTTCATATCCATCCTAAACTCTCTACTAAAAATAACCGGAAGTGATAGAATTTCACTACAACTTTTGGTGCAATATTGATCTACAGAGAGGACTCTCTGTTCAAACCGGAAGTGGTACAAATCAACAATTTCCGCCTTTAACGCTGATCATTTTAGAGTAGAGATAGGTAATATATAGAGAGAATCGGTTTACTGCACACTGAGAAAAATCCGTTTTCCGAACAGCAGTGTATTGTACAAATATACGAATTCCATATGTTTACTACGAAAATCTCTACAGAGGATATGTTATCCATACGCTACATACGTAGTATCCTTTTCCCGCTAGATATTACATTATGGCCCTGCAGGGTGTCTGCCATCTAATATCTCCCCCATATTACATACGTATAGGGGTCTAAATACGTATGTTACATACGTCAGCTATATGTTACATACGTCCATCTGTATGTGAGATCCTTACGTCTATACATAGTTCTTTCTTTCATACGGAAAAGTACGTATATATGTAACTTTTATACGGAAACTATTATAAAACATACGTTTTCAGTTATACGTTTCCAACAGGGCGTTATATACAGTCATACATTAAGTCCAAAACCTATACTATTTACGCATGTAATCTACGTTTTTACATACGATTTTCTCCTCTCGGTGCAATTAAGTAGTATTAATATAAGAATACTGTATATTCGATCTTCATTCTAATCTTTCTACCAAAACCAGAAGTGGTAGAAATCAAGATCCACTTCGATTAGAACATTATTTGAGGAAAATATCGTTCCATACAAAACAAAATTCTTTTTCGTGATGTACACGTGACACTGTTACTTTTTATCTATCAGTTTTAAAAAAGAAACAACTATTTTCAGGATGATAAAACTATTCGGTTTGGAAATAAAAGGGCCTATCAGATTTGCCATAAGGACCAGACTGTGTCACGTGACCAGGTGAAAAGTCAAAATCGAATCCTGAGATTTCAAATCCAGATGTGAGTTATTTCAAGCACATAACCTCCTCGTGGGGCATCCTGGGTAATTCGAAGTAAATGCACATATTTTATCATTATTATTGATTTTATTCACACACCTTGACTTTCGACAATGTTTTATCTATTTTTACCTTACGTGCTATGCATCGTTTTTAAGCTCTTTATTATGTCTTTGCAATCAACCTTCAATTAGCCATTTCCTTACTATAGCTTTTGAGATACGTGGACCACTTCATTTCTTCCATTGATCTTCCATTGACTTTGATGTTCATGTTACCTGGTATTTTACTATGTTCCATTGATTTTAGGATAATTTCGGTTTTGAATGTAGAATCTGCATAGTCTGGTCTATGTTTAAGCTGAAATTCAGCCATCTCCCTTTGTTAGTTTGTGAGATAAGTGGAGGAATTATTTGTTTTTTTTTAATTTCTATTTACATTAACGTTTTGTGCTTTTTTGACTATGTTCCATCCATTTTAGGACAATTTGCTTTTGGAATATAGAATCTACGTAGTCTCTTCTATATATGAGCTGAATTTCATCTATCTCCCCCAAAGTCTGCACACTTCATTACACACACACACTTTCAAATGATCAGAGTAGGATATTTTTGGAAAGGATAATGGGAATATTTTGATCGGGTCTACAATAGATAATAGGATGTAGAAATGCTTCGTATGATCCATTTTTATGCGTTATTACAGTCCTACATTCCACAAGTTCTCTATTCTTAAAATCAAATTTCTGTCTTTTGTTATACATATTTCTATCTATGTATTACCCTATACATATTTCCTTACTAGAAACTTTTGAAATATATATTTTAATTAAGGAACCAATTATTAGTTAGTTGAACTTTTAACAAACGTATAAATGACAATGAAATTGACTATGTGGTCCAAAGGAAAACAGGTTCAATCAATGCTAATAAATGCACATACAGATTTAAACAGTTTTTTGTTTTAAAAAAATAATTAAAACAAAATAAAACAAAAAAGAAACAAGCATTTCAGTATTCATGACATCCGATCCCAAAGGCATGGGGGGAGGGGGAGGTTTGAAAGCATGAATTGAATGTGTTGTAATCAATGTTTCTATTTTTTTCTTTTTCAAGTAAATATGCAACCAATTTAAATCACAAATTATAATATAAATATATATAGTGAGCGTTTCCTGACGGTCGAAGGGTGTCTGGCCACCCAAAACAGTAACAAAACACCAAAAATAACAAAAGATATACGAATAAACTGTAATGATAATCGTGATCCCTTCGAACTCTTCAACTTTTAAATCACTCATATGTTTTTTGGTTAAAAAAAACTGCCAACAAGTGTATATACATACCTACACACACACACACACGAATACACACATTGAATATTAAGCATAAACCTATTACCTACCCCCCACTGCTATGATGCGTTACCATCTTTGGGACCATATTTTAATGATGAAAGGGAATTGTTGAATTGTAAGCTTGTTAAGCTAAGTGGGGGCTTTAGCACGTATGCAAATGCATGTTTTTCATGCATGATCGAAACTCCGGACAATCTTTCACATCAAAAAATAATAGCGCTGCCTATAATAAACAATTCTAATTGACAACATGTTAGCGTCAGCTGTGCTGTAATCAATAAACCTCTCAGCAATTTCATACGCTCCGAAAAGTTTGATGAATATTTACTTGCATTCTATTCAGTGTCTACCCCTTCTACCCCCAACCCTGACTCGCCATGTTCGCTCATTACCCTATAAATATATGAAATATATACGTTCATGATTATATTTTTACCTATAGGTTGTAATGCTTATGCTTGTAAAGTTTCGCTATTTACTACCCTATCAAAATAATAATAATAATAATAATAATTAGTTCCAAGACCTGCAAACTGTCAGAACAATTAACAGTGATAATAATAATAGTAATAACAATTAGGGGAATTAGAGTTAGGAATTAGATTTCTGGGCTTTGTCGCATACATGACCCTGTTAGCCCGTCTCGTATGAGGGATGCCGTACCTCGCCGATCACACTATCTGAGAAATGGTAAGGAAGAAAGTAGCCTGGGACCTATATGTTAGGTAACATACCGGTGCCATGTAGGCATTTTGCCTGGTGTGAATGGGAGAAACCCAGTAAAACCTCATTCGGAACGACTGGCCTGAAAAACCCTGTATACTTCTTCGACTGAGTGTCCCCACCGAACGAGACAATTCTCTTACCTCTCAAACCAAACTACTGTAACTAAAACACGTAATAACAGCTAAACCCAGTCACAATAACTAGTAAATCTTTTAGCAGTTATTTATTATTATTATTATTGTAAGGAGCTCGGTTTACCAAACTTTTCTGTATATTTACCCTGTTTGTCCCTGTGTCCATGCGTCTGTTCCGGAGACATGACGTCTCAAGAACTACTTGGAAGGTCATCAATTTTATCCAGAATGCAAAGGATCAAAACTCGGGAATCGAGTTCTTCGATTGTGGTGATCTTTACACCAAAAGTAGTAGAAACAGTGTTAACGTTGATCACTACAGAACAAAAACGATAAAGAGATATCGAGAAGCGGTTTCCTGTCATTAATCAACCTTCCGAAGAATATATATTCGATCTCCACTCTAATCTCTCTACTAAAACCAGAAGTTGTAGCATTTAAGACTTCAATAATTATTGTGAAAATATAATGCCATACAAACCATATTTCTTCTCGTGGTACACATATGACATTGCTGTGTGTGTATAGAACAATATATATATATATATATATATATATATATATATATATATATATATATATATATATATATATATATATATATATATATGTGTGTGTGTGTGTGTGTGTGTGTGTGTGTGTGTGTAGAACAAAATTACAAGGAAAACATCTCTTAAACGTTAATTTGGCGTAAAAGAAAGCAAGTGATGAGAGACTTATTAGCTATGTTGTAAATGGAGTGTGTGTTTATAATAATAAAAATTTGCTTAATAGAATCAATTAAGCAAGACGTTTTTTCGCCAGAAAGAAACTTACTTGTACACAAGATATAGGATTATTAGATGTGGATAGGTAGACCTACTATGCGTGGTGTGTTTAACGATTCTTTTTACTAAAGCTGTTTCCTTGGGCACTGTTTAGAAAGTTATGCGTTCTTCTTAGCCAACAATATTTTAGGTATCCGGAGAATGGGATTTGACAGAGATATTGAACGAAGACAAACCAATAGATTCGAGAACTCGTTTGAATAGCGTTTTAATGTATTACATTTCGTTGTTACATTTGAAATTTGAAAACCAGTGGTAAGATTCCGAGGCAAGCAGTATCCTTACACTGATTATACTGCTGTTATATCTAAATAATATAGTCATTGTCAACATTTACATTCCGGTTAAATCTAGTAATCAAAATTGTTCACTTTCGGGAATGACATTTTTCTAATCTTTTCTAGTTTCTCTTTCACAAAATAAAATAAGGTTTCAGTTTGAGCTTTTATGCTTTGTATCCTTACATAAACGAAGTTATGAGGGAAGGGTTCTGCTATTAACGAAGACTCCGAACAACAATCCAGTTTGGAATTTAACTATCCATGAGCGGGCCTACAGACCAAGTAAAATCAACTTTCTCAATATCAGTCGTTCCCAACCATAATATATTGCTTTCAAGAAAGCTGGATTACAGATACACAATACGAGCCGCGGCAAATAAGGTTGTATTAGCTCAGTGTACAACGCAAATAGCTCTCATAGGTTGTTTCCATTCATTTCATCATAATCTATTCTTACTGGCTTCAGTAGCATGCTGGCTGAGCTGGGGATACAATATAGTAGTGGCCTTAGGTTGGCCATACCTGATTTACAACAGTAATGAGTATATTCACAAATAAAAACAAGAAATGCTTTGCTTCTTACTAGTAAATTTTAAAATCAATTATTCCCTTAATCTTTTAGACTTTATTTATAGTTACTACTTCGGCCTATTCATAATGCTACACGCATCGAATGTCATTTTCATTAAAACCAACAGTTGCTGACGCTTTCACCTTTGGTGTGAGTTCCCCCGGATTCGATTCCCGGTGGGGCACTCGGTTGAAAAAGTGTAAAAAGCTTTTTGAGGACAGCCATCTTGAATGTGTTTTCTGTTTTTTCCTCATCCACACCAGGGAAATGTCGGGGTGGTACCTAACATATAGGTTCCAGGCCGCTTCCGCTTCCTTCCTTCCTCAATCCTTTCTTCCTTTCCTTTCCCCGGATAGTGTACTCGCCAAGGGACGTCGTCCCTCATACGTGACGGGTTAAATAGTTATAGATGCCGAAAGCCCAGAAATCTACGTAAGTCCTAAATCTTTCATTACAACGAAACAAACTTTTAAACAGTACGATATGTATGAGAGCTTAAGGTACGTAGAAAGAAGAATTGGGAATAATTTACGAAATCCCCTTCCCGAAAAAGTTCCTTTTGGAAATTCAGTGACCACAGCTTAGTCTACATGAACATAATATACTTTGAAAAATGGTATGTGGTAAATATAATGTGAATATCAAAATAACTTTAATAAATATGAGGGCAACATATCTCCCTATCCTGTTTAACAATACAAAATTACTGTATTTCCTCCGTTGCTCCCCTTCTTGGCAGGATGATAAATTACTTGACAAATTCGACCACACTCTTAGAACAGGACTGGAATCCATTCTAAACTGTTCTTTGAAAGACAGTTCATGGTTACAAGCTTCCTTACCAGTTGAGAATGGAGGCCTTGGGATTCGTCGAGTCATGGATATCGCCATACCTTCTTTCCTCGCATCATTCTATGGCTCACGAGAACTAATTGGATCTCTTCTTCAACAGGAGGTTGACTTAGACTCGATTCGAGATGTACAAGAATGCACCGATAAATGGACTAGTCTGGTTGGAATGGATCCCCCACCTATCGACAAAAGACATGTTCAGTCTGTTTGGGATGAACCTATAGTCAAGCTTCGTTTATCTTCACTCCTATCATCAACTAATAACCCAGATGACAAAGCCAGGCTGTTAGCTGTCTCTTCCTCCAAAAACGGAGCATGGCTTCAAGCCCTACCTTCTCACACACTAGGCCTACACCTTTCTAATGAGAGCTTTCGTATTGCTACAGCTCTGCGCTTAGGTGCTAATATTTGTGAGCCTCACTTTTGTCCTGCTTGCAACGCATATGTTGATAATAAAGGATTACATGGCCGTTTATGTAAAAAAAAAAAAAAAAAAGTGCGGGAAGACAATCTCGACATCATATTGTAAACGACATTATTTGTAGAGCCCTCGTTTCAGCGGGAGTTCCTTCAATAAAAGAACCAAATGGTTGTTGCCGCTCTGATGGTAAAAGGCCTGATGGCATGATCTTGGTACCGTGGAAAAATGGAAAAGCACTAGTCTGGGATTTCACATGTTCCGATACGTTTGCTCCTTCCAACTTACCCCATTCTTCAATTCAGGCAGGTCTCGTCGCCGCTCACAGAGAATCAGACAAAAGACTAAAATACTCAAACCTATTGGACAAATATTGGTTTGTAATAGTAGCAATAGAAACCAGTGGGTCCTGGGGTCATGAAGGATCTAATTTCATTAATGAAGTTGGTCATCGAATAGCAATCAAAACTGGTGACCCCCGAGCTACTGCATTCCTTTTCCAACGTATCAGCATCGCCATCCAGCGCGGGAATGTGTCATCGATCTTAGGCACATTACCTCCTGGTAAAGAACTGGACGAGATTTTTCTTCTATAACACACAATAAGACGGAAGGAGACATATCCGAGGAGGCTGACAACCACTTTGACTATGTTCATGAAGAATGTTTTGAATCCAGTTTGGATAAATATACATTGTTGGAAGTCATGGCTAATACCGGTAAATTTGGGAGTGGTAGCAACATTATCTACAGATTTTACTTGGTTACTCAAAATCGTTAAAGACCCGAATGATATTGTTTATTTGTCCGATGTTTATTTTGGAACAAATATGATAGCTGCAGATAATCTATGTATTCTTAGATAACTTAAAAATGTATCAAAATAGTTGACCCTATGTCTTATCAAATAATTTATACATTACGTGCAATATAATATTTGTTCTTACATACAAAATTTCCCTCATAAGTAATACTATCTGATAATTGAGTCCAAGAACAGTACTCTTGTTGTTCTGGTATCATCCCGGAAAGCATTCAAAATAATTCGCATTATTGCCTTTTGCTTATGTAAACAGCGCAAACAATTTATCATTGTCTCAAAAACACAGTCTCTGTTACCGGAAAGCAACTCTCATTTGAAGCTGAACCAAGCGAGAAACAAGAACTTTCTGTATGTAGGGAGGAAAGAGGAAGAAAGTGGCAAGCAACAAGGTTTATATTTCAATATTTGAGTAGATCAAACACCGATAACAATGATGAAAGGCCCTTTTTCCTCCTTATATTACCAAGCAAAAGAAGAAAAGTTTACCATCCTATTACCTAGCACACGACTGTGTTCTAAAGCTAAACTTCAAGGGATGTGAAGTCTTCACCCCTATTTTTGTGCCTTACTTGTAACAAGGCATTTCCTGTTGTTGACTGATATCTCCAAGAAATGAGAGAAGACCGAGCTTTATTTTCAAGCAAGCATATATTTTCAAGATCATTTTAATAGATAGTATCAGTGATGCCAACCCGTTAGAAAAATCCCATTTTGCGGAATTTTTGACACTAATTTTAAAGATAGGGATAAGGGAATTTTCGTCAAAATTGGCATTATATATGGGATTTTTCATATATTTGTATAATCGACGACAAGAAAATTCCCTCTAAGCGGAAAGTATGCTAACGAGGCTTGAGTCAACAATGAAATTAGTGCTAATTGTCAAATGTTGTTGTTGGAAAGTGTATGTTAGTGTGAAAGTGATTCATACAGGAAGCAACTTGTGAATCTCAAAACAAGCAACAAATAACGTACATTGTACTGTAAAGTTTTTAAAATCATGAACGCAAGAAACAGTTATAAGTTACCAAACTAGAAACAGTCAATTTCTAAAACGTCCCACTTGGAATAACTGAAAAATGAAGTTGGTTCTAGTTGCATTACGTTCAGTAGAACATTATGGCACAAAAACGTGAAGGAAATACTAAATTCTTACAAAGAAATGTGGTTGTTTTCATAAAAAAAATTTAATAGTGTCTCTTTTAATTAAGAAAAATATTTATTAGGAATTTAGAATATTGGAAGTTACTAATAATAATTCACTCAATTGTTAAAAAAAAAAGTAACATACAGTAGTATTAATTTTCATGCTTTATAAATTTTGAAAATTTTGTAATTAGTATAGTGCGCCAGAAATTTAAGAGCAAAATGGGAATTTCTGTCTTTCAAGATAAGATTTTATAAGGTTCCAGGTTGAAACCAGTGGATGGTACGTATGTGTGCATGTATCAGTTTATGGTAGGAGCAGAGGTGGCTCAGTGGTAGAGCGTTCACCTCTGGTGCTTGGGGTCCCGGGTTCGGTCCCAGCTCCCGCCAAGTGAACTTTGTGGTGGACAAACACCGTGTGCGGGGATTTCCTCGGGGTTCTCCCGTTTCCTCCCACTTTCTTCATTCCACCATTTCATTCATTTCTCATTATCACCGTCTCCTTTAGCCTAGCCGGCATAACCGTGGGACGCAAAACTCACAAATTTCATTTCATTTTTTTCAGTTTATGGTACACATTTGTTAGTCATCTCATGAGTGTACTAGTAGAAACAAGAAATGCTTTGCTGTTTAAATTTTAAAGCTAATTATTTCCTTAAAAAGAATACAAAAATTACTGTTTCCAGCTCAATTATAACGGAAGAAAATTATTTAAAGTAAAAGCAAAATGAACGACAGAATGTTAATTAAATGAACGTCATTTCCATTTAGAAAAAAAATTATTAAGATCTTTTTTTTTTTTTTTTTTTACTAAAGAAAAGGTCTCTTAATGACCTTCAGAACAATTTACTAACAACAAACAATGAATGTTCTTAACAAGAGAGACTTTTGATTTTTTTTTCTCCTAATCACAGCCTTGTTAGCAAATTAACAAACCTTAACGAGAAAATAAGAAGGAAAAATGAAACTAAAAGTTATTTCTAAACAAACTGAATTAGTAACGTTTTGTTTCCGCTGATTATGACAGCAGGGAGACAAACAAATTTGTAATACTTGTAAATAAAATAAACAATTTTTAAAGCATTTTATTATTAATGTTCTGAATTACTTTGGTTTGAGTTTAGTATTAATATCAAATGAGTTTCGTTGTAAAACTACAGTAGACCTTAAACCATTTAATATCACATGTGTTTCGTTGTAAAACTACAGTAGACTTGAAACAATTTAGTATCACGTGTGTTTCGTTGTAAAACTATAGTAGATTGTTTAACTCTCCTATAGTTTTACTTGATATTAGATTGTTTAAAATCTAATATCAGGTGAGTTTCGTAGTGAAACTACAATAGATTTCAAACAATTTAATATCACATGAATTTCGTTGAAAAATTACAGTAGATTTTAAACAGTTTAATATCACGTGAGTTTCGTTGTAAAACTACAGAAAACTTTAAACAATTTAATATCACAAGAGTTTCGTTGTAAAATTACAAGACTTTAGAAATTAAACGAATCCAATAATGATACCGGAAGCGACAGATCGCTACTTCCAGTATTAATTTATAAACAAGATAGAGATAAATCATTCTTGGGTCACCTAATCCATATCAAGTGGCGTTTATCTTGTAGAAAACACTATTTTCTTTTTCTCTCTGCTTGGAGGTACCTCGGCAACTTTTCGGTCGTCGTCGCTGCAATGAGCTGACTCCCATAAGACTCAATGCATTTTTAGATGTTGCCCAACTGTTCCGTCGCCGAGCTGTTGCCCTGCTTGGCGACATCTCGGCCAATTTTCTGTCGCCGTCACCTCAGTAAGCGGACTCCCATAAGACTCAATGCATTTAGCCAGAGCAACAAGAAAGTTGTCCGACATAATGTTGCCAGTGAGTGGTAGGCCCTAAGAAGCGATCCGCCTCTGACTACAAATACCTAATTAAAGAGAAAGAGGTGGTCGGATTTTTTGACATTACTGTAGAAATTTAGAAGTTAATGTAATCTAAAAGTTGAAATATATTAAAACGAATGTTATAATTTTACAGTAATGGAGAAATTTCTTCTCACTGAAAATTTCTTGTCTTGTAATAAAGAAATTTAGAATAAAAATGCAACTGAGAATTACAAATACAATGACACTATATACAGGGTATTTCAAAACAACACCGACAACGTCTAGGACGTGATTCTTGACACCAAGATAAGACGAAAAGTATAGACCAACCTGGGTACACAAATGCTTCCTTTCAGAGATATAGGTTGCCGAAAACATGAAAAAATGAACTTTAAAGGTCCATAGCGACAATACTATGGGACCTACCGTAGTCCGGTCAACGCTTCACTTAGGAACTAGTATGTGCTCTATCCAAATATCCATGTTTCAGAATCCTGCGGTACTTCCCCAACAATTTTTATAGAGATAGTTTGTGAATACTTCAAATTACATGCCCGTGGCCAAACTGGGTCCATAAATATTGCTGCGCGAGTATCTTAGAATTCTGAAACATGTATTTTTGGATAGCGCACATATTAGTTCCTAAGTGAAGTCTTGACCGGACTACGGTAGGTTTCATAGTTTTGTAGCTATGGACCTTTAAAGTTCGTTTTTTTTTTCATGTTTTCAGCAGCCTATAACTCCGAAAGGAAGCTTTTGTGCACCCATGTTGATCTATGCTTTTCGTCTCATCTTGGTGTCAGGAATCACGTCCCAAACGTTGTCGGTGTTGTTTTGAAACACCCTGTATATATAAAGTTGTTTTGTAAGAGAGAGGTGAGAACTAATAAATCCTTCAATCTTACAAAATACGTTCTTACTTCAAGTTCGAAATTTTTCTCCCGAAGCTTTATTGCAAAACGATAAGAGAGAACTGAGATGTCTCCATTGTAAAGCGTGCTTTCAGGTCAGTTTTATCACGTGTATAAAGATCAAACAGAGGAGAAGAGAGCGGCGTTTTCTATAATAGCTAGCGTTCGGTGCGAAAGCTTTTATAAGGTTAGAATGATGAATCTTTAATCTCCCGTCTATCTTACAGGTGTCGTAAAATTTCACAGAGAAGGCAAAAAAGAAGCGTTGAGAGCACAAATGGCTGTGGACGGTTTAACTTAGCACATTTTTTTCGACTTCACTTCAGTGACAATAAAGGTGTGGAACGATATTGAGAAACAGGTATAAAGGAAAAACCTGAAAAACTTGCGACATCTATGAATACTAAACTAAGCTAGTAATATAAATAATTTATCATACACTAACGTTTACCCCCCACGACTTATCGCGGACAATATTTATCATCTCTTCCTTCCCTACCGTTCTCTTCGTCTTCGAATTGAATGCAGGTGAAAAACAGAAACACTTCAAAATAAAAGTTCCCATTCCCCTTAAGGATATCCAATTCTAAAAATCTTGACTTATGTCGCTCCGCGTAGCGTAGTCGCTAACGCTCTAGACTTCGGTGCGAGCGGTCCCGGGTTCGATACCTGGTGGGGCACTCAATATAAAAAGTAAAAAAAAAATTGAGGCCAGTCATTCTGAATGAGGTTTTCCTGGGTTTAACTCATTCACAACAAACAAATACCGGGGTATACCTCACATATAGGTCCAAGGCCGCTTCCTTCCTTCCCCTATCCTTTCTTCCTTACCTTTCCCCGGATAGTGTGCTCGTCGAGGGACGTCATTCCTTATACGTGACGTGCTAACATGGCCATAAATACCGAAAGCACAGAAATTTAAATCCTAAATCAAAATCTTGACTTAACAATTTAGGATGTTAGGAGAACATTTACACGAACTGTTAGGCTTTACATCCAATATTTCCTGGCGTCTCGCAGACAATAAAAAATCATTCAAAGCTCCCAAAAATCCCCTTAGAATAAGTCATTCCTGAAATTTCACCTGTTTATAGCCCAAGGTGCAAGGAGCATATTTATAGAAAATATTAAGGTTTTAGGGTTATAGTTTTGCGAGTTTGACGAAAGCCCCCCCCAAATGCATCCAAGCCCCCGACCCGAGCTAGAATATGTGATTCCCAAACCCTTGCCTTTACTTGCAGCTTAGGATGCAAGAAAAATATTTGACAGGTTGACTGCCATGAGACACGAAATTTGGTCCCACATACATATCTTGTGTAGGCCACGAGAACTGTTTTCAGGTTTCACTACAACAACTGCTTTAGGCCTTGAGTTCTTTATCAATACCTCACCTCGTACTTGATAATATGGATTGAATATTCGTTTGGCCTCAGAAACTTGCAAAGTGATCGTAGCCCGTGGATTTTTTTATAGTATGTGTTTACAATATAAAAGTAAACAAAAATCACAGAAATAATGGTAATTTTAAAATTTCGCGGCGTGGCCCCAAGCTAAGGAAACCACTTTACCCCCGTGGCAACTACTATCAAAGCTCGTTTCATCTGTATTCTAAGTGCAGGAATAATGTTTACAGAAAATTTCAAGATTATAGTGTAGTATTTTCGGAGATCTAGCGAAAGCCAAAAAAGCTATTTAAATTGCCCATTCTGCCCTAGAATATGTAATTCCTCAATCTGGTATATTACATATATATATATATATATATATATATATATATATATATGTATGTATGTATGTATATATATATATATCACTTATAAACATAACTTTCTTGGTGGAAGTAAAAATAATAATAATAACATGAAGGTGATGATTGATAACAATAATGATTAAAGATTTCATCAAGTATTTTTCATTTAAAACAATAAGATATTTGGAGAAAACTTTTCAAATATATATGAAGTTGGAAACAGGCCGGTAGCCTGCCCAAAAATATAGAGGGGCCCGTGAAAGTTAGGGGGGCCGATCCAACCATATTATAATTCATCACCATATTATAGTTTATTTGCAAGTCTACTGTGGAAATTTTAAGGGGGTAAGCAAAACATTTAGGGAGAGTGGCCCCCTAGACCCCACGTGATACGGGCCTGGTTGAAAGTATTCAAAAAGAAACATTATTTTCCTTAATAATGTGAATTTCGTTTAATTTCGAAAAAAAAAATTTTTTTATGATTAATTATTATTTATATTTTGAATTATATATGTGTATGTGTGTATGTATGTATGTATGTATATATGGGGACAGCAAAATATTTTAAATGCTTAGGTCCTCTGAGGTTCTCAGTCGGACGCTGCCTGGGAGGTTCGGTTTAAAGTATGGGGTACTCTTAATATTTACTTACTCTAATAAAAAAAAGTAGTTTAGCTCCATGGTAAATATACCAAGGATCCATACACCCAGACGTACTATAAGCCACACGTTTTTAGTATAAATACGCGTTTTACGATTTTTAAACAAATAGTGGCAGACGACAGAAGGAAACTACAATTTCAGGAAGAGACGAAGAGGACACGGAGAACCACGAAGAAATCCGATAGCCCCTCCACAGGTTCTCCCTCCAAAGGACTGCTATAAAAGAGGACGTTGAAACTAAGAAATTATCAGTATCTTGTACTGATCATTAACCTACAATACCATCTCCCGAAGTCGCCACTAACTGCGGAGATTCAATCTACTTACTCCCGAGGCTGTCATGGGCTATATAGAGTATAAATCTACAATAGCTTCTCTGGTATGGGCTACAGAGACATCTATCCCGTCTGAGACCGCCTTGGGCTAAGACAACATCCTATCCACCTGATGCAACATCGTATGCCAAAGGGGATCATTTATATCATACACTGAAAACAGTTATTTAGTGTGTTTATAAATTTAGAGAAAGACTTACAGAGACTTTGTACAGCGGGGGACACTTTTAAATGGTACACCTTAGCCGTAAATCTCCATATGGCTGTACCATTTAGAAGTGTCCCCCGCTGTACAACACTTATTTAAGAATATTTTTTGTGAAAAAGGGTGAAGTGTTAAAACTACCGTCTACGTTATTGACTCTACCTACAGAATATTATAATATTTACTGTTTTCAGCGAGTTCCGTAACATCCATACCTGTTAACTTGGAAGTAAACACTGAATTAAATGCTCATTTTAATGAAGAAAAAATTTGTCAGATATCTTAATACAATATAACTAAAACAGCATGGTTTATTTCTACATAGCCTATAACATATTAACGCAGCCACGTACGTAACCACATATATGGTATCGTTATGTAAACATATATGTAAGCGTATAGTTCCTACTCCTATTTTAATAACTGACATTCATAGACATTAAAAAGCAAACCCATGCAATCAATTAAGTACTTATTTATTATTCGTTGCAGTAAACCACAATTCCCGGAGGGAAAGTTATTATCAAGTTACATATTTTTTTTCGTTAATGCTTTTCAAAAAAAATGAAAATATGTTTCACAGGTGAGCAGTAAAAAAACGACAGTGAAGATTATAAATAAAAAACGTTAAATTCAAAAATGTAAAAAAGAGATACAACATCGTTCTAGTCAAAAGAACGATTACAAACAGATTCCAGTATATTTACACAATAATGATACATGCAAAATTGGGCTACAAATCTTTATATCTAGTACATCCATCTATAACAACTCACACATATACAACCTTACAAATTTTCACTCTACAAATTTCTATAATCCATTTCTGTGTACTTTAACATACATACACACACGTATATATATATATATATATATATATATATATATATATATATATATATATATATATATATATATATATATATATATATATATATATATATATATATATGTATATATATATATATATATATACACGGCAGATTTATGTAAGTGACTGAATGTATAATTGAGGAAGATGTAGAAGGTGCAATACAAATATGATGTGACCATTATGTATGAGGACCCAAACTCTCTAGAGAACGTAGATTCTAGTGCTGTCAATTTTTTTCGTTACGTATAGATATATATAATATCTCTTTGGTGATCATTGGGTGTTTGCATTTTGTCAGGCAGCATACATGCATTTCTCGATATATGTGCAGGCAAATTACCAATCATACATGAATTGCTGCACTATATACGTATGAATCTCTGGATATATATATATGTGAATATGACTGAGAATGTAGAAGCTTCATTCATGTGTAAATTTTTCCAGCAGAAGAGCACGGACTGAATTGGATCAAGTACAGTAGATGGGACTGGACACTACCCGTGGTAAAAAGGGTTTTTGGCGATGGAAGTGGTGGGGATTCACAAGAGAGAATGAGGTAAAGGGTGGGTCCTGTCTCGAAATGTGTGTGTGAGAGAGAAAGAGTGTGTGAGTATGTGTTTGTGTAAAAGGGAAATCACACACAGAAACAAATAGCTCCCTCAGGTATACAAGTAGCTTAAAACCTCTGTGGAGGGATTACATTTGTGGATTTCTCCATAAATCTAAACAGGAGTATTGACTCTCCTAGTCAGATGTAACCTAAATATCTTCCCTTGTACCCCCTGTGTTATCCATTCCTCTTGGACTAGTCTCAGCTTTTGAAAGGGAAAAAAGTACTCTTTAAGTAGTTTATATGTACAAAATATACGTGTGCTTCTAGCTTACGTTTACTTGCCCCTCTCTTTTAACTCTGTACAGAGATTTAGAAGAAAATCTGTGTACTACAATTGGTTAAAACAGTTCAAAGCTGAGTATTAAAAAGATAAAAAGTAGTAAACCGAAAACAAAAGGATTTACCAAGGGGATTATGTACCGTATTTTTAGCGTGTTCCAAATACATTCATATCGTTTCGTTTCTTTTGTTTCCTAGGTAGAAACCTTACAATTTAAAGTGCTCTTAACGTCAAATGATACTGAACATTAGGTAGTGTGGAAGTACAAATGGAAAAAGTTGAAAAGGGATCATTTGGATTTAGGACATAAGAATTGCTCTTAGGTTATGATCGATGTGTTCTTTTGACCAAATTAACTAGGATATCTTTTTGATACCCAAGTAGCAAGAAAGTCTTCGGTCAGTTGGCGTGTACTTGGCTTTTGGCTTTCTACTCTTGCCATTTCAACGGGTGCTTTCATACAATATGCCTTTTGTTGTACTTGCAAGCGATACTTTATATTCTTCGCAGAATGTCATAGCATCGCTGGCCGTTCATTGGCTATTGACTGACCAGCGTAAAACGCTTGCGTCAAGCTTGAAAGGAACACTGAATGCAAGGTTACCTCCATGTAACTTCGTTACTGAAATCTAGCTTGCAGCATGCTTACACGCTTTTCAAGCAAGTCGGATAAAAGCTTGTCGATTTCCAATGCAAAAAGCGGTTTGCAAGTTGTCTCTGCCACTAGAGTAGTCCTAAAGAAGGGTAAGTTACAAAAGGGAGAATTGAAGATAATCTGAAACTTATACATATATGCATCAACATTCATGTACAGCAGATACGTGCAAGTGTGGAACAGGGGATGAGCCAATCACAAGACTTACTGGCGTCGAGGGCCATATGAGATAATGTATAACATTTTCATAGCAATCGAATGGCCATATTTAATGGAGAAACATGTTCATCGGACACTAACATCATAGAAACACAAATAGTGTTATAACAGTAATCAAAATATTTATTTACTAAAGAAACGCAGAAAAATTTTATTTATTTATCAGATTAGTAGAAAATTTGATTCTTCATGTTCTAAACAAACCCTTCAATGTTCCGTGGTACACTGGATGTTACAACGCGGACAATATTTTCCACGGTAAACATCAGTTGTCCAGGAAATATTTTAAATTTAGTTTAAGATTATATAAGAAGTGTATTTCAATAAGGCGTCAGGCGGGCCGGATGAAACAGTTCAGTGGCTTGAGACTGGCCGGCTGTTCTACATGGCTGATGTACAGCATAATTTGTAATTATGAAGTTTGTGAAAGAGACTTTGATATTTCAGTTCGGAATTTCGTGTTTTGTGGTGTTATGTAACCTCAAAGTTATGATGGACGGGTTCTACTACTACTTACGTGAAATCCGAAGCATTCCAGGGCTTGAATCCGGTGCAGATGGTGGATAAGTCCCAAGTAACAAGAAAGCTTTCGGCTAGTTGGCGCTTGCTTGGATTTTGGCTTTCTACGCTTGCACATGCATACAGACTTCTTTTGTTGTACTTGTAAGCGATGCTATAGACCCTTCACAGAGCATCATATCATCACTTGCCAATCATTGGCTATTGACTTGACGCGTAAAACATTTGGGTCAGGCTTGAATGGAAGACTGAATTCAAGGTCACCCCATGTAATTTTGTTACTGGAATCCAGCTTGCTGCATGCTTGCACGTTTTCCAATCAAGCTGGATGCAAGCTTGGCCCACTTACAACGCAAGCTTACAGCAAGTGGTTTGCAAATTGTCTCTGCTACTAGGAGTAGTTCATCATGCATTATCAAACATCATAGTGTTGGCCATTTCAAACCCGTACTTTCTTGTCTCAAGAAACCTGGATTAAAGAAATTTTTGGTGAACTTCAAACAAATTTAATACAAGAATACAAAAATTTAGCTTTCTTTTTAGTTATATCGTAATCCAATGTGCCTTCGGTGCTGAGATTAGGATATGATTTCTGGTGGAAACTGTCAGTGGTTTGGATTCTATCTTAAACTGTAGATTACCGTCTCATATAGCCTAGGTGTTCAAAAGTACTAATCAATCAAACACTAATGGAAAGTAGGTGTTTTAAAGTTTGTAACAAAAGTCGTGATAACCTTAGATGAGTACAAATTTTCTGACGTTCCTGTTTTTCTGTATATTTACTCATAACTTCACTCTTTACTCATAAGAACTTGGTCAAATGTGATATATTGAGAGCATTGGACTATATGGACTGTATGGTTCAGAAACTTAGACAAAACTGAAGTTAGAGAAGAAATATTTAGAGCGCTTCAAAATATGGTGGAGGAGGAAGACGGAGAAGATAAAATAGATAGAGAGAGAGTAACAAACGAAGATCTTTTAAAAATGGATAGGAGAGAAGAGAAGACTTCTAGCCAGCATTCTTCGTAGGAAGACCAATTGGATTGGACACATATTGAAAAGAAATTGTCTTCTTCATACAACTATAGAAGGAAAAATTGAAGGAAAGCAATTAATATGAAGAAGATTAATATGATTTGAAAAAAGAAGAAAATATTGGAAGTTATAAGAGGAGCTGAATATCGAGAAACATGGACACTTTCCAGGCCTTGATGTAAAATTTAAAAAAAGAGAACTCATTAGCCCCGGACCTTCCAAAAAAAAAAAAAAAAAAACAGAACACTTAATAATAATAATAATAATAATAATAATAATAATAATAATAATAATAATAATAATAATAATAATAATAATAATAATAACGAAGTTGTTCTATGGTTCCGGTCTTTTAATACACCCTGCATACTGTTAAAAAAACAAGCAGTCAAATGAAATTAAATGAAATCTGAGAGTTTTATGTCCCACGCTTACGCCAGTCAGGCTAAAGGAGACCGTGATGATGAGTGATGAATGAAATGGTGGAATGAAGAAAGTGGGAGGAAACGGGAGAACCCGTGAAAACCCACGCACGCGATGCTTGTCCTCCACATAGTTCACTTGAAGCGGGCTGGGATCTAACCAGGGACCCCAAACACCAGAGGTGAATGCTCTACCACTGAGCCACCGCGGCCTTCGCCGTTGTCTGATCTGGTTGTGAGGTGCAACAAAGAGCACATTTTACAGTATTAGTATTGGAGGGACATTGTTTCCTGGAGAAAGGAGACAGGGGTTTCTTTTTAAAATTGAGAGCTCTGATATTGGAAGATTTCTGTCCTTATTGCATTGCTGAAGGAAGGACGGATTTGATCATTTCTTGTTTATAGAAATTTAAGTATTTTGACGGAAGGATTTTCAGAAGCAGTTCAAATTAATTCAAGTTTTCACTCTATCCACTCCAAATCTACTTCTATCTATTTCAAATCTACTTTAAATTCTTTTCTTTCTACGTGGTTTATGATTTCATACAATAGTATTTATGTACTTACAAACTTATCTAAGCTGAAATCAAGTTATTCTTCCACAATTCTCCCTGTCTTATTGTTCTGACTACAGGCCTCTATATTTCTCATTTGAGAGGGCCGCGGTGGCTCAGTGGTAGAGCGTTTACCTCTGGTGCTTGGGGTCCTGGGTTCAAACCCTGCTCCCACCAAGTGAACTTTGTGGTGGACAAACACCGTGTGCGTGGGTTTCCTCCCACTTTCTTCATTCCACCTTTTCATTCATCTCTCATCATCACCGTCTCCTTTAGCCTAACCGGCATAACCGTGGGACATAAAAATTTCATTTCACTTTTTCTCATTTGAGACAAGATTTTAATTTGTTGATAAAGTGTCAACAATCTTGCCAACAGTTCTTTGTAATATGACGGAAACTCTTATAGTGAGTGTATCACTTATAATATATACTCACATATTATAGGCACACTTGTGGAATGTATGAAGAAGCAACAGATTGTTGTATTCTACTGGTTGTAGATGGTCCTCTGCTCCACGGTACTTCTATTCTTCTTGCTGGCAGCAAAGAGTAGAAGCGAGAAACAGTAAGGGTGCGTTGGCACATTTCCAGGCTGAGAAGCCACTTGGCTTGTTCATTGCATGAGGGGTGAGTTTTGCCTTCAGACTCGACAGAAAGAATGACTGAAGCGGAGAGAGAAAGGGCTCCAAGAACGATGAGTACGATGGGTGGGGGAAAAGAAAGATATAGGCTTTGACGCAAGTGAATCACACACGCACGCACACAGAGCAGACTTGGAGAAAATATACATGTTTCTCTTTCTTTGGCTTGAGTGAGCACATATACAGAATAGCAACTTGTTGAGCCTACAGCAAACGAGATAGTACGCAACATGTGGAGAAAAATCTTCGAGCAATCTATTTGAATCTTTCGTTGGATATACAACAAAGCATATTCGTATTAGCTTTGCACTGTACAAACGAATGAGTACAACGATTTTAGATAATGAATTACGATCTCTGATTACTCAGATTAAATTTATAAATAGATTGAAATGAGTATAATACTGCTCAGATTACTCAGTATGATATTCAGTGTTACTGGTAGATTTCTCAGATTAAAATTAAATAAACATTAAAGCGTCTACTTTTACTTACGTAAGAATATATATATATACAGTGAAACCTCTCTAAAGCGGACAGCCGTGGGATATCAAAAATTGTCCGCTATAGAGAGGTGTCCGTCTTAGAGAGGTTTTGATATTTTCTTACGTAAATTAGTAAATAAGGTAATATGTGATTACAAACTATTGAAGGTAATTTATCAAATCATTCTGTGACTGTGGGTATGTCGACATCTGCGGATTCTCCACAAATCGCTTTGAAAGAAATTTTGTGTCTAATTCGAAACTTCTCTAACCACTCGTTCGAGATCTTGAAATCTGAAACATTCATTTCTGTTGCTACCTCCAAATTCTTAGCTTTTAGCATCGACCCTAACACAGGAATTTTTTTCATTCCGCACTCTATAAAAACATTCACTTGCACACCAACTTTGTTCAAAGCAATGAGACACTATTTTCATTGTCATTTTCACACCACGACTTTATTAACTTGTCTTGGTTTTATATTATCTCAGGTGCTTGTGTTTTACCGATACAAAAATTTTCAGCTATACTTCGCACACCTCAGTATTCTTCGAAAATTCAATCAATTCGATTTTAACATTAGCGCTTCTCGTGGCATTTCGAAAGCTCACAACAACTTACACCTTATTGCTTATTCGATGCAGAATGACTAAAAATAAAAAGATTTCCGTCTACAAATAGAGGCACTAAGACAATATGCGAATACGCGGACAAAAAATACCAAATATGTCTTCTGCTTGATTCCAGCGGAACAGTAGAATGACGTGTCATCCCATATGGCAGGCAACTGTCAATCACTTTTGATTCTAAAACAGGTTGGGTGGGAGTGGAATGCAAGCAAAGGATATGAGGGTGTTGTTAAACAAAGACGCTTCATCTGAGTTTCTGAACAGTCAGTTGACGAGGAAAAATGTTATTACAATGTTTCCTTGGTGATACATACATATATGCATTTCTGAAAATGTATTTTTTCTGTACCTTTCAACTTGTTTCTAGAGAAAGTGTCCGTAATATGGAGGTAAATAATACCTATAAGAGACAGAAAAGACTGTCCGTGTCCGTACTAGAGAGTGTCCGCTTTAGAGAGGTTTGTCAACATGTTTTTTTCCTATTACAGTGTTTGAGGATTACAAAATATGTCCGTTATGAGAGGTGTCCGCTTTACAGAGGTGTCCGTTAGTAGAGGTTACACTGTATATATATATATATATATATATATACAGAAGTTAAAAGTATGGGTGAACGAGGGTGACGCCGTTACCCCACCTCCAAAAATATGCACGGCGTCCCCACAGTTCCTAAGATATTACAATGAGCAAAGATAGGCAGAGGGACGGCGTGACGTCATACCGCCATCTACCATCCCCCTACCTTTTCAGATCCATTTTTACCCATATATATATATATATATATATATATATATATATATAGGGTGCGAATTGGCGGGGGGGATGCCAGGGATTTCCCCCCTGACAAAAATCTTTCCCACCCTGTAGAAGGAAAATTTTATCCCTGGCAGGGATAACTTTTTCCCCCTCTGGAGTATTTTTAAGTGGACATAAAAATAAGTAGGTCTACTTTGCGTAGCTAACCTAAATATTACTTGAGTGAAAATTTATGAAAGATCTCACATCTCAACTGTTTTGTACTTGTTAGTGTATATATATTTTTCAATTCGCACACTGTATATATATATATAATATCATATCATATCATATCATATCATTGGATAATCAATCCAAGGCACGCATGCTATTAGTGTAATACACTTCCCAAGATGCATATGGAATTCAGAAGTGTAATTCCAGGTTTTGCTTGAGACAGGGCAAGATTTTCCACCGACATAAGTTGAGTATTATGGTCGTATTAGTATATTACTATCTTATTAACTAAAAATGTACACTTCAAAATTAAGAAGTCTAGAGAAATCTAGATAAAAGATTTTCGAAAAATTACTAAGCCAGCTAACGTGGTCGCAACTATTTTAACTAGCTTCACGTATGCTATTAGTGTAACACACGGACTCGGTGGACCCACTGATGAAAATTTAATATTGAAATTGGGAATTAGAAAGATTTGCCTATAACCATGAAATACGTAACAGGAACTTTCTAAAATAATGTTACCTCTACGAAAGCATGATTCTAAAGATTCTAATAGGTGAAAGAGTTCCAGCCTTTCGGCAAACCTAAAGCAGGATAAGCTTATGGAACATACACCGGTGGAACATAATGTGCAGATCATCGGTTCCTTATACCCGACTATATACATGGAATTTATTAAGAATAATGGAAGAACACGTATTAATGTATGGAAATTTCAACCACAACACATGCACACAGAAAAAAAAAACTCGTAGCGTCAGCTGTTGGCGGTTACTTGAACAGAAGTTACGAACTGTTGAATCGGTACAAACAAAGAATAATATTATAGGCGATGATTTGACTGCTGCTAACGTGAAAACTATTTTTGTTGGAATGATATCAATATCTTGATGGCCATAAGTACGCATCGTGGTCAAAATTTCCGAACATATGTCACTCTCTTGTTTGAAAATTTGGCGTCGCGTCATATAATGTGTCCCTCTTAGGTGAAATTTGGGACACTAAAGATTTTGTATACAATAAAAGACAAATTCTGATCAAAGCATATATTAACTAATAAATAATAGCGTTATTATTTTATGTTAATATGAGCTTTGATCAGAATTTGTCTTTTATTGCATATAAGAAGTTTCAAAGATAAAATGAGTAATATTTAGACCAAAAATTTTCCTAAAATTCGGGCTGCACATGTGGTACCCATACACAGTAGCTGAAGCTAGAAGCATCTAGTAAGCGAGAGTCTAGCAAAGTGCAGCAAGTAGTGGAAAAAATGGTGGGAAATATAACAATATTCAACCTAAAAATAACTTATTCAAGAGAGTAGAAAGAAAAGATTTAGGGGATATAGGATTTGGATTTCTGGGCTCTCGGCATCGAAGGCCATTTAGCCCGTCACGTACATGAAGTATGACGTCCCTTGGCGAGCACACTATCCGGAGAAAGGGAAGGAAGAAAGGAAGAAAGCAGCCTGGGACCTGTAAGTTAGGTACCACCATAGCATTTGCCTGGTGTGAGTGAGGAAAACCCAAGAAAATCTCATTCAGAGTGGCTGGCCTGGAAAGCGTTTTACACTTTTTAGACCGAGTGTCCCCACCTGGAATCGAACCCGAGACGGATCGCACCGAAGGCTAGAGCGTTAGCGAATACGCTACGTGGGGCCACTAGAAAGAAAAGAAAAACAAAGGATACGCTAAAATGGCATCAAATCATATATTTTATGGAGCAATTCAGGATTTAGGATTTTGATTTCTAGGCTTTCGGCATCTAAGGTCATTTATACCTTCACGATTTGAGGGATGACAACCTTTGGCGAGCACACAATCCGGGTAAAGGAAAGGAAGAAAGGATTGGGGAAGGAAGGAAGCGACCTGGGACCTATAAGTTAGGTACCACCCCGCCATTTGCCTGATGTGAATGAGGAAAACCCAGAAAAACCTCATTCAGGGTGACTGGCCTGAAAAAGCGTGTTACACTTTTTCAACCGAGTGACCCCACCTGGAATCGAACCCGGGACCGCTCGCACCAAAGGCGAGAGCGTTAGCGACTACGCTACCTGGGCCACTATGGAGCAATTCAGTAACCGATCAATGTGTATATATTGTAAAGAGACAAGATCATTAAATAATTCTGAATTTGAAACGTTGATTAGAAATTTGTTTTAAAAAACTGAAATTACGAACATTAGCCTGCTCAGATACAATTTTTTTTATTTATTTCTCGTAAAAGGATATGCAATTATATGGCATATGATAACAATTAAGCAGGCATATACTTAATTCCACCATGGTTCTACGTATCACATTCATAAATACTGCAAATAGTGAATTCTACGAATTAAACAAAGGGAGCCAAGTGCAGTGTAGATAAGAGTCTTTACCATTCGACAATATAATAACAGATTACTGTTGATACATAAAAGTAAATAAATATTCTGCTACAACCAGTGGCAGATCTAGAAAGTAAAAACTGGGCGGAGAGGCAGCTACAATCCAGACTATGGTAGGTATATCATGAGTTTACTATAAACTTTCAAAAATATGTAAATAATAGCTTAAATTATTTTTGTGACTCAAAAAATTGGGGAGACCTAGGCCCCCCGGCCCTGGTTTACACCCGCCACTGGCTACAACTTTATATTCTCCCCATTTTCTCAAGGAACGAAAAAAAGCGGACTGAACGAAAAAAAAATAAGTATAGGGGCAGTAGTGGCGAAAACAATTTTTAAAAATGGAGATAATTAATAATAAGAAAAGAAACTTTAGGGCATGATTCCGGTACAAATTGTTGTCCAGATTAAGAATATGGGTGTCACTTTCGGAAAATTTAAATGTAAAAATCTTTTAGTTTACAAAGGCAAAGGGATATTTAAATTGCTGATTTATCTCTGTATTAAGCAATTAACTCATACAGTATATCATTTTAAATACACCATTGAAAGTTCACCTCATTACCATGCTGCTGATCTTAGAAAAAGAATGAAACAAAGGCAACGTAAATGTGAATAACAATAGTGATTGTAGAGTCTAAGATTTGATTTAAATGAAATGAAATGAAATATTTAAGTTTAACGTCCCACGGTTATGCCGGCTAGGATAAAGGAGACGGTGATGATGAGTAATGAAATAAATGGTGGAATGAATGAAGTGGGAGCAAGAGGGAGAACCCCAAGAAAATCCATGCACACAGTGTCTGTCCACCACGAAGTTCATTAGGCGCGATCTGGGATCGAACCAAGGGCTCCATGCACCAGAGGTGAACGCTCCACCACAGAGCCATCGTCGACCCCAGATTTGATTGAAGATTAACTATTGCATACTAAGTCATTAACGAATATAACATTAAAATGCGTACTTTATGACATTGTAACTGTACTGATATCTACTGAAAGTGAAAAGTAGACACCCCAAAAATCATTTGTATGGAATATTGTAAGTTCAAACAAATTGTAACATATAATCCATAGACTTTATGCATTTTATGTCACTGGTTATTAAATATTTATAGAAAAGGTGTCTCTAGGAATAATTTATATTATATTATTTTGTACCGAAAAAGCTTTTTCGTTCTTGCCTATTCTTTTGTTTTTGTTGGTTATGCCCTCTGGTGGGACGTACTAGCACGACGGATGAGCTATCTCTATAGGTGGCCATAGTTGTGCTGGAACGTCCGAGGGAGGAAGTATAATGGTTGTTTCGCTACTATTATCATAATTTGTGATCGAGTTATTGTATCAAAAGTTATTCTATATACATAATCTACGAGTGATATTCGAAGTATAATTCTGTTAAAGTTTAAAATTCGGATATAATCATGAAGTTTAAAGTGGAGTGCTGTAACCTCATGTTGGCTATTTGTTCTATTCGATAGCACGGATTGGCTTAATAAGGCAGCGAGGTACGTAAGTTTCATGCTTTTCCTTCCTTCATTATATTATTCTTACATTTAAAGGGCCCTTTGCCATTTTGTTAGTTTTAGGCACTTTGCCTATAACTTTTCTACCTTTTTTCTAAACTGAATTAGATTCCTGCATTATTACCAATCGGCGTGACTAGTTAGAACAAGTTAGCTGGTACTGAGGCAAATAAGTTACGCTGCTAATTGGATAATAGTCTAAGATTGAATCTATTGAAATTCTCTTTCCACTATTACGAAGACCATAATGAAATACTGATTGTTGAATTGTTAAATGTATGTTGATTATTGGGTTCTTGAAAGTTTAAATATACTGTTTGAATTTCTAAAGGAGATCGGTTGTACGAGTATTATTTTATGAACTCAAATCCTACTACTACTATTCAGAGATTTATTTTTATAGCATTGCTTGTTAGTAGCGATAATAGATTACGTATCCTTTCTATATTTCAGTGTGGAATTACGAAACCACTAAAATTAATATCGGGGGAACCGATCGATGTGTTCTCCTCTCCCACCCATACGTACGCTAATTTTCGAATCTCAGGTTATATATAATTTAATTGAAAATACTAAGATACCGAAATTAGCGTAATATAAGTATGGTTACACATTATTCCAGCACAACTATCATTAATTTTCTGTATATGGAAGGGGTGGTAATCGTGCAATATCACTCGTAGATATATAAAAGAAGTTCAGTATTGCATAATTAATGGTGTATAAGAATTTCAGTATTGCTCGCAATGAAAGAGTAAAGTATACGGGGTGTGAGATTGACACTAGAGGTCTCGGGTTCAATCCAAGTGTTGCTTTTGGATTTTCTCATTTGTAAAAGCTTATTCGTTGGTATATTACATGGACTGTGCTATCCTTGTTAAATCGGAGTTTATTTCCTTATTTGAACATAACATGAATCAGTCTAAAGACGAAAAAACTGGTGGTAAACAAAAACATATAATAGTGGACGACGAGATTAGTCTTATGAATGTCGCCGGACCTATTAGAGGTGACCGGAGTGTTCCTTTCTCCGATAGTGATAAGGACCTTGAACTGATTACCCAGAACACCGAGTCAATAACGTTAGAAGCCCCAATGGATTTGTCAAAACCAAAACTGTGTGAAATTGTTTATAAAAGTGGAAATGATAAGATGAGGCAAAGGATTTTAAATCCTGTAGTTATCAACCGTCATAGTGAATCGAGTATGCCACACCTGCAGGCCAAGGCTCGCAACCTTCAAACAGGTTTTTCTTTATCTCACTCATTGCCTCGAGGCTATCAACCTGCTGAACAATATAAAAACTTTTCTTTAGGGCATGGTTTTCAAAACAAATCTGTTGCTATTCCTTTTAAATCTGATAAACTAATGAACTCAATAGCCATAATACCTTTTGAACGAATGATTGCGAATTTGCCCTTTTGTGATGGACACAATGAAGTGCTATTATTCGAGTGGCTGCTAGGTTTATATCAAATTGTAAAGACAATGTTGTATTCTTTTGACATGGTATTAATTGCTTCACTTTCTAGAACAGGAGGCACTTTAAAACAAATTCTTTTAGAGTGCGTTACTAATAATTGTGAGTGGCATGGGGTTACAACTCGTATACGAGAAGCTTTAATTTCAGAAACCGGATTACGTGTAATAAAACAGCATTTTTTAGAACGCTTGCAAGACAGGGATGAAAATATAATGGAATATTATGATCACGTTTCTGACTGTTATTATATATTATTTGGTGAATATGATTCGATTCCCATATTGTATTACATATTGGGAGGTATGAATCCCCGATTGCGTTATGAACTTTTCCGGTATTCTGAACCAGGAAGTCTTGAGGAACTAAAGGATAGGTTACAAACTTATAATTTGCAGCAACAATCAGTGTTAACTTATGAACGTAAGCTTCTAGAAATCCCTCGACAAGTGCGAATTAAGTGTCACCTTTGTCATGGAAACCATAAACTAGTAAATTGTCCCCATAGACAGCAACCTATTTACAATAAAGGTATTGGTCAAGAGAAAAGAACTAACAATAACATCAGTAATTTTAAGAAAGGAAGTGTACGGACATTTAATGATAAAATGGTTCATCGCCCCCTTGCAGTGTTTGTTAAAGCAATTATATGTGAAAACCATGTTGAAGGTGCAATTGATACTTGTTCGACAGTTAGTTTGATCGACAATGCATTAGTAAAATTGTTCGAGAATAATAAACAAATAAAAAGGAAAAAAGAAAGTTTTGTTGGTTCGGGAATAGACGGGAAAACAGTGACTATTAATGAATCTGTGGAAATACCTATCAGGATTGACTCTGTTACTATGAATATCAAATTTTTCATTCGCCCTTGTTTGTCTCCAAAATTTATATTGGGTATTGATGCCGTTAAAGCTAATCATATGGTCATCGATACGGTGAACGACGTAGTGATATTGAAGGGTGGACAAGAGCGTGCCCCTATATTTTATAAACGTTACATACCATCAACTTCAAGCATTAATGAGTCTTCTAAGTCTTTTGTTAGTGGACCAGTCCAGCGGAACCGAAGGGGGAGGATTGAGTTGTTTTGGCCCACATCTAATCCGAAAAGGCGGCTCCAGAGGGAGGTCACTAATGGAATCCAGGGAGCTATAGGAAATCGTGGTGCGATGCTGAGAAAAGATGGTCCAGTGGTTCATGCCTTGGTTGATAGTACGAGTTCGGCGAGTCGGTCCCCGGTCGCAGGATCGAGCCAGCAGTCCAGTCTTCAGAGGATAGTAACTGAAGAGTCGTTTTCGTCTACTGATGGTACCCAGGCCTCCACAAAAGGAGTCACCTGCTGTAGATCCTCAATTGGATAATCCGGAGGGAGAGCTTCAACGTTATGTAGAGCAGTTATATGCTTCGTACTCCGATGTTTTTACTGAAAAGGTAGGCACAGTACATAACTATACTTTAGATATTCATGTAAGCGATGAATCACCAATACGGTTAAAACCTTATCCTTTGCCCCGCCAAGACCAGAAAGAGCTTGATAAAATTTTGGATAATTTATTAAAAGATAACATAATAGAAAAATCAACGAGTCCATGGGCATTTCCTGCCTTCTTGGTGGATAAAAAGACGGGAAATAAGAGACTTGTGATCGATTACTCTAAGTTGAATAAAAGGTTAAATATTGTTTCTCAGCCTTCTCCCATTATGGAGGACGTTCTTTCGGCTTTGAGCAAAGGAAAAGTGTTTTCCGTGGTCGATATGTCTTCAGCGTATTCACAATTATTATTGTCAGAACGTTCCAAAAAATATACTTCTTTTGTAACTCATCGCGGTAGTTATATGTACCGAAAGTTACCTTTTGGATTAACAATGGGTAGTTACGCTTTAATGGAAGTACTTAATAAGTTATTGTATGAGTTGAAGGATGAAGGAATTGAATATTACTGTGATGATATAATTATTTTTAGTAAAAATGTAGAACAACATAAAGTCTTGCTAGAGAAGGTACTTACTATTTTTCGTAATAATGGGATTACAATATCACCAACTAAAAGTCTATTGTTTCAAACTAAGATAAATTATTTAGGATTTGTGATTTCAAATGGGAACTTGGAAATGGATCCTAAAAGAATTGAGGTTATACGAAATTTACCCCCACCAAAAAATCGAAAAGCTTTAATATCTTTGGCAGCATTTCTCCAGTTTTATGGGAAGTTTGTTGAAGGATTTAATGAAATCATGTATCCTATACATAAGTTGCGCAGTATACGGACAAAATTTGCTTGGAAATCAGAGCAGCAGGCCGCTTTAGACAAAATAAAGGAGTTGTTTGAAACTCAGATTGTTTTAAAGTTACCAGAATTAGACCGAAAGTTCATAGTGCGGACGGATGCTAGCACCCGGGCCCTTAGCGGGGTCGTCGAACAAATGGATAGCGCCGGGAATATTAGGCCTGTGGGTTTCTATTCGCGAACTCTTAAGCCAGCGGACTTTCATAAGAGTGTGTATCATCTTGAGTTGCAGGGAGTGGTAGAAACTCTTGAACGATATAAATTGTATTTACGTAATCGATTTGATCTTTTGATAGATAACCAAGCATTGACGTACGCCTTGAGTAATGTAAGGCGGATGAAAAAGTATGGCAGCTTATTGTATAGGTTAGCATGCTTTAATTTTGATGTTAAACATTTGTCATCAGTCCAAAATATCGGTGCAGACTTGATTTCACGGATTTATGATCCTTTCAATTTTGATATTTATGATACTACTTTAGGTGAGGAAGAAATTAAGAAAAATTTGTTAAATATAAATTTCTGGAATAATCCCAATTCTTCTATTTCCATAAAGGAACATCAGTTGCGGGACCCTGAATGTTTACAGATTATTGAACAATTGCAGCAAGGTAAGGAAGTTAAATCGTTCAAATTAGTTAATGGGATTCTTTGCAAGAAAACCAAGGCTCATATTCGTCCGTTTAAGATATATGTTCCGAACGCTCTTAGGCCTATGATTATGGATTTGTACCATAATGACCCACTATTGGGGTCACACCTAGGGGTTTATAAATCAATCAATAGAATCGCCATGAGATACACGTGGGATCGGATTTTTACGGACGTTCATGATTATATTACTTCGTGTGAATTATGCCAACGCGCGAAAGCGAGTAATGTTACCCCGCGGGGAGAGTTAATCTCTGAAGTAAGCAAAATTATTAATTCCCATTGGGACATTGATACCCTAGGTCCCCTACCAAGAAGTAGGGCTGGGCGATACATATTGATAATTGTTGATAGATGCAGTAAATTTTTAATGTTAGAGCCTCTCAGGGAATTGAAAAGTTCTCTTGTTATTAGGATATTACGTAAATTGATGAACCGACACGGTTATATACATATTCTTTCCCATGACAACGCTTCAATTTTTACATCACAGATTTTTCGTGATTTTCTTGCGGGATTGGGGATTAGAGATTGTCGGGTATCACCTTATTTTCCAGCGGCAAATTCAGCGGAACGTCCGATAAGAGTAATTAAAGATATTTTGAAAACATATGTTCATGATAAACAGGAACATTGGGATAAGATGTTGGGAGAGATAGAATTCTCTTTGAATAATTCTATCCACGAGGAGACACGTGTTTCTCCCATGGAGATGAAATATAATTATAACGTCAATGATCCGTTAGACGTGAAATGGAGGATCGATATTTTATTTCAGAATAAACCAGATCGCGATACTTTGCAATGTGCTATTCAAAATATGGAGAGAGCGTGGCAACGTCGTAAACGGTTATATGACCAAAATAGGGTCCCCACTGATTATCAGGTGGGGCAGAAAGTTCTTTTAAAATCCCAACTGAAATCTTCATTGACAGATAAGATTAATAAAGGATTATCTATGAGATGGTCTGAACCGTTCGAGATCGTTAAGCTGTTGACGAACAACACATTACTCGTTCGGAATGTAGAAAATCCGAGAGATGTGAGAAGAACGCATGTGGCGTTAGTAAAGAGATTTCGTGAGAGGAGGTCTGTACCGTGAATTTTTGGTACTGTACTGTTACCAATATAGAGAGAGACCCATGAGTAATGATATGAGAGTAATATTGAAATTTTCAGTAAATTGTAAATACTTATATTTATATGTATGTAAATTGTTTTTGGTGTTTTCGTACTGTTTGTCTTTTTTCTATTTATGTAGGGTGGCCACCTGCTAATCTAGTCATGTTTGTTCGGCTTCTTGTTTTGTATTTCGTCTCCATTTGTTGTGAACGTAATGGGAACCCATGATTTCTTGGTATGCTTATGGATTGCTGGAAGGAGGATATGAAATGAAATTTGAAGGTCGGATACACGTATTTGTATTCATGTTATTTTCATCAGGTATTGTGTTATGTTATTAGAATCGGTTTGGAGATTATACCTACATTAGAATTTATTTTTTCACTTAAAAAGAAATAATTATATATTGAAAGTAATTTTTCCATACGAATTGATATTATTTATTAACATATTATTTGGATCTTATGATTCTAATTTGTCTCTGGTTATAATGACAATGTTTTCTGAAACTTTTGCAAATAGTTTTACTAGTTGGATCCACGGTGAATTCAGATGGACGTATGTGGATTGATAATTTATTTTCTCTTTTCCTAAACTTTTCCTAGTATGAGTGATTTTGTATGGTTGATCTAGGGGGATTTTTTTTATTTTTAGTATGATTGTTTGGATGAATGTTTGTTCTTTTCTTTCCTATACTAACATTTTTCTAATATCATCCACAATATGTCCTTATCTGTAATTCTCTTTATTTCTCGATTCGCTCGCTTTCAAAAAAATTTTTTTTTGCTTGCGAGTGGGCCGGGGCGAGGGTGTAACATATAATCCATAGACTTTATGCATTTTATGTCACTGGTTATTAAATATTTATAGAAAAGGTGTCTCTAGGAATAATTTATATTATATTATTTTGTACCGAAAAAGCTTTTTCGTTCTTGCCTATTCTTTTGTTTTTGTTGGTTATGCCCTCTGGTGGGACGTACTAGCACGACGGATGAGCTATCTCTATAGGTGGCCATAGTTGTGCTGGAACGTCCGAGGGAGGAAGTATAATGGTTGTTTCGCTACTATTATCATAATTTGTGATCGAGTTATTGTATCAAAAGTTATTCTATATACATAATCTACGAGTGATATTCGAAGTATAATTCTGTTAAAGTTTAAAATTCGGATATAATCATGAAGTTTAAAGTGGAGTGCTGTAACCTCATGTTGGCTATTTGTTCTATTCGATAGCACGGATTGGCTTAATAAGGCAGCGAGGTACGTAAGTTTCATGCTTTTCCTTCCTTCATTATATTATTCTTACATTTAAAGGGCCCTTTGCCATTTTGTTAGTTTTAGGCACTTTGCCTATAACTTTTCTACCTTTTTTCTAAACTGAATTAGATTCCTGCATTATTACCAATCGGCGTGACTAGTTAGAACAAGTTAGCTGGTACTGAGGCAAATAAGTTACGCTGCTAATTGGATAATAGTCTAAGATTGAATCTATTGAAATTCTCTTTCCACTATTACGAAGACCATAATGAAATACTGATTGTTGAATTGTTAAATGTATGTTGATTATTGGGTTCTTGAAAGTTTAAATATACTGTTTGAATTTCTAAAGGAGATCGGTTGTACGAGTATTATTTTATGAACTCAAATCCTACTACTACTATTCAGAGATTTATTTTTATAGCATTGCTTGTTAGTAGCGATAATAGATTACGTATCCTTTCTATATTTCAGTGTGGAATTACGAAACCACTAAAATTAATATCGGGGGAACCGATCGATGTGTTCTCCTCTCCCACCCATACGTACGCTAATTTTCGAATCTCAGGTTATATATAATTTAATTGAAAATACTAAGATACCGAAATTAGCGTAATATAAGTATGGTTACAAAATGTATATTAGCATTGCCAGCAGGGGTTTAAATTTGATGTTGCAAAAGGTGGGAGCAATTACCTCTTGAGTTTCAGACGAACAAATACGTTTTAATAACGTAAATAACATAATAGTAGACCAATGAGAAACGCAAGACTCTAGTTTCATAGATGTATCTTCACATTCCGCCCCCCCAAAAAAACCTGCACCGCTCTATCACAACGATAAGTTTTCCTTTGCCACGATTTATTTATTGGGAGGAAGAGGTTAATTTCTTACCCTGCGAGATGGAGAACGATCCATTCTGGCTGGAGGAAAAATAAGAAAAAAGGACGAAAGGAAGATTCTGCAGCTTACACTGTATTTCCTCAATGAAAATAATTAAATAATTCCTTAAGCATCGTATACTCGTATAAGCATCGTATTTTAATAATATATGTGATATACGAAGTTGTGGAAGGAAAAAGAGGGTGAGGAAGAAAGGTGACAATATGTGAACACCGTCAAAGCGAAGAGGTTATTTCAGCACCGCGAGGGCAATCTACCACTAGTGCAGTACAATTTTCATGATATATACAAAGTCAAACAAAATTGACCACCGTCACTCAGAAAAAAAATGTTAAATTATACGAGTGTCCATCTTCCAGAGTAATCACGACATATGTTTATATCTTAATACCTCCACAAAAGGATTGTCAACATAAGATGGAAATCATGTTATAGAAGTTTTCGATTTTATACTTTTTACTATGCTATTTGGCAGTCCCTGAATCCTAAAAAAAAAGAAAAGAAAAAAAGAAAAGAAAAGAAAAGAAAAAGAAAAAAAGAAAAGAAAAGCTTAAAGGATGATACTGTGAAAAACTTTCTGATTAAATTAAACTAGTATATAAGAACGCTTGAGGAATAAAAGAATACGAAAGAGAATAAGAAAGAGAAATAATAGAAAAAGAAAACTAAAACTATAAGAGAAGAAGAAACAGTTAAAACTCTTTAAAAATTCAAGAAAAATATATCCTGCATAAATATTTGGTGATGTTTTAATTGCGTTATATTACAGGCAAGAGAGCTTCATTATAAAGCACCATAAGAAGTGTTCGTAGACACTTCACAGCCCTGTTCCAGACAGCTTTATGAACATCAAAAGTTACGGCTTAAATATATTTCACTTGATGTTTTGTGAGTGTGTATCATCAAGATGAGTTGCCAACTTTGTATATATTTATTAAATAAAAAAAAAAAGAATAACAACAACAACAGATGGAAAAGATGGATACTTAGGTGCTCTTATATTAATCTTTTTATGAAATATTAACTGTGTTTAAAATGGTCTGTTCTATTTGTAGGATACTTTTGTTCATTAAAAAAGTCTAACTTGTCCTTATTTTAGAACTACGGCTCGGGATTTGAAATGTTTTACTGATTAAATCAAATTTAAACGTTTATCTGGTCCATTTAGACATGATTAACTAAACTAAATATTGCGTGAATGTTGAAACGTTTCAAACTCGTTTTAGAAACGTTTAGTGAACTAGTGAGCGTTTAAACGTTTTGAATGACTATTTACGAACGTTTAATAAAACTAACTAACTAATCTTTTCATGGAATTAAACTTTGTTTTCAATTTACTGTATCACGTTTATGGCGTTAAGACTAAAAATTGGATCGTTTTATATGCGTCTTAAGTTTTTGTTCGTATTTATTTATCATTTTGGAAAGTAAGTAATTTGAAGCCACACCAAACTTTTTATTACTGTGAGAAATTGGCCCTTATGGAAACAAGCGACTACCTGACCACAATGCATCATAACAAAATAACCAAGTGGATGATTCATGCTGTTACACATTCTACCACACGATGGCTAAGTAGGCTAAATATATATCAAATCAGTTCCAGGGATTATGAACGAAACGGTATAAGTATAGGAAAATTCACTGTATAGGATGAATGTATTTAAAATGTATTCAAAGAACATATGAACGTTCAACCAGTACCCAAGTTTCAGTCACCTTTTTAGCAAACAACCTACCAGTAATTAATAATAATAATAATAATAATAATAATAATAATAATAATAATAATAATAATAATAATAATAATAATAATAGCAATAAGCAGAAAACAGTCCGTGACCCGAATTCAGAAGCCCCCGGACAGAATCTCTGTTGCCGAACTGAGCCTGTTGCTGGCCGAGGTCAGTGACCAAATGAATCAGTCATTTCGAAAAGGCCATATATCCACCAAAGTAAATTGTTGAGGAGAAAGAAGAAAACTTTGGATTGCAAATTCAACGTGTACAATGACATCGATGACATTGAGGCAATAGTTTAGGATATGTAACACAATGTTACCAGACAATTGGTCTTTCCATAGGAGGTGCGCGTTTCTTCGCACACGTCTCGACTTTGCACTATAATAAAAGTGTGGTGGGGATGGACATATGGCCTTTTCGCAATGACTGATTCAAAAGTGTGGTGAGGATGGACATATGGCCTTTTCCCAATGACTGATTCAAAAATAGATATCTTTATTTCTTACCCAATGGGCTATTTGCCCACCAACGTTCAATCAGTTCCGGCCAGTACCGACCAAGAGATGTATGAAATACAATCCGAACCGAACCGAGCCTATGCCTAGCTGAGTCTGGTCGCCAGATACAGCGATCCTTATTCCTTAGACATGGACTACTTTCCCATCAAAATTGATTTAGATTTGACCCTAATTACCGAAAAATGAAGTAACACATGCAAAGCAAGCTCGGCCACTAAATATAGCTAACCATATTCCTTAGACGATTAGATACTTGGCCACCAAATTTGGTTTAGACCGAACCAATAGTTACCAAGAAATGAAGTACTACAAAGAAGGTGAACCGAGTCTGTTCTTGAGCTAGGTCGACCATCATGTATAACGATCCTTATTCCTTGGACGATTAGGCGCTTGGCTATCAAATTTGGTTTAGATCCAGCCAGTAGTTACTGAGAAATTAAGCATATCATACACACACAAACAGTTATTCCTGGATAAGCTCCCATATACTTACTCCGGGAGCTAATAATAATAATAACGCAATCTAATGATTTCTTCTTCTGCTCCGTGTAATAGTAATACTATGGTTACGAGGTTAATAATAATAAGTAAAGTCTCTATGTTTATAATCTTATCATATTATTTACTTTCAATAGCCATACACAATAACGAAGACATAACAATGTCAAAAAGTCATTATTTCTACTTTATTTCTCCAAATGTTTATTGCTTCACAAATAAAGTGAGTTGTAGTCCGTTCCTCTAAGAAGGAAAGAAGACACAAGAAAACTAAGATAAAAGTAAGTGATAAAACTGTCTTATAAAAGAGAGGAAAAAGAAATACAAAATCTATTTTGTGGCATATTATATGATATATATACGTGCTACATGCAGTAGTGGAACCGCCTTCCCTTAAACTACTAACACCAGCATCATAATCAGTATTGCCAGATGCATTAGAACTTTCGACCTCATACAAAGTACCAGGAACCTTGTACGAGAATTTTACAACAACTGTGAAAATTTTACATGCGTACTTACTTCAGAAAAATTTCGAAAATGACAATGATTTTGAATTCTTTAGAAATTTTAATTTAATGACTGCATTGGGTTATAAAATGTTCAACGAATTGGTGTTGAACAGAATGTTACGTCAACACTCCTAGGTGATTTAATGGATAGACCGCATTTCTTTAGTGCACGAAGTCTCGGGTTCAACTCTCAATAAGAGGTCATCGAACGCACTTCAGTAGTATATATGACACTTTAAATTATACTGCAAAAAATAAATTAGTGTTGCAACATAATTTGTGCTTTTTTTAAAATCACGATTGGTGATTGTTTGACATGTCCAAAAACGCTCTGAAGTGAACTAAAAATATCTAGAATAGTTCCTAACAGTGGTTGCCAGAAACAGCTGTAGGAATGTTCAAAATTTACCTCAATTTCTGATGTGTCCAATGAGTATATGGACACAGAAACGAATTTAGACAATGTTAGGAGCATACTTTATATACACATGCCCGTATCATCTGAAGATCAGGCACATTTTGAACACTCTTGACGAAGTTCTATTTTAACCATTGTTAGCTTAAATTCTGTTCACTGGTAGAACACTTCACGACATTTTACGAAATCTTAAATTTGGAAATGCTAATAAACAAATATCGTTTTTAAAAATGTATAAACATTGATTTATTTTTTTGCAGTAATGGTATTCTGTTGTTATACTATTTCACTTATTACCTGTTACTGTTTTTATATGTTTCAGTGTAAAATGGCCAACGGTGTCGTATATCTAGAACTACTTAATTACAACATTAATAATAATAATACAGGTACAAGAATCTGAGTTTTAGGAATGATCATTTAAGTATAAAAGTCTGGCAACTCTGCAAAGAATGTACATATCAAATATGTGGAACACACACACACACACACACACACACACAAGCATATATATGTATATATACACATTCCGAAATTGGGAAAAGAAGTCCACAAGTTCCCATGTTTCACGAAGAAAACAATTTCATGTATATTGGAAAGATTCCAAATGTTATAAAGGGGAGATATGGTGCCACTTCCGCAGTTATGTCAACCAAATATCAAAGTCTTATCGTTAAGACAAGTGAAGGAAAACTTTCAGATTTTATCTGTATAACTCAAAAACAATTCTTTCCTTTTTCGTTTTTCTTTCTTTCTTTCTTTGTGTAAGCATTTCTTATATATATATATATATATATATATATATATATATATATATATATATATATATATATATATATATATATATATATATATATATATATATATATATATATATGATTCCATCCTTTGGTTTCTGACTTACTTCTCTTCTTTTATGTTGATCTTTAACCAAAAAAGTAAGAAAAAACGACAAAACCAAATCTGAAGATACAGCATATTTATGGTAACTAATGGTGAACTCTCCAAAGTTCTTATACGCATGAACCTAAATATACATTTGTGTATAGGATAATCTAAAAAGGAAATGGGAGACAAACACTCAATGTGAAGCCTTTATTGAAAACTTATGGATATAAGATCATATTTTTTATCTATCAACGATAGATTTAGCTTATATAGAGCCTTGTTCAGAATAATAGAACGATCATCAAAAGTCCAAGATTTCTCTTTATGAAACTCTATGCTCTTTGGAACAATAACACAAAGAAGAGTTCTCCATACATCATCAGTTTTCATGCTACCTCTATACTATAGTAGTTCTAGTTATTTTAAACAATGGTGGTTCTATACACAATGGAAGCGAGGGGTAGCAATTTCTAAAATTTGCGGAGAATTATTCCCTTACCCTTGATCGGTTCCAAACCGATATGACGGGCTTCAAGACGAAGCCTGAAAGAAACCACGTGTCATGTTTCATGACACTTGGCTAATTTAATAAAGTTATCAACCGGTTTCAACATCATAGTACGTAGGGTAGGACATTCTTAAGCCTTAGTGAAAACGTAAGCTTTGTCTTACGAAAACCGGATATAGTTTAAGAATTTATCATGCAGTATATATATGCAGTATATATATTAAAAGTTGAAGTAAATAACCATTATACATGGTTGATTTCAGCAGCAATACGAACATGAGCCGAAAAGAAAATGCAATATGTTTACAGTATACTTCTAATTCCAAAGAGTTTTTTTTTTTTTTTTTTTTTTTACCACGATTTCGTTCCAAGAATATGGGGTCGTATTGCGTTCCTGACATGTGATGTTTATTTATTTATTTATTTAACAATCACCGGATAGAGCCACAGGCCATTTTATACTGGAAATCTAAGAACAATAATAACAATAGGAAGGATTTGGGAAGGTATCGGCTAAGGCCTGTTTAGTATTTTAGATACCATCCCGGTACCTAATAACATGCTCTATACCCAGTAATTGACATGTTCTACACCGGTGTATACCAGATGGAAATCAGCATATAGTACGATGAGTCATTCAACGCAAAAAAAAATCAATTCATTCCTGCTATTTGCCTGGTAGGACTGAGGAAAACCTTGGAAAAGCCCAGTCAGGATGGTCGGCAGAGTGAATCGAACCGAATGTGAAGCCAACGCTCTACCACTTGATAAAACTGAGGACGATTTTCTGTGGAAAGAAAATCAAGGTCACAATGATACTGAAGTTTCAGTGGACCTTTCTAGTGACGGAGACTATGGGTCGTCTGTATTTGATTTAATTTCTTATGTATTTTTATTGAATGCAAGTTCTGAAAACATACCCAATAAGTGTAGTATATTTGTTTTGTAATCCTTTGTTTAAAATAAGAATTCGTCTTGAATTTGGAGTCAGCTTGGATTTAGAACTATACGATGGTATCCTACGTATAAAAAATCTAATTATACTTACGAAATTACGGTTGTCACGCAAAATTGTTTTGTTGTCACATTAAGTATATGTTCAAAGTATGAGGTTATAGCTAAAGTTAAACCATTTTAACACCCTCTTACTCTTGATTCATTTTAATCCTAAGCAATAGACATGTTTAGAAAGCCTCAAAAACAACTTATGCCAATTTTCTTTAATTTTACATTTTTTAAAAAACAATGATAAGTTTTGCCTTTTTAATAAAGCGGAACAGATAAATAGATACATTCTAAGATGTCTGTCGTAATGAACAGTAGGCACTAGCCTAACTTTGTTTTCCAATAAGATACTGAAGATATCTTGTAGGCCAGGAGATGCATATTCAACTGGTAAACGCATAGCCAACACGCAAGCTACGAACGATATTCACAATTTCAACAAAATTACAATTTGATCTTGAAGCTTTGCTGGCGTCTACTATTAATCCAATGTTCTCGGGATTGCTGCCAGAGTGAGTGTTGCTGTGCTGAGCTTTCGTTACCATACAGCGGCAACATCTTCAGAGCTATGTGTTGATGTGTGCTGGTCGTGCAGATTATATTGTGGTCTTTAAGATATGTAGACGACACATTTGTCATATGGCCCCATTGCAGACAGAAACTCGACGAATTCCTGCAGCATCTGAATTCTACACCGCAACATCCAGTTCACAATGGAAACAGAAACAGAAGGAAGACTCCCGTTCCTGGACGTACTCGTATACAAGAAGCCAGATGGAAGTCTAGGCCATTCAATCTACAGGAAACCTACACACACTGATCTCTACCTCGATGCGACCAGTTTTCATCATCCTGCACAGAAGATGGGGGTGTTAAATACTCTAATACACAGAGCATACCAAATAGCAGATCCAGATAATATAAGCACAGAACTGTCTCACCTGGAAACAGTATTCAAATTCAATGGATATTCGTCGAAACAGATCAACACAGCCATGAGAAAATACAGTAGCAGAGATTGCACCACAAAAGAGGACAACACGGCAGACAAGGAAAATATTGCACTTATTCCATATATGGGAAAAACCTCCAACCAACTAGCAAGACTATTGAAGAAATTCAACATCAAGACTGTACACTGCCCTCCACCGAAGATCAGGAGTTTACTACCAAGTGCAAAAGACTCATTGGGATTAAAGACACCAGGCATCTATAGGATCACCTGTGAATGTAACGCCACTTACATAGGTGAAACAGGAAGGAACATTGAAGACAGAATGAAAGAGCACCAGCGACACACCAGACTTAAACAACCGGAAAAATCTGCAATAACCGAACACTGCATACAATACAACCATACGGCCATGTGGGACCAAATTGAAGTACTAAAAAAAAGCAAACAGTTCTGGGACAGGAAAATACATGAATCTCTATTCATCCGTACATACAAGCCATCCATCAACAGAGACGAAGGTTATCATCTACCTGACATCTGGATCCAGCTTCTCAGTACGAAAAGAACCATCAGCCAATCAGAGTGCAGTTTCCACCAGCAAAATCAGAGCACGCCATTGGCCAACAAAAACAACCAATAGGAACACAGCGATTCTTAAAGACCACAATATAATCTGCACGACCAGCACACATGAACACATATCTCTGAAGATGTTGCCGCTGTATGGTAACGAAAGCTCAGCACAGCAACACTCACTCTGGCAGCAATCCCGAGAACATTGGATTAAAATTACAATTTGTTGGTTGTTTGGCTGGATTGGAGCTTAGCGCTCCTTTCAGCGCCAAGGCTATAGATGAAATATGGACCTACAGCTTAACCACATGAGCTTCAACTGGGAATCGAACCCTGGTCTTCCACATTCAATGTGAATACGCTACCACATAGCCAGAAAGAAGCTGTAGACAAAACTTTTATTTGAAAGAAAAAAGGAACCAGTGCACAGTGGTTCAGGACGAGCAAAAAGCTGGCCAAAACCCAATTTTTGAAAATTGCGTTAGAAGGACACTGATTTAGTATATGGGTTACGAAATATCCATAGTTTCCTATATACAAATAATGAACACGAGTAACATGTAACGTGTGAGTTAGAAAGAGTGAAAGTTAACCATTGTGTACATATCTGTGAAATAGCTGCCAAATTGAGTATTTGTCATTCAAGTTCATGGCTTGGTATCTGAGAACATGTGCTTACAAGAAACGTTTGTTGTATATGGCACCAACATACCTCTCAAGCACTGCAAGTGTCCAAAGTGGCTACGCAGTATCTTTCATATCTACGTTCCCTCGAACAAAATATGTTAATGTGACAAAATCTAATTTGCTTTACCAAAAGGTCCACAAAACTACAGGGATTTAGTATAGTGCCCAGCGTTCCCCAGCAGGGTTATTGAAATGGCTGAAAGAATAATCCATGATGAATTGTTTTTCAGGAAGTTTAGGTGCGAATATGTGCGAATTCGTGAAATACGTGTTCCTTTGTAATTGTGTGTGGTGACAGGACACTGAAATTAATCATTCCTACTTTTTAAGTGCAGGACATCTATAGTTCATAATGATGCTGAGACGCATCCAGGTCAATGCTAAAATGAGAGAAATGTAAGGACGTTGTCAAAGGGAACAAACGCGGCATGTCCAGACCTGGGTTTTGACGTAATTGGACTTTGGTGATCACCCAGCCCATGTTAGTGAAGACATTCGACGAATTGTTTCCACGTTTTGCAGCCAAGTGTACCAAAACTGTATAAGAGTAGCAGAAATCATGACATCTTCCTAAAGACACATATAGAATGGCTTGATGAATAACTGACATTTAAATTCCGGAGACAGATGGAACATCGATCAAATCCTGGCGGTTGTTCATCGAAGGATTTCAGAGAATCTATTGACAGAACTAAACGGAGGAAAGCGGAAGATTTACGTACATCTGCAAGTACGTCGGAACTGACTTTTGCTGCCAAAATGAGGCTTCGGGCATCAGAACAACAAGATGCAGAAAAAGTACATCGTGAGGCGACAGAAACAACTTCGGCTAGAGTTCGTAAGATGAGACAAGCGTTTAGAAGCGCAAAGGACCAGAGCATTTTACCCAAACCGTGCACCAAAGAAGAGGCGCTTGCATTGCTTCTCGATCGTAACTTAACCAAAAGCCAATACGGCTGTCTACATATTCGTGCCAAAACACGCAACGCAGACATTTATCCAAGTTATCACCAATTACTCGAGGCTAAGAAAGTTGTTACCCGTCAGATGAGAGTATTATTGTTTCAGATATCAGTGCAGAAATTAAATCGCATGCTTTATTGTAGAAAAAAGTTGAATGAGTCCAGTGCATCGAACAGCAGATTCAAGATCACCTATCAACTGTGAATGTCAGTGGATTACAATTTACTGTGCATCACGAGCTCATTCTCACTATGGTAGATGTGAAAGTTGTAATACACTTCTGAAGAACAAATCTCTTCAAAACTGTTATTTTTGCAAAGCATCTCCCAAAGAAATGGACGATTTAGAGGGAGTTTCTATGAAAGACGTAGACACATCCACATTTCTCTTTGGATTGTCAGTCTTACATGCGTACATACGATTTTTTCAGTACCTCCTTTATATTGTATATAGACTCGATTTCAAGACATGGCAAGTTCGAAAGAAGCACAAGGAACTATTGAAATCACGAAAACATGAGTTTCGGAATCAGTTTAGAGAAAATATAGGCCTTAATGTGATAGACCCAAAGCAGAAGGCAGTGGAACAAGCAAGGATGGGAACACTGCTAGAAGATGTTTTGCGGACTCACACCGATCTTCGCAAATAATGAGGATTTCTAAACAACTGATTACACGTTTTTCGGTGGTACTATCTGTAATTAATTCTGGATTTGATATTGATCCCAACGCCTTTGAAAGTTATGCACTGGAGACAAACTCGTTGTTCATCTTTACAGTTGGTTCTATGTGTCTGCTAGTGTCCATAAAATTCTTGTTCATGGATCGGCTACAGAATGCCATTTTACCAATAGGTCAGTTTTCTGAAGAGGCACAATAGGGACGGAATAAAGACTTACGAACATTTCGGAAAGGTCACTCACGCAAATTCTCTCGCACTATTACGAATCAGGATATGCTGTATATGCTCCTTATTACTTCTGATCCCTTTCTTTCGCGTATTAGGCACATGGCTACCGGGAAGAAAAGACGTTGCTTGTCACCTAAAGGATGACTGCTGTTAAAGACGTCGGAGCGTGGAGCAGAAGGGGCCAACGCGGCATCCAGCAACCAAAAGAATGAAGGTATTCCATTTTCATTCAGCGATACTGACAGTGATGATTGACATACAAATGTGGTTGACAAAATCAATTCTCGTTTTTCATTTATGTGTGTGAGTGTAATAAAGACTTGTATGTGTGAGTGTAGTGCAGATTTTTATGTGTGAATGTACTGACGTAATGCATACCAAAACGCAGTACTTTATCAGTATTTACAAAAATTTCCTACTAACTCTCTCCTCCAGATAAGGCTAGTGCAACCGAACGATGAACGTGTTCGTTAATTCTTAGTACTATAAATATACAATTTTCACATATTTGAGGCATTAGAAGCATTTTGTACATTGTTATAAACGGTTATAGGTTTTGGCCAGGTTTTTGATCGTTCTGAACCACTGTGCAGTGGTAGAATAGTCACATTTCATACAAAGGGTCCTTTCCTTTTTACCGCAGACATATTTTCGAGTGAACCACATCTTGCCCACGTATTTTCTTACAGCGACCCTGATTTGTAAAAGTAAATTTATTCTACTATCCATTTATTTCATTACACCAATACACAAAAAATAAAAGTTCTGCGTAGCGAATTCGATGTATTTTGTTATACACAATCTAAATTTCCAAACCCCAAGACGACTGATCTTGTCAATTTTTTTATGGGGAAAACCTTGAGTGATTTCGGATAGGGAGGATAAACGCAATACAGTCATAGAAAAAAAAAATCTGTACAACGAACCTCAGGACTCGATATACTTCGTTACGCAGAATCCCAATTTCGGAACCTCAGGACGATTTGCCGTGTAACTTTTTTTATGGGTGAAAATCTAGTGCGATTTTAGATAGGGAGGACACACGTTTTTCTCCGATAAAGTAAAATTAACACAGTCAATCGTACTGGGGTTTCGAAATTTGGATCCTGTGTAACAAGATACATCGAATCAATGCCCTGGGGGTACACAGCACAGAATCATTTATTCTTTTGTGTGAGTGTGATTATTAACTTTATTTTAATCTCTACAACTTTAACCCTTGTCCGGGCAAGCTATTTTTGTAACGTAGACGGCAACTGGGGCCTTACCGACTCGATATATTCATGACTTTAACTTCGACTAAAGATAGAAGAATTCAGAATTTTATGTCAACGAAATATTTATGGTTATTGAGAGATTCGAAAAAAAAAAGTGAAGCTACTGGGCCTGGGAGCCCCCCCCCCTTGCCCGGATAAGGGTTAAGCCTCCAGAAAGCATCTACAGAACCTTAAAGAAACAGGCCTCACTTCAGATTTGTTTTAATTAGTGTTAAAAGACCATAAGCTGTGCATCGACTGAAATATGCTACGCAGACAATTTACCATGTTCTCCAGAGAATTGGACTAATTAAAACAACAAAAATTAAAGATTTTTCTCGTTTTCCATTACGAAGCAGAAAAGTATGAAACTGAAAATCAATCTTCATTTGAACACCTGCTAGTTTTAGATAAAAGCGCAGGAACTTCTAAGTTTTCGTTAGCTCCGAAGAAGAAGAAGAAGAAAAAAAGAAGCTTCTTTTAGAGGTACTTGAGAATTCATCTGTCTCTTCTATACTATTCGCAATGATGTATCGGTTTCTCGGTGAGGGATACTAGAGACGCTGGTCTCTTAATTGGTGACATTGAATATCGATGGAAGTCTGAAGTGGAAGACGGTAAGTTAGGAGAATGGTGGAGAAAGTCATCCATCAAAATCTAGAAGGAGGGGGAAGAGGGGACAGGAGAAAACCACGACATCCTATCGTTTCCCTTCATCTATTCGTCCCGTTTTATTTTTCCTCTCTCCTTTGGAAGGGAAAATATGGATTACATGTCGCAGCCAATGGCTTCTTATGTGAGTCGATGCGATTAGACGTGTGTGGTTGGTGACTAAACGTGTTACATTTTCAGAAGAGCCTTTCACAGATTGTTTTGTGCTTCTAGCCTGTAGCCTGATTTCTACAGAGTAGTAGTTCTCAATCTAAGACCCATGAAAGACTATCAAGGGAAGCAGAAACTGAAACAATAAAAAAACTGCAATTTGAACCTAAACTCTCATTTGAAACTGGAACCTTTATCATACACGGAAGCCAGTGGGAAAACATCAAATGTTCAGTATTTACGAAGGATATTCAGACAGGGCTGGCTCTACCATCCGTGGAACACGTGCAATTGCACGGGACAGCAAGTTTCGAGGGACAACAAAATCTGTAATAATTATTTACTATTTAAAATAAATATTTTTTGTTGGAAACAGACTTCATGATTATGGTAGTTAAATTTACTAAGCTGACCTTCTATTTTTACACTACATTCATAAATCATGTTCCCATTAGTTTAAGGTTACATGGACAGGGTTGTCAAATACAAGACTTAATTCTGGAATAGTAGCGAACACCTGTTCCATTTAGTGAGTTATCACAGTTTTGATATGAAAATTAGTCTTGTCTTCGTCACAAACAAGTTCCTTATCATTGAAGGTCGAAATACTTTTTTTAAAAATTTTAACAGATAAATGGAAGGAAAATCAAGAAATAAGGACGAAAGAGCTAGTTGTACAGGAATTACAAATTGATATATTGAGATTAAAGCTCGATATTGAAATCTATTAAAAGAATTACCATAATTCCTCTATAGGTGTATTTTCTTTATCTTTATCCAGTGCACTAACATAATAGATTATTATTTAAAGAAGGAACAGAAACAACGAGATTGTATTTGTAGTATTTAAGCCCTTCGAGTGCGAGTGCCCTTTTCCTCTCCTTCGTTGTTCATGATGGAGTAGCATACTTGAAATCGTGGCTTTTTAAGATTTGTTCTTTCTGGAGAAGGAGTGGTAAATTGCCTAGGGTCGGCCCTGAATTCAGATACAAAAGTTTAATCTATATAGAGACACACACAGCGATATTTTACAGGTATGCCAATAGCGAGGCTTGTATTTACTTTCAACCTAAACTACTTCGTAAAGAGAAAGATGTAGTATGAAGTTTTAAACACTTATTCTCAACTCTGCCTATACTGTAGAGAGAATTATGACAGTATATGAATTGAATACTCCAATCTAAGGTCAGATAAATTTATGCTATAAAACAGGGGTGTGCAACTTGGAATAGTGGGCGGGCCAATCACAGAACACTAAATGGCGTAGCGGTTCTCACTGTAGGTATATCATTTTTACGACAATTGAATAGTATAGTATTAAATGATGGAACATGTTCATCGTAATTTACATCACAATAACACAAAACCACTGTTATACTGGTAACCAAAATACTGTATTTACCCACTAAAGAGGATCAGAATAATGTATTTAGAACTTTGTCAGTACATCAAGCAAACCTTATACCGAGGGAAATTTAACCCCAAGTACCTGCGCTTGCCAAGTGCTTGTCTTCAGGGCGTTACCACGTTTCGCACTGTGTGATCGATGGAGAATTTCCAGTTCACTCTTAACAGGTTTTGTAAAAATGAAAAATTATAATAAATATTGTTTTCAATAACTGACCGCAGCGGGCAGTGGGTTAGGCGGGACGCATATAGCCTGCGGGCCCGCTGTTGCACACGGCTGCTATAAACAGACAAAAGGACCATGAAATTGAACGCTCTTATTTACTCAATCGAACCTATGCTATGAAGAAACACAAAGACCATGTGATTGAATACTAGTATTTACTTTGAACCGAATCTATGAAAGATTAAGATCATAAATTTGAAAACGTGAACCGCTGCTATGGAGAGAGACACAGAGCATGAATTTGAATACTTTTATTTAAATTTAACAGAATCAATGCTACACACACACATACTACACTCACAAATAAAGAAAAAGACAGTATAATACTCTTACTTTAATGAAGATAGAAAGAAATTGCCTGTAGAGGAACACAAAGTACATGAATTATGCTACTGTATACTTTAGAGATGAAATGAAATCTTTCAGTTTAACGTCCCACGATAAGTGAATGATGATCGAAGAATTGATAAAATGAGAATACTGGAGGAAACGGGAATACCCAGAGAAAACCCACGGACTATGTTGTCCACCAAAACATTACCTGGGCAGGGATCGAACTAGGGACCACACGCACCACAGATAAGCAGTATACCACTTTTCTACCGTGGCCGTTTATTTATTGATAATCAAATCTACGTTATAGACAGAAACGAAATTTGAATGATTTTATTTACTTTCAATCGAACTTATGCTATAGAGACATATAAAAACATTGAGATAGATACTCTTACTTTCAACTGAACCTATGATACAAAGAGAGACACAGATTATAAATTTAAATGCTCCTATTCACTTTAAACCGCACACACATTATACAGTCATAAAATCCATGAAATTGAATACATCTATTTACTTCTAACCAAACTTATGCTCTAGAAAGTTTGGAGAATTATTTTGAACGTTTATACTTATTTTCAGTAGAGTAAATAAATACTTTAACCACACGGTTTGCAAGTATGTTTTCCAGTCAAATTGAGTTTATTACAGAATTTACAGTGTTGAACTCTCGTCATGAAATCTTTTGGAGCTTCTCAAATTGACAATAAACATTCATCAGAAAAGATATAATGTTAAGCTTTTGCACGTACTCTTTGCGCAAAACTTCGTTCCGGTACACTTGCAACTGTTGCAAGAAAAATAGATTTACTATTTGAAATTCTTGTTAAAAAAAAAAACACTTTTGTATACCTATAAGTTTTATCGTTCTGTTAGCCTTCTGGGCTCTCAAGATTAAAGTATTAAATGTGAACTAAAAATTTTATATTTATATATATATATATATATATATATATATATATATATATATATATATATATATATATATATATATATATGCGTGCGTGCGTGCGTGCGTGTGTGTGTGTGTGTGTGTGTGTGTATCCTGGCAGCAGTGAAAATTTTCAAGGCTTGTTTCACATCAATCGCATTAGAACCGAGACCGAATAGTTATTAATTAATTACAAGTTATTAAAACAGATTTTCAGTACATTAGCAGATTGAAGATTTCAATCAAATGAAATGATTTCACAGACGCACTCAAATACCTTCTCTCTCTCTCTCTCTCATATATATATATATATATATATATATATATATATATATATATATATATATATATATATATATATTGAGTGTTTGACAATTTTTGTAGTTCTGGTGTTCCATTCTCTTTTATATTGTCTTCGCATGCTTTCGCGTGTAAATCTATGCTTTTAGCTTTTTAGTGTCTCTCTACAGCATATACTGAGTTGAAAGTAAATAGGAGCATTCCCATTTATGAATGGTAAGTCTCTTTATAGCATAGGCTCAGTTTAAAGTAAATAGGAACATTCACATTTATGAATGGTAAGTCTCTTTATAGCATAGGCTCAGTTTAAAGTAAATAGGAACATTCACATTTATGAATGGTAAGTCTCTTTATAGCATAGGCTCAGTTGAAAGTAAATAGGAGCATTCCCATTTATGAATGGTAAGTTTCTTTATAGCATATACTCAGTTGAAAGTAAATAGGAGCATTCCATTTATGAATGGTAAGTCTCTTTATAGCATAGGCTCAGTTGAAACTAAGAAGGAGGAGTAACTTTATGAATGGTAAGTTTCTTTATAGCATGGGTTCAGTTGAAAGTAAATACGAACATTCACATTTATGAACAGCAATACTCTTTATAGCATAGGTTCAGTTGAAAGTAAATAAAAAACTTTCAAATTTATGTTCTGTAGACCTATATCTCTCTATAGCTCTTTTTATAGATTCAACTGAAAGGTACACCTTTTGGATGCAACCGATAACTAACTATTATCCTTTAGTCGGTCCCTATTTCAGACATTTCTTTTCAATCTGACTCTGTCAAACATATCCAACAATTCTTTTCTTTCAAGTCATTTTCACAACATTACCATTTTCTACTTGGTTATTTCTTCCTATTTACTTTCTATCACAATTTTCCTAACTCTGTTGCCTACATAATCCACATTGTTTTCTCATGATGTGACAATACATCCTAAAATTCTCTTCTATATTTCCTTCACAATCACAGTTATATTGAATAATGCTGTTTTGGAAAACACGAATTTTTATTATTACACATATTTAAGAATGTACAATTTTTTTTATCGTTATAACACTGTTGACTGTTGGTACAATAGACTAGGGCAAAACTATCGTACAATTAATAGCATAATTTAACACATTTACCAATGGACAAAGCAGGAGTGTGTTGAGAACACAGTTCACTGTATACTTATAGATATAGTCCTCCGCAGTCGACGTCCTACACGTGTAGCAATGTTAACTGCACAGCATCATCAATCCGACTGAATGGGCCGTAGTCATTGGACTTTGCAAGGTCCGCTAAATCACGATAATGCCCTCATCACATCGATGACCTCGTTGTCTTCCAGGGAAACAGCTGCCAGGCCATCCTCCATTATGATTTAGGGAACTTTCAACACGGTCATCTATGGGTCTGGCAATACGTGTGGAGGAAACCATAAAGGATCCTAACTATATGCAGATCATTTCTGGTCATATACACCCATTCACGTGATCAAGTTTCCAGCTGCCATAGCATCTTTCAGCAGCATAACGGTCTTTATGACAAGTCCAAAGTTGTATTGCAGTGAATCGAGGACCACACGGTGAATTTTAAATGCTGTAATAGCCACTAAACTCACCCAATCGTAACCTAATTGAACACCATAGGGATATCATTAGATCTGGGCCCAACGCTTCTCCGCAGAATTTAGAGGAATTAAGTGGCTTGTGTGTGTAAAGATATGGTGTTCCATGCCTCTAGCCACCTACCAAGGTCTCATTGCTTCCATGTTAAACCGCACTGCAGTTGTCCTGCGAGACAAGGGGGACATAATGATTTGGCTGGTCAGTATATATATATATATATATATATATATATATATATATATATATATATATATATATATATATACGTGTGTGTGTGTTCAAATATTCAATTACGTTCTTATCGTTACGTTAATTTTGCTTTCCAAACAAAATATTTCATTCATACAGAGGAAATATAGTTCCTTGAGGAAGAGATCGATGATGCTATCTATCACAAAGGCCTCCCATCCTCTTATTTTAGTATTGATTCCTGAATCTCTCTAATTAACCAATACAGCCTTGTTCTTCTTCTTTGAAAATACACTTCCACAAGACAAAAGCGCCCACTTGACCTGCTTCTCTGCAAAACTTTGCAACATCAGAAAAGCGGGTAGAAACTGGATATTGTTTAAAGGTTGTTTTTTTTTATTTGAAGTGTATATGTATGGTTGATGTATACCCACAGCGTAATGCTTTAGTTGCAGCGTTTTCTTCTTCGTTGAGTTTAACAAAGAGACACATGCATGAAAAAAAAAAAAGAAAGAAAAACGTCAACCGAAGTATTACTTCAGTTTTCGTAGGGAACTAAAAGATTAATTGCAAGTAGTGTGAGAGTCACTATTAAGACAAGATGTGTCACTGTTAAGAATACGGTGTGTCACCATTAGAGTACAAACAGCATTTAATAGTGTGGATAATAAACATTATTGACAGAGCAAAACATATTTTTTCAGCAACATTAAAATTGATTTCTCTCGAAAACTACGCATGAAAATTTATCCCTATGCATGTACGTTTGCTTAGCTTATTGTGATTTATCAACTTACATATGTCTTATCTTAGAACAATATTGCAGTAAAATCAAAAGTAAAGTCTCATTAGTAATCATAATTTTGTACTATATTACATTTACAACACCGTGTACTGTCATCTTGCTTGTCCGTATTGAAAAGCTTCATGAATATAAACTTCAGGATCCGTCCCATCTTAATAGAATCCTTGATTACCGTGCAGCATTACTTTCTAGTTTTATATATGCCTTGCGCCGCCACTGAACGATTCAGAATCATGCTTTTTTTTTTTTTTTTTTTTTTGATTGAGCAGATTACAATTCTAAGACAATAACATGTCGCCTCAGCTCAATGGTTAATAGTTTTGGAGACATTCGTCCCAATGTTCACTTTCCACGTTTTGGATTGTCCTAGCTCTGAAACTATGTCCTTCTGACCACAGGTTCATATGAACTTCTTTCCTTATTTTGATGTGAGGAATCACCTGTTTCAGTTTGTCGGTCTAGTTCATTAACACCCTATATATATCGATTTTGTCGGAATCTACGCATGAGGATTTGTACTCACCCACACAATTTTAATTAGCTCAATGAAGCGTCTCGTTTAGTATATGTCCATCTTTCGATTATTTTTCCCGCTTAAAGACTCAAATTGTACATTTATTATTACCTAACCAAAAACATGAATGTAATAAATAAATAAATAAATAAATAAACCCAACTTATTTTACATTTATCACTTCGATCGGTCAGAAACAGAATAGAGCGTTCGGCCAAAGCAGAATAAAGTGTTCGGACAGAAACAGAATAGAGCGTTCGGCCAGAAACTGAATAGAACGTTCGGCCAGAGACAGTCGGCCAAAAACACAATAGATCGTTCGGCCAAAAACAGAATAGATCGACAAGGAACAGAATAGAGCGTTCGGACAGAAACAGAATAGAGCGTTCGACCAGAAACAGAATAGAGCGTTCGGCCAGAAACAGAATAGAGCGTTCGGACAGAAACAGAATAGAGCGTTCGACCAGAAACAGAATAGAGCGTTCGGCCAGAAACAGAATAGAGCGTTCGGCCAGAAACAGAATAGAGTGTTTGGCCGGTAACAGAATAGTCTTTGGCTAGAAACAGAAGAGAACTTGGCCTGAAACAGTGTCAAGTTCTATAGAAACTCAAAAAATCGCAAAATGAAATTTGCATGTTTGGAGATGTGACTAACTTGCCACACAAAAAGCCTCTAGCCATCTAGAACTTGTTCTCAGTTCTAAATTTACAAGTTTTATTTTCAAATTTTCGGATTTCAGTAGAAGTTGCCATCGTTTCAGATTTATTCTATGATATTTACATATTCACTTTGCAGATCACTGCAATTCAAATTCTATTTTTATATTATCTTTGACAGAATTGAAAGCTTCTATGTTAAGTGTTCTGAAACGATGCGAAGTTCTATTAAAATCCAAAAAAAAAAAAAAAAAAAAAAGAAAGAAAAAAGAAAATTTGTAACTTTAGTGTTAAGAACAAGTTCTATACAATATCGCCTCGACAGGCTTTTTACTTGGCCATTTGCAAATTTAGTTTCCCGATTTTCAGATTTCCCTGGAACTTGGCATATATTATTTTTCTTGGCCGAACGAAGTGATAAATATACAAGAACTTGGCTCTATTTATCACATTTATGTTTTTGTAGGATGTCATTACTTTTTGGAAAGCATTTACCAATGATCTACCTGCTATCTAAAGCGGCAGAGAGACCACTAGCTTACTCCCGTATTGACTACTGAGAGTAGTGTTCATTCATATATATAAGTGTTCATTTGATTTTCATAAGTGAAAGCAACTTAGAGACTCAAAATATGCAATTTTTTAAAGGTACCTGCGCCTCTATTATTCACCATGAACTGGCAAAGTTTACATTTTTTAAAATTTTTATCTTTACATATACCAAATACCTAAATGCATCAAAAATCCTACATTTGTGCCAAATTTCAAGTTTCCATGACTAAAGGAAACCCTATACAGTATCCTATAGGTTCTTAATCAAGTGACGTAATTTTACCCTTGCCTGCTAATATTTCTCCTTGTAGGGTAAATTTATTTATATATTTATTTATTTTTTCGATTTTCCCATTACTTGTATTACAAATCTGCATTTATGCCAAATTTTAAGTTTCCATATTCTACAGGAAGTAACTTACATTATTTTAGAATTAAGCGATGTAATTTCGAGTTTTCCCGCTTTTTCCTTCATTTTTCGGATTGATTGCTTTACATGTATCACAGTGCCGTGCCGTGGAAAATCAGCGTCAGAGGCGAGAGTAGACGACGGTGCCCCGTACATATAAGTGAGGTACAGACCAGCTGCGAAACGCCACCCATGGCTGGTGCGAAGCACAATAAATTTTTCAAAAATAAACTCCCTTGATTTTGAGCATTTTTTATTACTTTTTACCTTCCATTTTATATATGTGCACATGAGTTTTCCTAACACGAGTAACACTTTTCGTCTTTCTTTTTTCTCTTCTTCTTTTCTTTCTCCTCCTGAACTTTGCGCCCTCCTTTTTTCGACACTCGGGGCCGTCGCCCCGCTCGCCCTCGCCCAAAGCACGGCATTGATCACAAATATTACATTTGTGCTAAATTTCAAGTTTTCACATATAGAGGATATGCCAAATAGGTTTTCATGAGTCATTGTCAAAATTTCAGTTTTTTTGAGTTTTCAGGACCCTTATCTCGTAAACTGTTTAAAATAAAACTTTGAAATTTTATAGAGGACATGACCTAGTGCAGGTTAGTGATAAAGAAATGAACTTACCTTGACTTTTAAAACGGTAGATAAGTAACTGTCTCGACATTGGCGTCTTGCGGATGTTTTATGAACAAGAGACGTGGTTTATATTTTCACCTAAAACTTCACATTTTTCCATAACCTACTTAATTATATTTGCAGCTATAAATATACACATTGGAGCTTTAAAAAGAATAGAAAGTAAATACTTACGAACAGCAATTATTAATGCTTCAGTAAAACTAGAAGTTGACACTTACCTGTAAAAGAAAGAAAAATAGAAAAATAATGAACAAATAACCTACATGTACTGTGCATTTTATTTACAAAGTACTTACATAGTAAATATATGTAAATCTAACAACGTACCTCTTTCTACATATTTCATACAATGAAAAAGACATTATTACATTACTAATGTATATATTTCTCCAGAAATTATACCGCCTTCTTCGTTGAGTAAATTTTGTATTGTTTATTATATACTTTTTTCTATGGAATTTTATGCCATCATCCCTGGTGAGATAGAATCCACAGATCAAAACAAAAAAAAAAAATATGAATAGTAATACAGCATGGATGCAAGTAGTTACACAAAAAGAGAGAACTTAACATAAGCCTTTATACGTTCCTGTATCTTTAAGAAATGCGTAAAATTTTAGAACACCTAATAGTATCGATTAAACTTGTAGACGCATGCAGAAACAATTAAAAGTAAAAATTCCTCTCTTGTTTGAAATTCTTGTAAATATAAGTCATAAAACAATTTATCTACTTTTCAATGGCTAGCAAGTTAAATGCAATTTATTATTTAAACTTCCACGGTTATGTTCCAGCTACAAGAGTAGCATGGAGGGATTTTGTGTCTTGTAGCGCATATTGCCTTATAAAATGGGACAGGGCGTCAAATCAGCTATATATATATCTTATCATTTATGAAATCCACTATATAAAATTGTCTGGTCTGAAACCAGGCCCGCAACCAGCCACAGAGGTTTGGGGAGGGGGGCATGAATATGTTAGGGAGCCAAGTCATTAAAAATTCTCTTACACATAGCTAAATTGTGTCTTCTGTATTAATAATAGCATTTTGTGTTAAGGTCTAGAGGGGCCAGACCCCCCTAGCCCATTCTGGTTGTGGGCCTGTCTGAAACTGTATAACTCTAGTTCCCAAACTGATTAGTTGTCTCACCTTCCCTCTGAATGTTGAACGAATCGACCTTTGGTCCGTTCTTCCTGAAATTTCAATTAGTCCAAGATATTTCTTTGTTTACATGTTTCCAAGTATAAAACACAAGTTAAACATTAACCACCTTATGCAAAGACGTTTTGACGTATGATTAGCGTCATACTTAAGGCCTGACTGCTGCAGGGAACATATGTTAGTCGAATTCTTTAGTATAGCACTAATCACGCTTCAGAACGACTCTGCATAAGACCCTAACAATCTTAAATGGAAATTTACTACATTATCAACGCATCATTTTGTCTACATATCAAATTATCTAGCACACACAGACACGTCATGTGATATAGATATATAAAGAATTTAATGAATGGCAGCACAGAATCGCGAGTGTATGACCTTGTAGGAAGAGTATGCTGATCGAGTGTACGTACGAATCTAAAGGTGAGAGAGTGTGGGGTGGAATTTGTGGGAGAAGGGGAGTTTGGGGCAAATAGAGATGAAACAAAAACAAGAGAATGTAGTGGCGGTGAACGTAAGTGGCAGAAACTGTGATTGGATGGCAAAGTAAACAAACAGTTGAATACGCCTCACTTGACAAGCATCCATGTCAATTCGCCAGGGGTTTAGGTTATCTGGAATTTATACCTTGCAGCGTAAACACCTGATTTGTCATGTGCAATTAATTTCTGCCACATATCTCGGTTTCTCAGCTAGAGGCGCTGCGGGCGTACTGCGGACAAATGACTGTGGTTGATGCGCTGTTGTCAAGGTTTTCTTTATAAGTGGGGATGGTTTGGTTGACAATAGAAAACACAGTCGTTTTTTTTAAAAAAAACAGAAAAAAACAGGTAATGAACGGCAAAATGTCAACTGGGCAATCGTGCTTATAAATTTTAAACAAAAAAACAAACAAACAAAAAAAAAACATGCTCTGTGTTACCCTTGGAATTCAATGAAACATCACAGCGGAGATACATGAGGTTTGGTTATCCAGGATTACATGTTTGTTTGATTGTTTTCAAGCTTCCAGCTTGTCTGGATATTGTTTTTTACCAACAAACACAAAGAACAAAACAGTCTCTTTTGGTCTTTACAATCTAAAAACACAGTTTTATGGCTCTAATATATACGATGAATACAGTTGACATCAGTGGCGTATATTGGTTGAAGGTTTTAGCTACCACTGACCTTGACAACACTATTATTATTATTATTATTATTATTATTATTATTATTATTATTATTATTATTATTGTTGTTGTTGTTGTTGTTGTTGAGTTTAACATCACATAATTATGCATTAAGGCTAAAGAAGACGATGATGATGAGTTGAATCCTCGAGAAAGCTCATACACACGGTGTTTGTCCACCACAAATTCAATTCTTACAGACAAATAAGCTGGTAGGTGGTTTTAAATGCGACTATATCGAATTTTCTATTAAGTGTTGAGTTTGAAACTGAGAATTAGAAACAGTACATAAAGTGAAATTTTACCTTTATGATAAAGACACTCTTAAGTTAAATTCACACAGATGTTAATTTCCTATCTAATGCTGTAGACAAGTGCTACTCGGATTCGACTCATTTTCCCACTTTTAGAGGTGACAAAAATCCATTACAACTCCAGTTTCAATATTTGATCAAAATCGACAAGAGATAGTGACGAGCGTTTTTTTTAAATCGATTTAGCATTCTAAGAAGGCGTACTATTTTCTTTTTTTTAACTCACTATTCAAACTGCAAGTGTCAGATATAAACCACTTCCGGTTTTAACACTGATGGCTATATAGTAAAAATGGTAATAGATAGAAAGACGTGATTTTTTACAATCAATTAAGCAACCCCAAGAATATATTTCATCTCCAATTTAATCATTCTACTAAAACTGAAATCTACTATCACTTTTGATTTCAATATTATTTGAGAAAATAGCACGTCAGAGAAACCAAACTCCTTCACGTGGTGTACACGTGATATTTCTAAATATTTTTATTTATTTATTTATTTATTTATTTTATATGGTTGTTATTTTGTCCTGGCTCTCAGTACATTAAAATTGGTCATCACTGGTTTAACGAATTCGAACCACAGCCACACCTACCACAAATCGAACCAGGTTCTTCCGGGCAGAATTCAGAAGGAACTGAAAACTGAATTTTGATTAATACGAGACGGTAATAAAGTTAAAATTTTGTTATCGTACAGTTGACCTGGATAATTCAAACTAAAAATTTTGGTGCTACATCTCCCCTCCTCTCATCCTCTATGTTAGATTTGATTTGAATTTTGATTTAGCATTCCTTTCAGTAACGAGGCTATATGAGACGTGCACCTCCGTCCCAACGTGGGATCCGAACCACATGCGCTCCAGCCGGGAATCGAATCCAGGTCTCCTACACCAAAGATGCGTACGCTAACTGCTTTACCACTAGGAAGTTCTACCATCTATGTTCGAGTCGGTCCTGTATTACTCTATTACAGCTACTAACACGTAGATACCCAAACTACATAAAGGTTTTAACTGTGATAGGGGAGGTGGAGATATGAATCTAGAAATGGAAGGGAGAGAACTTTGCATTCGACAGTAGAGAAATTGTTGTGTGGTTTTCCGATCATGCTGTATACGCTTCAACCGGTATTTGTAGAATGTTGCAGGGCGATTCTCCCTTGTCGCTATACGCATAGCTCGCCATTCAGCTGTGGTTATTGCGAAGTTAAAACCACAAATCGTACAAACACACTCGCAACTCGTTACAACAATTTCCAAATGATTCCATATAAACAGCAAAGAAACAAGGGGAAAAAATCAAGTGAAAAAATCAGTGTGTTCCCGTACCATTTGATTAGTACACATAGGCCATTAGTGAGAATGACAACATTTTAACTCTGGGCTGGAATTATTGCCTTTTGTGTGGGGAAATGTTTTTCCTAATCTAACGGGATATTTCTATCCACTCTCTCCCCGATTTTGTTTTGTTTATAATATAGTACTTAGATTACTGACAACGAGTGCAGAAGAACCAAAACACTAAATCAAGTGTCACACATGTTATGTACTAAAAATCCACGTTATGTACGCGGATACATATACATGACTAAATTCGCATATATTCACACACACACAAACACATATAAATACTGTATACAAATAGACATGAAAACACGGTTCGAAAATTAAATTTCAGGAAATGGAAGAGGAAACGGTTTCAAATTTTCTTTTTAGTAACAAAGCCCATTAAACATTGTAAACAAATTATAAAAGTCAAGCGAAATGAAAGGAATTAGTGTAGCTGCGTTTGTTTGTTTGCTTCTTTTATTTTTTTGCAAATTTTAATTTGAAATACGAGGGTAATCCGAAAAGTAAGATATCCAAAGCGCTGGGGACGCAGAAGAACTGTTCATGCGGTTGCTGGCAACACTGCTGTGTTTCTTATTTCAATCTTATAGCTATAAATCTATCCACTTTTACATGGGCTTTAGCTAGTAAATTCATATAGCATCTATTAGCCCGAGTTCTGGCCAATTCTGCGTTCAGAGTGGCCAATTTGTAGCTATTTGTGTTCAGCGGTAGTTGAATGTATTTTTGAACCAAAACTTTCTCTAAAATTATGAATAAAACCAGAATAATGTATTATTTGTTATTTTCATAATCTTGCTGCTCGTTAATCGTTACCACACCACAATCTGTTTTACGTATCTTATTTTTCATTCTCCCTTAATATCACAGTTTCATGGGATATAGGGATTCTGAAAATTCCACCTTCCCATACCTAAATTCGTCTCAGCAAACATATTAAATGTAACAAAAACTCAAATGACGTTATTTGAACTCAAACGTAACAAATATTGTCCAACTCGAAATTTTGAGCGTTTACAGCTCATACTCTTAGGTTACCGATTAACTTTGCAAAATAGTGTGAAGTATCTTCGCGTCGCCTTTGACAAACAACTCACTCGGAAAGCTCATCTCTCTCTCTATCCTCGAAGCTAATATTCACCGTCGAATCAATTTTTTGTGTAGTTTATGAAACACCAAGGTGGGTCCATTGGACCCTTATACATTAACCGAGCTTTTTTTTTTTAGTGTAACCTAAAATTAACCTAACCTACTTAACCTAAACATTGTAAAGCACTAATATTCTATAACAAAATCCTTTAAAATAAGTTAATATCATGTATTGATAAGTATGGGTCCAACGGACCCACCTTGGGCATTTCTGTATGTAAAATACCTTGGTGTTTCTAGGGTTAATTGCTGTCATTTTGCTCATGTCATAAGGATGTTTGATAATTGTGTAGTTCAGTATCAGTTTCATCTTGAAAGGTGGCGCGGTTTACGTAAAGCATCAATTTTTAGGTTTACAAAAAACTTGTTTTTCTTTATTTTTTTCAAAAACTACTCATGAGAATTTACATTCGCATTTTATTCAGCTCAATGAGATTTATCTACTCCTCACTACAATGCAAGCAGATATTACGTACAATCCATTTCGCAAACTATTGGACACGCCTTTGTCACTACTTTTCGCATTATACCGATATACCCTTCCACCTTATCATCCGGATTTGGACTCACTTGTAGCATTTTCATCATCCAGCGTTTCACATTCTATAGCACCTTCATTTTCCGCACTAAGAAACCTATGTCTTAGCTGGGCACCCGTTTGTCTTCATTACGTTCAAGGTTGCCCCTGGACAGAAGATAATTTTCGCTTGTTCAACTAACTCTCACCTATGTGTTATGTCGTGATTAGTGCACTGCATGTTTTCAATTTTTCATTTCCTTTTCTCGTTTCCGGTAAAATGATAAAAGTATAATAGAAGTACAATGCAGTAAATTCCTAAATCCCTTTTTAATGAAAATAAAATAGAACATCCTGCTCCAGCTTTACGAATATCTCATAAACCATCGACAATTATTGCGCTTCAGTGAATTATTCCAATCTACTACTGCACAGAAGGCGCAACCTTCTAACGGTTGCTGGCTCTTCGCTGGCATTGGGGACAAAAACTGAAATACATCGGCTGTAATTGTAAACATATTGATTTTTAAAATGTATAGTTGCTGCCAGTAGCGTACGCAGAAATTTATTTCAGGGTGGGTCCAAATTCAATATGAGGGTATTTTATATTAATATTCCTAAAATTGCCCCTGAAATTAGCCTAAATTTACACAAAAGTCCAAATTTCGGGGGGGAGGGTGTCCGGACTCCCAGGACCCTTCCCTTGCGTACGTCCCTGGTTGCTGCATGTTCTTTTTAAATGATAATTTCCCTTATACTGTTAACATGCTATACGGTTACTGGAGAGCTATCGGGTCTATAATAATATATTCGCGGTACAGACCAAAGTTTCAACATTTACCATATAAAAGATCAGCATTTGCAGTCTGCGGGTACTTTTCTTCACAGAAGTTTTCCCTGCTTCCTTCAACAAGAAAATTTAACTAATCGGCCTTATGTGTAATTTTGAAAAAAAAAATGGCTTCGAGGTATCTCTTCAACGTCATCTCAAAAATAGTAAGAAAGAAAAAAAAGAGAGAGAAAAAGAAAGAAGATTCAAGACTCGAAGACCTGTTATTGAATTTCAGCTATGTAATATCCCAATGTTCGCCGGAAGGATATATATATATAAGTACATAAGAAAAAAAGGAAAAATAATGAAAGAAAACATAATCCGGTAAAGAAACGAACTAAGGATCTGTTAGAGAGTCTGTGACCAAAACTTCGACATCAGAATTCATTTCATCAGTGTCTTCTCCCGCCTCTTTCCCCTCAAATCTCTCCCTCTTTTTTTTCAAAGCTATAACTTTTTTTATTCTTTCTTCTGAAATACCCGGTTGATGAAAAATTGGTGAGTTTCAAGTCTTGGCTTTTAATATCCTAAAGACATGAATCAGAGGTATCTTATTTCTTCAGTAAATTTAATCAAATGATATTGAATTAAGGTTTTTTTTTTTTCTTGAATTTAAAACAAACTCTGTAAGTTAGTATCAAGTTAATATTTAACATCACTAGTACAAAAATGATATAAAGTATAGACACACTTCCAACTTCAAAATAACTGTAGGGCAAAACCCCTTACGAATTCTGAGAGAACAAACCCAATTTACATTAAACCAGTCGGGTGTTTGATGAACTTTACTCTACAAAAGAACTTTGGTGAGAGAGAAGTTTAGTGCGTAACGCGGTATGATAGTTTTTGAACTTAACTGTGAAATAGAAGCCTCACCTCCGATTTAAAGGATCCCAGCTTGATTCCATACTAGGGGTATTCCGAATTTCGGAATAGTTCGGAATGAAAATCTTAAATCCGAAATACTAATTAAAAATTTAGTCTCGACCCGAAATTTTGGAAGATTGGAATTCCGGAATCCAGAACACGATACGAAATATCGGAATTCCGAAATCTCAAAACTTCATCGGATATTTCGGAAGATTGGATTTGCAGAATTTTAAAATTCATCGGAAAGTTTGGAATTCCGGGATCTCGGAAATCCGAAAGTATGGAATTGAAATCGCAATTCTGAACACCCCTTCATTGTGAAATTGTGATGAACAATCTCGTATCCGTGGTTATTTCTCGGTTTTCTCTAGTTGCCACTTAATTGTATTCAAGGGGTAATGGTGAGAGAGAACGCGGGTGAATGTCATTCCCCTACTTCCAAAATATATCTATGGCGTCCCCCCACTTACTAAAAAATTACAATGAGCAACGATAGGCATGGGGGACGGCGTGACGTCAAGCGTTCCCCTACCTTTTCAGATCCACTTTTACCCCTGATTGTATGATAGTATGATCAGCTATTTTATAACAATTCACCATCATCAACTATGCAGATCCCTTACCGTTGGACATGAAATTAAATATTTCAATTCATTAACTTCTTACTTTCGAATGAAACGGCCTAGTCTCGAGTTCGAGTTGAAGCGAGGGCCTCTACTTTCTGCGTTGGGTCAACATGAGAGAAGTTTTGACGCATTTCAGTTCATAGGACGATTCTCAATGACTATATAAATGAGTTATTTCAATCTGAATACCATTCATTCTAGCTTTGGAACTTCATGAAAAATTCTGACTAAAGCATGTATATCTAATAAATAATAGCGTTACAGTTTCGGCAAAGTATCACTGCCTTCAACAGACACATTACGAAATACAATTTCTAGGACTACAGTTTATATATACAGTATCTCAGAAAATAGCCAGATCCTCAGTTCGTTTGAATAGTAAATAGCCAATTAAAAATGTAAGGTTCTCAAAGTGAAAACTGTTCATTAAAATAACATAGGTGTGCCAATTAAAAGTTAGGTTTTAGGTGAAAGTTGTATCATTAAAAGTTGCAAATAAGTAATCAATTATAAATTGTTAAAAATGAAAGGACGGATCTTATTGGTTCCTAGATATGACCTCTCATTTCCTGAAATATGTAAGCTGTAGTTCTAGAAATTGTATTTCATAAGATGTCTGATGAAGGTAAATGTGAGAAGAACCGGGAGTACCCCAAGGAAACCCACGGACAGTATATTGTTCACCACAAACTTACTCGGCCAGGAATCGAACATAGGAACCCCATGCACGAGAGGTAAGCACTTTATCACTAGCCCTCGTGCCTCCGTATGTCAGAGTATAACGCATGGACGATTACAATTTCAGCAAGATTGCACATGCGTGGCCTCAGAGACTTCCTCGATTTGGTGAATGGAATATATTGCAAGATTGTGGTCTTACCAGCATTCAGATAGTGAAGAGTGGACAATCGTCACCATAACTCATCAATGTGTAAGGGCGCAATATAAACAGTCAACTCTAAAACAAATAAATTACATTTTCATTATGTTGTTATATGAAGGAGAATCTCAAGAGTGTTTCATACGTAATAGCTTACATAAATAAAGAGACGAACTGAAAATATGCAATTAGTTAGCGGCTAATATTATACTTTAATAATCAATTAAGGAAACCGACATATTGTGAAGCTCAAGCGAATAAGAATACCCCACTGTAGAGTAACCTAAAAGTAAAGGGCTCTCCAGGATCAAAACAAATGAAGAATCGTTAACCTTCGCATAAAGAAATATGGCGACTTTGTTTCTTCCCTACATCCCTACTTAATGATTATTGTATCACTGTGATTTAAAATTAATAAACAATAAAATTTTAATATTTCTTCCACTAGGAATTATTTATACTGTTTTCTCCGTGATAACCAGAACCGGTTGCATCGATGTTAAACTTTCCAATCTCGCGCGAGTATATTGCGTTACTTGCGCTACACAATTACATCAGCTATTCAACAAAATCCTATTTCAACAAGCGAGTAATGAATCTTTATAAAACTAACCCTAATTTGAATATTTAGATATCACGTCCAAGTTATAATACCAACATACAACTGAACTCGGTATATTATCCTATTTATATTTTGTTAATTTAATTACTGAACACCATAAAATCTTACGATAATATTTAATCAGATAAAAACAAGTGTATAAACGAGGAAGCTATGGGATGTATGTACAGGAGTGTAATAAAAATTTATTTTCGTTTGGTTTCCACGGAAGTGATATTGCTCTAAAATCATAACAATATACTATCCGAGTTTTTCATTCTAACAAATGGGAACTCTTTTACTATAATACCTGTCTCCTCTTGTCTTTCAATATGTACATAAAAGGAAAATACATTTTTACGACCTGTATTCTCTTTATTTTTGTCATACACATAAGGTGAAGAACAAGATATGGGTTTTCTACTACAAGCAATACCTGCTTTTATATCTTCTTATAGCCGCGACATTAGCAAAAGATATTGAGTAATTCTATTAAGCATTTCTTTGCTTTTTTTTTCGGAAAAGAGAAAATCAATTTTGAGCTAGGACTAGACAGAAATTGTGGTTCTACATGCTCTAAGAGTGACTATAGATTCTAGAAGAACACTGTTTTGGTAGTTGCTAGCACTAAAACGGGAAAATTGCAGGACGTCGGAGTAAGAACTACCCTTAAAGAAAGGACGCGTACTACTTTATGTGTTCAATTCAGCGGCTGGGAGCAAGGACATTGATAGAGCTAAGTTTTTGCGAGCGGGAAAATTTTGCCTTTGCACCCGTTTATTTTTTTTTCGTCCCCCTCTTGTTTTTGACTGCCAATTTTAGAGACGCTACGCAGGTGCGGGAGAAACTATTTGAAGCCATTCTCTGAAGCAAGAATGAGTCCTTCGACATCGCATAAAAGAATAGCCCATACCGTACCGGTGTGGCAAGAAGTAAAAATAGGGGGAAAAAGTTTTTAAGAACACTTTTAGCGTGTCTGCTTACTCTTTGTAAAGCTAAAACAATATCATTTTAACAGAAGCTCCTTTCCAAATATAAATAGAAAATTAATTAATCTCTTTACCATTTTTTTGTTTATTTCACAAAAAAAAAAGGGTATACAGTGAAACCAGTCTTAACGGATCCTCTCAATAACGGATGCCTCTCTAATATGGATAAACTTTTGGATAAAACTCTGTTTTACGAATACTTTCAGATACAAAGGCGGTCAATCTTCTTCCCCTTCCCCCTCCCTAATCACCGAAGTTATAATAACCTCTTCACAATAGACAGGAATTATTCTCAATCCTATACATTTAACGCAAAAAAAACAAACAAACAAACAAAAAAAAAGACAGTTTGAAAATAAATCAGTGACACAGTTCAATACACAGAAAAATTGCTTCTCTACAACATATCTTTATCATTTTATCAAGGACCTCAGGAACGATCAGAAATGCAAACTGAACTTAAAATATCTCCTTTTCTCTGTCGACAATTGCTTTCTGGTAGAAATCCTAGGAAACCTTCAAATGAGCAAAAATAAATTGTGGACATCAGCGTGTTACCATGAATTCTATGCGAAACTTTTCCCCCTTTCTTGGTAAATTCATCTAGACAAACTTGAAAAGATATGAAAAAGTTATTTTGTGATTATTATTTTTTTTTACGATAACAATTGGATGTATATTTCATTTAGTCTGTTTCGAAAATTGTTCACAGTAATTCGAGTAATGAGTACAATATTTTGATATAAGTAAAAAATTTACATTCATAACGTTAATGTACTTACTGTTAACTGTTTACAATTACCGAATGAATTGCAGTTTAAATTTGTTAACTGTTCTGTAAAGGACAAACATGTTATTTACAGACAAATAATAATGTTCCATTCGCGTCTTATTCGCTAATTTTAGTGTATTGTTATAAATCATATTTATGCATATATATATATATATATATATATATATATATATATATATATATATATAGAGAGAGAGAGAGAGAGAGAGAGAGAGAGAGAGAGACAAGAAATGAGGATATTATGTAAAATTACTCTGTTTTTCACAAATAACTTGTTAAGTCTGAATGTGACGTAACTACTTTTTTACACAGGGTTAAGAAGAATTTAATTGTTTCTAATCTCCTACAATGTAACTCCAATTATCCAAATTTATTTTAATTTTATTTTTGATTAAGCGTCCCGTTCAGTAGCAAGGCTATATGTGACGTGAAACTACAGCTTAACGTGGGATCCGAACCACATGAGTTCCCGCCGAGAAACAAACCGGAGTCTCGAACATCATAGGCGTGAACAATAACCGCTAAACTACGAAGGAGCTCTTATTTGAACTCAAATAATCCGGATCAATAATAATAATAATAATAATAATAATAATAATAATAATAATAATAATAATAATAATAATAATAATAATAATAATAATAATAAAGAAATATTAATTAAGACATGCAGCAACTCTACGTCAAAATTCTAGGCTGTTTCGAGTGTAACAATGAATGGTTTCAGTACGATTCAGCGCACCCAGGATTTCAAATTTTGAGTAATGCCAAAACTACTCATAGTATGCAAATCTCTAGCACGTTGATGAAGAAGGTAACAACGTGACTTCTAATGAACCCGAGAAGAGATCTACTGAGGCTATTTTGATATATCCTTGAAGTGGATGGAACGGGCGGCCTGAAGTCGACCACGTACAGTTTGTCCTTGTCAAGAGTACTGTTCCCTACGAGAGAAGAGGATGCGAGAGATAAAATTTTCTCGTTTGGTTGGTAATTTTGTGTAGAATTGTCGTCTCATCTAGATCCTCGAAGAAATCTACATAGTCTCGTCTCGATTCTTTCAAGTTTTCCATGTCTCGTCTCCTTTTGTACATCTCGTGTCGTTTCGTAAAAAAAAAAAAAAAAGTATTTTTAATGGTATGAATGGGAGAGGAAGTGAGAATTATAGAATTCCGGCCTACCCGGGTTTTATGTTATGCAGCTTGCTTTCTTACCATAGCTCCCACCCAAAAGTTAAACCCTCAAATGACACTCCTGACCAGAACACACTTCATGATACCATTTATCCATTCATCAACACACTGCATCCACATTTCACCTTGAACATATTCCAAAAATATGCTGCAATAAATAAATAAATAAATAAATAAATACAAAAATAATTTTACTTCGCTATTAGCTAGATGATTGAGAATACTTTGGTATGGTGTATTCCCAATCATTGAAATTTTGGAGTTCTACAAAATCAGTGGTCAGGGATTATGGAATATCTGTAAAGTGAAGTTGTCCTAGGCCCGTATGCAGGGGGTCTAGCTCCCCCCTAAATTTTTGCTGGTCCTCCTAAAATTTTCACATTAGGCTTGCAAATGAACACATGGTGATAAACTATAATATGGTTGAATCGCCCATCCCCCCTACACTTTTGGACTGGTTACCGGCCTGAGTTGTCCATAACCCGCTGACATTATTATCTTTTTTTTAAAAAAAAATCGTACGTATGTAATGCAGACAAGTTTTAAGAAGAAAGCAAATAATGATTTAATATTCTGAAGCTAAAGAAAATTCCAGTGAAAGTAGAGGGTAATTTCAGGTTTTATTATAAAGTACATTCACTAAAGTAATAAATGAAGACATGCATATAAATGTTTCTGTCGCCTACACAATTGGATTTTTTTTACTGCATTGCTTACATAGTATTAACAGAAAATCTCTATGTTCTGATGTCAGGTGCTGTCGTCATAGGAATAGTTTCGACAATGCAAGAATGTAACACAAAACAGAGGAGATACACTGCTATTTCATGAATACCTCAGTTTCTCTACGTTGAATATTGTTAAACAAATATTTATACAACTAATAACATAAATACTTCGTAATTATATACAAATGAACGGAGCTATTTTGCGCATCCATCACAAGGAAACTGTTTAGAAAAGAAAACTATGATACAATAATGTGGGAAAACTTTTAAAGTTTATGTACATTACAGGAAATTACAAATATTTAAATTGGGAGCCGCATGTGACACAAAATGGATCCAGACAACAGTCAAATTCTTACCACACATGGACTGTCATACCATATTTTAGTGGCGGTTCTTTTATGACGTTATAATTCAGTCACAGAAAGTCAGTCAGTCTGTATTTTGTGGTGGTACCAAGAAAGGATCATTCACACAGTATCATAAGAAAAAAAGCACGGGAAGAAGATTGAGTGATCTAGGTGACAATTTCCAATATGCCTCATCATTGTCAATATGATGACTAACTCAGGAGTGAGGCAGATGCTTATTTTAAAAGCATCGGACATTTCAAGAATCAATTTCTTCAAACTGAACAGAACTAACAATAGATACTGCCGGTAGAGTGTCAATTTAGAGACCTGCACGGGAAGAATTTTTCGGCCCGAGCCCAATCCAGCCCGAACGTATCTAGGCCCGGCCCGTGCCCGAAAAGTTTTGGAGATTTTCGGCCCGAGACCGGCCCGGCCCGATAAGTTTTCAAAATTTTTGGACCAAGTCCGGCCCGGGTCCGATAAATTTTAAAACTTTCTGGCCCGACCCCGGCCCGATAATTTTAAAAAAAAAAATTAGCTCGAGCCCCAATCTTTCTCAAAATTTAGTACTAAATTTGACCTAACCCTCAGAAACATTTTCAACTTTGGTTCACAACCTGACGCTTGCCTTCCGAATGGTACCATTGCCTCCTAGAACTTTGCCTGTCATCGAGAGAACAAAAACTTCATTCCCTGTAACAAAAATCTAACTTAATTGATTTTTAGCATAAAGTGAAGATGGCAATATTGGTTAGGGACAGGCAAAATATTCCCACCCCTTGTTACGTATATTTTGAGTTCAGTGAAGGTCAAGGTCATAGCTCAATTTACTGCATAATGCCTGCAATCCTCTATAGTGAAAGTGGAGCCGCTAAGCAACACAAACTGTAAATAGCTATTGCATTCTTTGCAACATTTTTCACGGACACACTTCTTCAACGTTTAGCTTTATTCCAATTATCGTTTAACGAAAGTCAATAATTATTAAAGAATTGCAATCGATCGGCCCCAGCCCGGCCCGACCTCAAGAGAAATCAGTGTCGGCCAGCCCAAGCCCGGCCCGGCCCAAAGAAATAACAGAGTTGCATGTAATTTCTTTGGGCCGGGCTTGGTCGGCCCGTGCAGGTCTCTACGTCAGTCATTATTCGATCATGGTATTTTAACAGAAAAATCTACATAGTTTGTTTACTCATAAATAGGAAAACTTGCGTTCCATTCTCGGTCGGGGTAGAATTATATTTCGTTCTACCCTCGTTTCACCCAACCTTTGTCGACTCTGTCCCTGAGGAAATTCGAGAACAAAGACGGCTTCAACTGATTACTCATCTACTGCACGTCTCGAAGTTAAGCAAACTAGGACCCATATATCCACATCTGCTATGGGCCCTCATAGCCTCTTCCGAACGACTGCTATTACTGCTAAGACTATTAGTACTATTAGTATTAAGTGTATATGTATTATGTACTATTAAGTGTATATGTATTATGTCGGTTAAATAGTACTATAGTGTTAAGACAGTGAAAACTTCTTGTGAGCATCCTAATGGCAGCATTAATGACTCCTTATTCTACAGGGTGAGCCAAAGTCTCATTACCCCTTACGTACGTGGAATATAATTGCTCACCCTGTATGTGTTTCTTTGCAGACAGTGATCTAACTGTTGTGTTTAATTGCAGCTACTTCTTACTGTTGTATTGGATTATTTGTATTCGCTGTATTTTAATATTTCTACAAAGAGTGGGATCCATGGCCTATGAGTCACTGTATACCATGAAGAAAAAGATTGTAAAGAGCACTGGAGCTCATGTGCGACTTCATACGGACAAAAATCAAGGACAAATATAAGAAGGAATTTTTCTGCAAGATCTAATAAGCATCCCCCACTCAAGCAAACGATATTGCAATGGAAGAACTAGTTGCAATAGTGGAGAAAATTTCAGACCATACCTGGTAGCGAATCATTCTCTGTTATAAAGTATCACATATACATTAGTATAAAAATAAAGAAATAACGTACACTTACTGAGGAAACAAGCTGAAAACGCCCAGAAAACCTAATTGTTCCAAATTTTTCAAAAACACGTTTACAAAATGTCAATCAATCAATCAATCAAACACAGGTATTCTGCCCTTATTGGTAGGTCACTTGCCGCAGCTGAGAAGCTTCCATGCTCCACAGTCCTCCGCTAACCTCTTCATCTTCAAGTATGATCTTTCTGCTTTTATATCGTCCATTAATTGTAGCCTCCTTCCCCCGCTCCCTCTTTTTCCTGCCACCATACTCTCTATCACGTACCTCTGATACAGTTCCCTCTCATCCAATGTCCCAACCAGTTTCTCTTCCTCTTCTCAATAATTTTAAAAGTATTTTTCTTCCCACCATTTTTAATACCCTCTTATTAGTTTTCCGCTCGACCCAACTAATTCTTTCCATTCTTTTCTACATCCACATTTCGAAAACTTCAAGTCGTTTTTCGTCACTTTTGCGTAATGTCCACGTTTCTGTCCCATACAATATACAACACTCCACATAAAGCATTTTATGGGTCTTTTTCTCAACTCTTAATACAAGGTCGTCCTCCTAAAGGTTTTTTCGCTATTCCTTTCCTAGCTTTTATTTCATGTTCGTACTTCATGTTATTACAAATAATACTACCTAGGTATCGAAAACTATTCACTTGTTCTATTTTGTCCCCTTCAACTTTTATATTTCGCACACACTGAGAAAAATGTAGGTGGCGTACTTAAAAAGATAGGTTACATGCGTAATTCCTGTAGTTTTTGAACTTAACGTAGAGTACACGTATAACTGAAAACACATGTTTTATAATACTTTCTGTATGTGTTCCATCTGTACGTACTTTCCGTATGAAACAATATAGGCGGGCAGGATCTCATTTACAAATGGACGTATATAACATATGGCTGACGAAGGTTAAATAAGTATATGCATGTGATATACGGAAAACTGTTAGATGTCAGACATTCTGCAATGGCATGATGTAACATCTAAGGGCATTGCGTGTGTAGCATATGGCTAACGTATGTTTCATAGTGATTTCTGTAGTAGGCAAGAGGATTCCGTATATTTGTACAATATACCGCTGTCCGGATTTTTCTCAGTGCAGACCGCGCCGTTTCAATCATCAAGGTTTTTGTCTTTCTAACATTTATTTTCATTCCATATTCTCCAAAACCGTTTCTCAAGTTTTCTAACACATTATTAATTTTGTTTTCAGATTCTGCAACAAACGCCATATCATCTGCAAACCTTATACATATAATCATTCCACCTCCTACAGATATGCCGTCTTCATTATATAGGCTCTTTTACAGTATCTCTTCTAGATAGATACAGTAGCGTCATTTCAGATTTGGCTTCGGGGGGGGGCAAGACCCCTTGAAATGGGTAAAATTTCGCGTTTTTCACTGACTTACTACTATTCTATTGATAAAATCTATATACATCTCAAACTCAGCGGGGGCAAATGCCCCTCCCTGCCCCCCCTAAATGACGCTCCTGGATAGATACTAAATAATGTTGGCGAGAGACAGCATAAGAAAAAAACAAAATAGTTTCTCAGAAATTATTTGAAAAGTATAGTGGCGCCATCTAAACGACAATTCTATCAAATGCTTCAAAACTGCACATCACTCTTCAAATAGCTTTGTACATCTATGTTTTACTATAGATTCCCTTTAACTTAATAGAACTTATTTCATCAGTGAAACTTATGTACTAATTATCACTAATGATCGCAATAAATAGACATTGTATGAATAATATTTCCTGCATATCTATCCGATTGTGGATCACAGATATGCAACCAGATGCATCACATTATATTAAGCTTTATATCATTATATTATAATAACTCGTAGTGGTAACCCCAAATCTATTATGAGGAATCAAAAAGGAAGAAATCCATGAAAAATACTATAGGAAGATTAAGTTACTAAGCCGATTGCAATAGATAAACCCCCAACTATAGATATTGCATAAACGACAAAAATCTATGTATTGCCTCTCCGAGAGCATGGTAAATTTTACAATTCACATTCAGAACAATGAAGTTACAATTTTTTTTTTTTTTTTTTTTTTTTTTTTTTTTTTTTTTTGCAAAATAGGACTTTTGTTGTTATTTCATTGCCTATTGTACCCAGTAGTTTATAATTCAAGTATGCATAAACAAAACATTCAAAAATATAATTGGAGTACCTCATTACGTTTTGTCTATAGAAAAGTAACCAAGCTTAACTCAAGAGTAAGCTGAAATCAAACAAATCTAGTAGTAGTAGTAATAATAATAGGGAAACAATTTTCAAGAGTAAGTCCTTATTGTACAATGTGGTACTTGAAGAGTTTTTTTTTTTAATCTAAAATAAATAATAGAAAGAGACAAAAAGGAAGATGATGAAGCAGAAAGAAGATGAAAAAGGGAGGGAAGATTAGGAATCGATAGAAATATTTCAAGATCGAGTGGTATTCTATCTTTTTATTACCCTTTTATTCTTTCTTTGTGTCTTTGTGGTGGACAAACAGGGTGTGCGTGGGTTTTCTCGGGGTTCTCCCGTTTCCTCCCACTTTCTTCATTCCACCACTTCATTCATTACTCATCATTACCGTCTCCTTTAGCCTAACCGGCATAATCGTGGGACGTAAAACCTAAAGATTTCATTTCATTTTTTCTTTCTTTGTGTCAAACTTTCGTTTTATGCAGTAACTAAAATAGAATCAGTGGCCGGTCTGGAGAATCTTATGGCCACCCGCACTCACGACCGGCTGGGTTATAAAGGTCAGATTTAATGGTTATTAAGCTGTACACTCATACCTTTTGATATTTTTTTAAAAATAAATAAACAGGTTTGTACATATGTAGATAGTATTTGAGTTAAACCTGAAAAAAATGTGAATGTAAGGCAAAAATAAAACATTAAACACACATATATAATTAAATATTGCAGTCCCAGTTTGTTTAAAATTACTTTAGTATCCACCAAAAAAAAAAAAAAAAAAATACCACGATAATTATTTCAACAAATTAAACTATTTTTATTTCTTTTAAACTTTCTATTTCCTTAATACTTCATAGAAAATTACAACTACACTTCTATCAACTATGGTTTCCTCACTTACTATTTCTTTAACAGCATAAATAAAACAAGTTTAAACAAGTCTGGCCACAAGCTTTGCTATCATAAGGTACCGGACTATTGTCCGTGTTGCCCTGTAATTAAATATATATATAAACGTTATCGTTGCAAGCCAAAAGGTAGAAAAAATGTAAATAGAATAATATATTTAAAAAAAAAACATTACAATTCTAATCATCTAAAGTTATTGGTGAAAATCAAATGTCAGATAGCGGTTGCACTGGATTAGAATTGGAACAAGATTTTATCCCTCATTCCTACGAATTAAACAAATTAATATTCATGTTTGTAGACGTTTCTCCATACGGACTGAACGGAGGTATTGTAACCGCTTCTATGAACAAATTTCTTTATTTAATTCTATGACTTCGTGCGGTGAAAATTTCTTAAAGAATTCTGATCCAGTGTAACAACAGCATAAAACGTCGGCCGTCGATTGATCAAAATGGTTATTCTATACTGTACTGTACAGTCAGTTATGACCTGACAGACTAACTATAATCTTACACACATACACACATGGTGTTTCACCTAAAGTTGTGTCGGCTTCAAGCATTTTCTAAACGCAACAAAGTAAGAAAACTTGTTTGTTCAGGTATGTTTTGACGTCAAGAGTTTACAAACCAAGAAGACATTGACGATCTAACAAATTCTAAAAAAAAAATCTGCTAGTACGCGTATCTGTAGGTTTTGCTTCGTTTCTCGAAACAATAAACCAACGCTCTGTATATCATTTTTAATTTCAAATTTTTGTATGATACCAAGAGTAAATTTATTTATAAATATGTATGTCCATTTAATATATCCACTAACTCCTATAGTTGAGTGCAATGGAAAGACGTACGAAGGTATGGCATAGATATGAAATCAAATAGGGACTAAATAAATAAATTCTGTGACTTTATTTGTCTTGATATTTCATCTCTGGTTTCCTTTTCATACGAAAATAGTTATTATTGTACATATGTTTCCTTTTTTTTTAAAAAAAAAAGTAACACTAGAAAACAGTGTGGCCAACTACGTTAGAGAATTTCTAAATTAGTTTAAATTGACATACAGGGTCTTATGCAGACACGTTCTGAGGCATGATTAGTGGCATACTAAAGAGTTCTACTAGCATGTTTCCTGTAGTAGTCAGACCTTTAGTATGACGCTAATCATACGTGAAAACGACTCTGAATAAGGGGGACAATGTTTAAAACAAGTTGGGCCTTATGTAGAGTCGTTCTGACGTATGATTAGAGCCATGCTAAGAGTTTGACCAACGCATAATTATCAGAAGTGTATTCGGAATCTCTGATTAGCACGTAGCAATTGACTCACATGTGACTAAATAATTTAGAACAGAGGGTACATTTGTTTAACCATAATAAACTTACATTTTGAGAATAATCCTTTTACCTCATCGGGTGGATTAACTATGAAACAACTAGTAAGCCAAGTCCTCTACAATATCAGGACTATTTCTTGAAGTGAACAGTGAGAGTTGAATACAAAATTTTCAGGTTTCTGCGGTGATACATACAACAGATTGATAAATTATCTTCCCTTATAATTAAAACATAATCCTTGTATTGTCGCTAATATAAATTTACTTCTTCTTATTCGTCCCAAGTACATCCCCCAGAAACGAATATGTTAATTATAATCCGATCTCTTAACTGTTATTTTGATGCCAAACCACAAAGAAAACATTTCCAATTTCGTACTTCATACAGACTACGCATGATCACATATAGTTTTTCGTAGTTGCCACATTTATTTTTCTCACCCGATGTATTGGGGTTATATTAGTTAATCAAATCCAATTCAACTTATTAGCTAAACTCCAAGCAGACTCTGAATGCTAAAAACTACACCTTTCTTAGTACAAAACTATCGCGTGACTAACACTTGATTAACGAATTCTTTCGAATACCACCCGCTATTTTTAGTTATTTCCCTTTCATACGGTTCGCTCTATGATTTCTATTCAAATTATAAAAATGATATTCATATAATTACAATAAATGCGACCGATGAAATGAATTAAATTTGTTAGTAGCCTACATAGTAACATGCGTGAACAAGAATTAGAAGGCCTTATGCAGAGTCGTTTTGAGTTATGATTAGCGTCATACTAAACACCTGACTATTGCAGGAAACATATGTTAATCGAACTCTTTAGTATGGCACTAATCACGCGTCAGAACGACTCTGCATAAGGCCCAATAAGTTTAATTGTCTTAGTAATGATGGTTCCAAATTTACTCAAAGTAACTAATGAAACTATATAACACGAAATGTAAAACTTCGACATTTTAATGATCTAATTGCCTGGATAAAGTTAGAGCAATATCTGATTGTAATTTACGTCCTGATCCTATGGGTTAGTGGTTAGTCTTGTGATCAAGTACTGCTCAGAAAGATAATTATTACCTGAATTTAATCAGAGTTATACACTTCGATTGTTGAATAGCAAGTACTAACTTTAAACTGTCTCATATTCATGGATTAGTTCTTTGATATCATTACACTGATCCTGACAAAGAAGGTAAGAAGTAAACAAAAGAGATTTTTTTCTTTACGTTCGTGTACGTCTTATAAGAAGTTGCTATCTCTTGAAGTGCAATTTGAATTTATATAACAGTATTTGCGTGAGCTTTACTATTTCGTTCTAGAGCACGAGTGGCAAAAAGGTCTTCAAGGAAAACCTTCCTTACTCACCTCTTTGTCAATTCTGGAGGATCATTTTGTCTTTTCGAGAATTTTCAACTAATGAGCTCGTCTGTCCGTTACCCTTAGCAGGAGTTGGAGGAGGGTATTGGGAAGAGGATGAAGGTTAGTGGGGGGTTAAATCTCTTGTCGCTTCCGTGAGGGAAGGTTGGTATAAAGAGATGGCAAAGGAGTAAGGGGTTTGGGGGAAGAACGAAAAGGAGCAAGCGGTTTGGACTGCTAGGTCAGCAAAAGTTTGCCATTAGACAGTCAACGAAAAGCAGCCCAGTTGCTAATGTCTTCATAATCTGTTTAAGACCCTTTCCCAAGAGGGTTTGAAATCCGGATGCAAGCTCTACACAACATCCCATTTAAAGTTAGTGCGTCGTAAGGAGGTTCGGTATCACAGTTGAACAGAAAGTGGAAGGAGAGAAGAGACGCTAAAGAAGAAGAAAGAAAGAAAGGAAAAGAAACACTTTTATTAAGAACGAAATGAAGATTCAACAAACACGTTCCTTCTTTTTCAGCTAAAAGAAGGCGAAATGAAGGTGAAATAGGGACAATATAAACCCATACAATATAAACATAACTATTATATCATATTATTGTAAATTTGATTCGATATATACACAAATTTATATTCCACTCAAAAAATCCACAACAGCTGTACTCAACAAGGTAATAATGCAAAATTTAACATTTATATACATAGATATATAAATTTAAGTTATTCTGGTCCTTTGAAAGAAAAGAAAAGTCCTAGCTGTAACAAGAAGTTGGGTAGAAAACCAAAAAGAAAAAAAAAAGGATTTTGTTGTAGTACTAAAAAGAAACACAAACACACAGGAGCTTTTGTAACCCTAATGATCTCGAATAAAAATCTCGAAAGAAGGAAACATGACAAAATAAGGGAGACGATTTTGTTCTTTTTTATAATACCAAAAAGATAGTCTGTTCCAATAGAAATTCAGAAAGGGGGAAATTTCAGGCAATGTACATTCGATTATACGATCTCGCGTATATCCTCAGAATTACGTTCTATAAAATTTAAAGACTACTGGTGCACAGGAATGGATTGATGTAATGGCTACCAGGAGTGGAAGGTATGCAATAATATTGTGAGAATAGCGAATGAGAGAAAGGCTTGTGAGAGCGGGGGGGAGAAGGGATGGATACATATAAACTCCCCCCTCCCCCACTTAAACTGGGAGTAAAGGCAAAGAAACTCACACCAACAGCTCCCGGCTAAAGTACATTATACTCGATAATAAGCTAGCCCATAAGCAATATATAGACCACTTTCTACTTTTGTGCCTCTGAGCCGTATTCAGAAAACTGACGAGCCTTTTCAAGGCGATATTCCCTTTACACGTAGTTGTTGAGAAACGATCTGCAAATTATTACACATTTTCTACAAATATACAGTAAAAAAATGAAAGTTTGTTTCAAAACTATGTATATACTTTTCTGAATGCTAATAACTATTTAGTGTTAGTTTTATTGCTATGTTTCTTACTTGTGGTGAAAACGAGAGTAAAGTGTTACGGTTGCGACGCACTAAAGTCTTACATGGAAAAAATGAAATCTTTAAGTTTTACGTCCCACGGATATGCCGGTTAGTCTAAAAACATGGGGTTTAAAGCTGAAACCAATATTACTGAGATATGGAATAATCAATACTAGACTATCCACATATATCTGAGGAGTGCAGAATAGTAAAGGCGAACTCAACAGTGGGTCACTTTTTTATTTACTAAAAGTTAAATGAGGCAACTATGCACAGTTACACGTAAGTACATTATCTGGAATTCGTCCTTCTTTTCCATGACATCAATAATAATAATATTAATAATAACTAATTGAAAAGTGAATATTTTGCCCAGTTCGCTCTCAAGAAGAGTGTTCATAAAATGCATTTCTTTCAAACCAAACCTTTGTAGAGTAGATCCTTACTACCCGGAACACCTTAAATGCGCATATGCGTGTACGCGTATATTATATATATATATATATATATATATATATATATATATATATATATATATATATATATATATATCTGGTGTAGTGAAAAGTAATCCATTATTTTGCCAATAGATGGCTTCAGTGATCTGTATCTTGCGTTGTATAAGTTCGATCGGGTTCAACAAGATGGCGTTCAAACGATGAGATTGCGTACTACAAACACTGTTCAGATAGTTGCGATGAGTTGACTCAGTGTTGTGTGAGCTGGAGTCAAAATGGACACTAGCAAAGAGAAAATACGCTATATTATACTGTTTTTCTTCGATAAAGGAGAAAACGCAAGCCAGGCGGCTGCAAATGTGAATAGTGTTTATGGTCCTGATATTGTAACAGCCAATCACGCGCAATTTTGGTTTCGTCGATTCCGTTCCGGTAATTTTGACGTCAAAGATGCACCACGCACTGGAAGGCCAAGTGTCGAAAATGTCGATAAAATCATGGACATTGTCGCGTCCGACCGTCATGTAAGCAGTGTGTCGATTGCTCAAGAGTTAAACATTGCACAAAAAACCGTGTGGAACCATTTACATGAGTCTGGATACAAAAAGAAGAAGGCAGGGAATTATCTACTATGAGCTGCTCCCCTACGGCCAAACCCTTAGCTCGGAACTGTACTGTCAACAATTGGACCGTCTGAAGGCAGCAATCGCCCAGAAGAGGCCAGCTTTGGCCAATAGGAGAGGCATTGTGTTCCACCAGGACAAAGCCAGGCCACACACATCGATAGTGACTCGCCAGAAGCTCCGGGAGCTTGCTTGGGAGGTCCACCTTGTAGTTCGGACCTGGCACCGAGTGATTACCATCTGTTCCCGTCCATGGCGAACACGTTTGCTGGTAAAAAAAAAAAAAAAAAGTCGCTTCAAGAGAGGCTTGTGAAAATCGACTGTCTCAATTTTTTGCCACTAGGGAAAAGGACTTCTATGAGAGAGACATCATGATTTTACCTTCCAAATGGAAACACGTTATCGAACAAAACGGCGCATATGTGACCTAAATCGGATCATTCTAACTATGGTTAGTCAAGCCTTCAATGTCATGCCAAAATAATGGATTACTTTTTTTTAAAAATATGGCCGGATACTTATACATAAATATGGCCTTTTTACTATATATATATATATATATATATATATATATATATATATATATATATATATATATTAAATAATAAACTGCGATGAATATAAATAGGATTAGGATTTTGCACCTAAAGAAACATTTTGGTGAGAAAACAGTACAGCATTATCTTTCTTTCATGACAGAATGGTATTCTGATCTCAATATAGCTAAAGTTTAGTAAGAAATATCCTCCTCGAAATTCAGTGTTGTCTATTAGGATTGAAACAGCATAAATGAAATCGCTGCGAATTTTAGAGTATATCACTCAAGATTGTTCATAGAGATTAAGAGAAAGAAACTATGCACATTTGATATTTTATTGTAACTGAACAGAAAGAGAATCAATGAGCTTGAATATATATCATTAGGAAAAAGCCCGGCCCGGATGTATCCAGCACAACTCTTTATTTTTCTATGTATATTTTTATGTATATTCTTCTTATGTATATTTTTCTATTGGAAGAGCCATGTCTCGACTCGAATTTTGTCAGGAAAATCTTGTCTCGACTCGTCTCGTGCGCATCCCTAGTTTTGAATCCATTACTGTGCTGTCTGCTCTCGAACAAAACAAAGAATGAAAACTGTATTTGACGAAGCCCAAACTCTACTTTAATTCCTTTCTTTTTCCTCTTCTCCTTTTAATTAAGCAACAATTGAAACCAGCTGAGCGCAAACTCGCTAAATATTGTCAGGATAACATTACTCATACTATGGGCAAGTATATTCGCCATACGCAATACAAAATAGCCAAAGCAAAATTAACGCGTATATATACGCCATCCGCACAGCAGGTGCGTTTTGAAGATACGAGCTAACTCGCCACCCACACTGAAGGAGTTAAATTATTTATTCACCGGTATTCCTGGGCATTTCCTGTACCTACGGCCTTAACCCCATTACGTATGAAGAATGACATCACCCGGCGAGCACGGCGGGAAGAGGGAAGGAAGTAAGAGGCCTGGGACATGTATGTTAGGTTCAATCCTGGACTTGCTTCGTGTAAACGAGAAAAACCCAGGAAAAGCACTCATTCAGGATGACTGGCCTGAAAATGTTGTTACACTTTTTCAACCGAGTCTCCCCACTGGAAATGGATTCCAGTCACTTTTTGTTTTAGTCCAGTAAAACAGGACAAGGATGGGGTCTATTCTTGAGATGCTCAACCTATAACAGGAAATCGCTTATCTCTATTTTTATGGGTTTTGTTCTGTTGTGATGGATATTGAAACCGGAAGTGGTAGAAATCTACCACTTCCGGTTGGAATAGAAGAATAAGGAGAGAGATTGGCTATATCCTCATGACGTTAAATCCATATCAGAAAACCTTTTCTGTACATCATTTCCTTGTGTTTGTTCTTATACCAGTCGACAAACGAACGGGTATAGCCATTCTGTCTGACTTCCATTACTCCTGTATAGCATAGTTTGGATAAAAATCCATAATACAAATAAATTGGATTTGAGTGGTATTCGTCTACATCGTGCGCTAAAATTGTAAAGTTACAATGATTTTTTGCTATAAAAATGTGTTTATCAACGTAGTGTACGCAATTTTAATTATTCATTTCTTGATTCATAATAAGCTCAGCACTTAAAATCAAGGTCCTACATAGAGTTAAGACAATCCGACAAGCTTAGACAATTCGAAAAATCACGAAGTTAGTACTATTTTCTTGATATAACTGTCATAATACAGCGTGGTCCGGAAGTGGGCGTACCCCTAATTGGTATTTTCTAACGGTTTTAGGCCTTACCCACATTTGTTTGGTAACATTGCTTGGCATTGTCTGGCGACATTGCTATCCATGTTCATTTGTTTTCTGCTCTTTTCTGCTTGGTAACAGTTGATTGCAGTGAAGTTGGAGTAATCAACAATGTCTGATCAAAGTCCATATAGCATTGAAGAAAGATTACCGTAGCTCCCTTTGCCTGGCCTTCAAGAAATCCCGATCTGACGACACCAGACAATGATCTCTGGGGTTTCATAAAGCAACAATTAAGAAACACTCGATATCACAAATGCAGGAATTACGAGCAGCTGTGGAACACACCTTCACCCTCGTGACTCGGGAGTATCTCCGCAACACATCTGCGAGAACTTGGCGCAGAATTCAGCTGTGTTACGACATGGATGGTGATCATACCGATGTTCATGACTCTTAAGACTCTTAAGACTTCAAGGTAACTGTGTACAGACATTATATCATAACTACACACTGTACTGTCAAAACTAAAGGGGATAGTACGCTCGATTCCGGACCACCTTGTAGTTTTCTGCTTTAATTTTCATCATCATATTTATTTACGATATACGGAATTATTTATTATTTCATGCTAACATAAAATTATTGTTAATAATAACATAGAACCAAACTTTAGATTGATAAATTTGCTTAGATTTCTGTTGCATGAGTTTAGTGAAATAACAATTTTCATTCGTTAGTGAAAAGGCTACACCAGGAATGTACTCACGCTGATGCTTCAATGGGCAATGATTCCTCCCCAAAACTACGTAACCCAATATATCATTGTACAACTTTCAATACAACTTTACTTGTTTAGCAGAAAAATGATGATGTAGGATAAAGATTTACACTTCATTTGAAAATGCAGTGTTTACTTATAACAGAGATTTGCTCCAAATTAAAGAGGACAGTTTGTTCAACAATCTGAGAACTTATTAATACTTTCCTCCTTTATTTTTGCACTAAATAGCATTGTCCTGATAATTATTATTATCATCATAGGTATTCTGCTATTATTGACAGGTCATTTACAGCCAGGGGCGCCTGAAGAAAATTTTTTAGGGGGGACATCTCTATGGTTGCTATATTACGTCTGGTATTTAATATACGTGGTTTGCTATATTACGGATACATTTTCGTGAGACAGGGGGAGCCCGGGCCTCACATTGCCCCCCTTCGGACGCCCATGCTTTCTGCAACTGAGAAGCTCCCATGCTCTACGGTCTTCTGCTAACCTCTTCGTCTTCACGTACAATTTTTCTGTTTTTATATCGTCCATCAATTGTAGTCTTCTTCGCCCCCTCTCTCTCTGTCCTGCCACCATACCCTCTAGCACGTCCCTCATGATACAGTTTCTTCTCAGCCAATGTCAACCAGTTTCTCTCCTCCACTTGTTTTCTCTTCTTTTATCCCCTCATCATTTTTAATACCCTCTCATTCGGTTTCCGCTCGACTCAGCTAATACCCTCCATTCTTATTCACACCCACATTTCGAAAGCTTCCAGTTGTTTTTCATCAGTTTTTCGTAATGTAAAAGTTTTTAACCCATACAGTTCAATACTCTACACGAAGCATTTTATGAGTCTTATTCTCAACTCTTTATTCAATATCCCACAAAACAGACTTTTCTTCCTCCTAAAGGCTTCTTTCGCCATTCCTATCCCTGCTTTTATTTCACATCCACATTTCATATCATCACTAATAATACTACCGAAGTATCGAAAACTATTCACCTGTTCTATTTTCTCCCCTCCTGCTTCTATATTTGACACGGACTCCTTCGTTTAAATCACTATAGCTTTCGTCTTTCTAACATTTATTTTCATTTCATATGTTTCACAGCCCTTCCTCAAATTTTATTGATAATTATAGTAGTTTTTTAAAAAAATCTGTAACCATTTTCAGCAAAATTTTCATATTTGTACAAAACAGAAAGATTTGTAATTGGATTTTAATAAGTATTGGCTTCTTCTAAGAATTGCATATAACACAATAAACCAGCTTCACTCGCATTAAACTATTATATGTACAGAAAAATTCAAAGATTATTCGAGCTACACACGGAAAACATATTTCTCAAACCTATGCACTGGAAATACAGAGACAAAAGCCTATAAACGAGAACTAAATTAAGCCTTCTACTACTAACAACAATTGAACAGTGCATCTTTTTGTTGTAGGCGAGTTCATTTTCATTGAGTAAACACTAAAACTGTATCAGACCCAGTATTTCTGAACGTCACTCAATTTATTGTTCTGTGAAAACCAACTGATGACGCAACCTCAACAAAGCAAACCAAAGCTACACTTCTACTTTCACCCTACAAGTAGTAATTAGTGCGATGAACAGCTGTTGTCGTGTTCACAACTCCCAATCCACTTCATCCCCCAACTCACCCCCTAGAAATCAATTGTATGTGTGGATCCATTCTGTGGATTGAGAAGGAAATATATTGTTAATGTAGAAATGAACCAAAATTAATGCAAAATATGTCATACAATACATTATGGACCATAGACGCTAAATACACAAGGGGGAAGCATGTTTGGGGGCAACGTACCTCAGGAAATTTTCAATTTCCAAGCTATTGTTTAATAATAATAATAATAATAATAATAATAATAATAATAATAATAATAATAATAATAATAATAATAATAATAATAATAATAATAATACAGAGTGCTCCAAAAATAAGTAGACCTACCTATTTTTTTGGCCTCATTGGGCGGTTTGTATATCAGACGGTAGTATGATACATACTATACCACAAAAAACTCTATCTTCCCAAATGTAGCGGGTTTAAATCCGTTATTATATCACTCAGATTTCACCTGTTTGCGTGTTCTGTCCACCGGTAGGAGAAATATGAGGGAAGATACTAAGTAATACTGGATACCTGGTGTTGTGTGTCTTGAAAAATGAAATCTTTAGGTTTGACGTCCCACGGTTACGTCTGCTAGGCTAAACGAGACGGTGATGATGAGAAATGAATAAAATGGCGGAATAAAGCAAGTAGGAGGAAGCAGGAAAACAACGAGAAAACCCACTCACACGGTGTTTGTCCACTATATAGCTTATTTGGCGCGAGCTGGGATCGAACCAAGGACCCATGCACCAGAGGTGAACGCTCTATCACTGAGCCACCGCGGCCCCTTGTGTGTCTTGAGTAATTGGGTTTCTCTTTCAGGGTTTGCACAGAATGAGTATACATGCGAACCACTAATGAAATTGCCAACTAACTTACATTAAAAAAATATATATATCATCAATCGTAATGTTATCCGTTCCTGGATATCACTTTGTTACTAACAGTTCTTAGGCAATAGGCCATGGTAGGATGGTTGCCTGGCTTTACTCTGTTAGTTTTTTTTTTTTTTTTTTTTGCTTGTAAAGGGGTGTTAAAAATTACAGCATAAAATGCACATTAACAACAAATCTCAAATCGACTCCACTGAAAACTTCAAAGTTTCAATCCGTCATCCAATGTCACCAATCGCACCATTTATTCTGCGAAATGCAATTCACTTAACCAAGGACAGGTAGGAGTTGAGTAAACATATTGATGAGCACATGTCAAACAGAACATATTAATAACAAACTGTTAACAATTATATATATACTAAGTGAAGTTTTGTAATGCTGAGAGGAAAAAGTCGAACACACAGTAAGTTTCATGATCCTTTCAACGTAGGTTTTGGAATATATGACCCATTCTGCTATAGTTCAGAAAAGCGTAATTTACAGGTGGCATAGTACATTCACTGAATCTATGCAATACAAAATGTAATGTTAAAATTTAATGAATAGTATCGGGGAACAATATACGCATTATGAAATAATAAAGAGTTGTAGGAGCTGAGAAATGTCATAGTCATGTTATGGCGTCTTAAAGTTACCAAGTCATATTTCTGAGTTGAGTACAACAGCTGATGAAGCTGTGATTTAAAATTCCAGTGCTAGTTTGAAAACCTGTCAGATCTTCCATTATTTCCTCCCTGGTAAGTTCGTTAGAAAGACAAAAGCCATGGTGATTGGAACGAAGGTGTCGGTGTCAAATGTGGAAGTAGAAGTGGAGAAAATAGAACAGGTAACTAGTTTCCGATATCTGAGCAGTATTATTAGTGACAATATGAAATGTGAATGTTAAATAAAAGCAAGGATAGGGATGGCGACAGAAACCTTTAAGAGAAAGGAAAGACTATTTTATGGGGCCTTGAATAAAAAGTAGAGAAGAAAAATATTTATAAAATGTTTCGTGTGGTGTATTGTGCTGTATGGGTCAAAAACATGAACAATGACTGGAAGCCTTCGAAATGTGGGAGTGAAGAAGAATGAAAAGAATTAGCTAGGTCGAGCGCAAAACGAATGAGAGGGTAAGGCGGCAGGAAAGAGAGAGAGGGCGAAGGAAATTACAATTAATGATCGATATCAAAACAGAGAAATCGTTTGTGAAGACGAAGAGGTTAGCAGAAGAACGTGGAGCATGGAAGCTTCTCACTTGCAGCAAGTGACCTGAAAATAATTGCAGAATACATATGATGATGATGGTAAGACTGTTTAGGTAAAATAAGAATTAGATCGTTTGGTCTAATATGAATTTCCACTTTGCCTAAAATGGCGAATGTGATTTTCGTATGTGAATGACAGCTAACGAAAATTTGACAAAGTTAGAAGGGAACGGAGAGTAAAGCTTAAAAGAAAGGGAAAGGAGTTCTAAGTTATTCACATCCTTTGTTCGACTTTTGTTTTTAAAAATTAAAAGGAAAGGAAAAATGAAGTACCTCAGTTTAACGTCCCACAATTTTGCGCCTCAGACAAAGCGAGACGATGATTAAGGCAAGTGAATGATGATGGAAGGGTAGTTGAAATAAGAGTGTGGGAAGAAGCAGGAGCATCCCGAACACACTTACACGGTGTTGTCCATCACAAACTTAGTTGATCAGGGATCGAACCAAGAACCCCATGCATCAGAGGTAAGCGCTCTACTACTGGGCCACAGTGTTGCCACATCAATAAAAGGATAATGTACTGTATATGTCGTACGCGATTGATGAAACTCATTCGATCACTGACAAAATCTATAATGGTGCTAGACCTTCATGACTCTAGTAAGCATATTGAATATTAGGCCTACTCAATAATTTCCGACCAGTATATATATATAAAAGATATCAGGGTTGTACAAACGATGTTTCAGAACTTCCCATTGAAACGATTTGAGCAGGGCAAGAATCCTTTTGGAATGTGGCCTAGCGTTGCTCTGGAGCAGCCCATTCGAGAGCTTCCCTTTGAGTTTGTTTATGATGAGCTGTTTATTAGCTTACATTCCTGAAACAAGCACGCCTTTTGCGCGAGGAAAATGGACAACAGCTCGCTGCACTCATTGGAGAAATCCATAATGCATCCAACCGCACTATAACAACTTTCCCCATCTGAGAAAAGAGCAGCCGTTCGCTACAGGTGTAAGCTGGGAATCACATTGCGCCTATCACCGGCAAATATGTTTCTCTACTGCAGTTAGATATACAGAATTCCACCGCATCGAAGTCTCCTTTTACATTGGTCAATCCTTATATAATGAAAATTGCTAAAAAGCTATGAAAGAAAGAATTTTCATCCGATATAGGGAAATTTTTTGCTTCAAAAATCCATTTGTTATGTCAAAATAAACTCTGATAAAGACAGAAAATAGGGTCGTGTGAAATATGTATGGGCTATAGACAGCTACCGTTAAAATTACCCGTTAAGATGTTAACGGATTTACTTAATGTATAACGAACAGGCCGAGTAATCGCTCTATTAAAAAACACAGAATTTAAATATTCGCATCCGTTCAGAAGTTATCGTGGGGTCATGTGACTCAGTACCTCTGCTGTGTGAGCAGCGCTTACCTCTGCTGTGTGGGGTCCCTGGTTCGAATCCCGGAGATGTAAGTTTATGGAGGACAACATCGTGTCCGTAGGATTTCTCGGGGTACTTCCATTACTCGGGGTACTTCCCCCAAGTGTTGCTTCATTATTCACTTCCTTTAATCTTAGTCTTCCTTAGCTCAAAGGGGCATAATCGTGGGACGTTAACCTGGAAGATTTCATTTTTCACTAATTTCAAAAGTAATTGCGCGGAATAACGGACGGACGTACTAATAATACATTCTTCCAAATTTCACTGTATAATCCTAATAAAGAGGTTATCCGACAAATATAGTGCATGGGAATTTTCCAATTTGCGACAAAAGACTTAACCAACTATGGCTTTTGATGATGACGATGATGATTAAAGAGTATTGAACAAGGTCAACAATGTACAGGAAGAAAAATTCGAAAAAGATTTCCCGAAGCAATATCATGCAGAAGGACAGGGGAAAAAAGAAACGAAGAAAGAAAAAAGGAGAGAAAAAGAGAGAGAAATACAATGGATAGATAGTCAATTCCATCTGAAAGTGATGACTCTTTTCCTCGAAGTGACAACTTGATCCGACCCACCTTCTTTTTTTATATATATCTTTCTTTTTCTTTCTTCCATATCCTATAGCAGCTTTTTCTCTCTTCTTAAGGGGGCGGCAGGGAGTGAAAAGTTTGTGTGAAAACGGTTCACAATTCTGTCCGTTCTACGTACTATTCGATAGGCATCCATCTTTTTATTTTTTGGAAGAAAGAGCATAGAAACGCATTTTCACACGGAAAAAGAAGGAGTATCCCCCTTCAACCCCACCTAGTCCTTACCCCTCTAAATCCACGCACCTTTTATATTTCTTTTGCAGAAAAGAAATTACACGGAATACTGGAGGCTACAATAAAATATAGCGTTGAAGGCAACGTAAAAAAAAATACATATATGAGATACAGGAAGAAAATAGAAAAACAGAGATGATCGCTCAAAGAATACAGTGTTTAGAAAAGAACAAAACAAATATATATATATATATATATATATATATATATATATATATATATATATATATATATATGAGGGGGTGTTACATCAAGTTTCTCTTTTGTGACTCTTCAAAAATCTAGTACGCCCATATCTCTTTGCTAGAGCCATTCACTGGTCCCCCAGACCCATAAAAACTCAGATTGAAGTTTGTCCATTACAGAAATCTATAAGAGAAATCTAGAATGATCCTGATTTGTTCGTTCTGGTCGAACGCACCCTTTCTATTGTCCCTCATGCCTCTATTCTTCCGTGTACTCTGGACTACACTTTTCTCAATATTTCCTAAAACGACGGAGTCCCAGACACCCGCATTCACATTGGAAATGCCGTTTATATCTTCAGATTTGCTAAGGATTTGAAATTAATTTAATCAATAAGGCTCTTCACTTTACTTCTTACTAGTTCATATTATTATTATTATTATTATTATTATTATTATTATTATTATTATTATTATTATTATTATTATTATTATTATTATTAGTTCCGTACCGTAAAAATATAATTTTGAACAGAATATTTCTGTTGCTTTTAAAATGCCATCAAATTGCTACGAATTATACAAATAAGTAAATTTAAAATTCATCAATGATTATTAGTCATACATAACAATGAAATAATAAACTCGGGTACAGAGAGTAAAGAAGATGTCATTTTCACTTATGAATGAATCTATGGTGGTATTTGAAGCGCGGTTAGTAGTAGTCAAACAATACTCTATCTTATAAGCCTCTCAGACATGAGAGTATGTGAGGTTTCAACAAGGATGTTATAAATAGAGGATCTGCCCATATGTATCGTCATCCTATTAAATCGATGAAGCCAAAAAAAACGAGCATCGGCACGTCTGATTGGCTACTTTCGTTTCCGTCATGATTGTTGGCTCAAAACATTGCGATCCTATTGGGCGGAGTGGGCAGAGTAGGGGTGGCAGAACTGTGACGTATGGCTTCAAGATTTTGTTGTAAGGGCAGATCCTCTATTTTATAAGATCCTTGGGTTTCAACCTCACCAATATTTGTTTTTCTTTTTCTTTCTTTCTTTCTTTTTCTTTTTTCTTTTCTTTTCTTTTTTAGAATTAACCAAACAGCCTTATACACTAAAGCCACGATTATCCGTAAATTTTATAATTACGAATCTAAAAAACAATAAAATGATTTAGTGATAAAGTGCTCAAATATTCACCTCTGATATTAAGAATCGGGCTTCGATCTCATGTAATGTAAGTTTATCGTGGATAAGTCGCTGTGGGATTTTATCGAATTTCCTCTGTGTTCCATCCCACATTTTCATTCCATATATGATTCAAGTAATCAGTTCGCTAATCGTTCATATTGTTTAACCTGCGACAAGACACAAAGAATCATATGGATGATTCTATTGTGTCAAATTCACAAGCAATTAATGTAAACACTGTTTGGTATGTTTCAGGTAGATCGGTGGGGCCACTATCACCCCGTAGGCTACCCTTTTTCTTCTATGCTCAAGTCAAGTCAGGGTGTCAGTCTACCATACCTAGAGGAGATAAACCGGTGTCAAGCATTCTGCTGATTTTCCCATTTTATTTGTATATTTTTTGGTGGTGCAGTGAGTCTGAAAATTTTTGGTGAGTCTTCACAGGAACATGCTGGCACAGGGAGGCAGAAATGAATTAGCTGTTGCTCGCCGTGTAGCTTTGTAACTTTGTGTGTGTACTAACATGTGTGTTTCCTGCAAATGGTACAGACATTGACGAAGTTATAAGGCTTTTAACTACCTAATACTGCATTATTTTATTCTATTGTCATGTAAAATTCCTTAGTTTTAGCGTACATTCATTTTCCAGGAGCTGATCCGTCTTTCCATAGCATATACAGCATAAAAATATTACATCAAAGATCTTTCATTGCTCGTCTGTAAGCCAGTAACTATGGACATATATATTTCTTTTTGTAAATGAAAATGAAAATGAAATGAAATCTTTAAGTTTAACGTCCCACGGTTATGTCGGTTAGGCTAAAGGAGACGGTGATAATAAGAAATGAGTGAAAAGGTGGAATGAAGAAAGTGGGAGGAAACGGGAGAACCCCGAGAAAACCCACGAGCACGGCGTTTGTCCACCACAAAGTCCACACGGCGCGAGCTGGGATCGAACCATGGACCCCAAGCACCGGAGGTGAACGCTCTACCACTGAACCACCGCGCCCCCCATTTCTTTTTGTGTTTGTGTGAGCTTAGTGTATCCTTGGTAATATTGTGGTTATATAGGACTAGGAGTACAGTAGGGTTTGAATAACAGTATCTAAAATTCGTACTTTTTTTGTTCGGATATTATGTTATTCAAATTCCGGACTGGCCAAAAGTTATGGATCAAGTTAAGTTCAAACATAACGCTGGTTTTGTTCTATTAATCACAGAAAAAACGGTTACTATTTTTTAGAACTACTAATATCATGTTTCTGTGGCTAGAACGAAGTAATTACATTTACACTAATTTAAATAGAAACAAGAATTTTAGAAGTGATCCAAAAAATGGATTAAAAGATTGTGATCTTGACCAATAATTAGTTTTTTTTTTGATCAGGAGTCACAAAATTTTTAAACGGTTCCTAAATCGAGTTTTTTTTTCTGGAATAAGCACATCATACTAAGTTAAGTGACAGTTTGGGTTTGGCTACACTACACTCGTATGTAGTTTTTCATATATAGGGCCTACAAGAAAATTTTTGACTGAAATATATTGGATCTTTTGATACAAAAACAATTACGATTTACAAACAGTGTTACGGAATGAATGATGTTCGAACCCGAGAGTTCACTGTATCTTGTTTGAATAAATAGTTTCTTGAGAACTCTACATTTAATCCATCTTCGGTAAAGAAGAAATATATTAATATCATTATAATGTGGTATCACAAAGGTATAGGCTCACGTACACATATACCGAAAAATAGAGCAAATTCACTTTAAGGATATCCACGGCAGTTTTATGTTTCTTCGCTGTGAGCAAACATACAAGAAAACGTCTGAATAAATAGATTTTGTCTTCGACAAAACAAAAGAATAATAAAAAAAAACAAAGCCTTAAAATGTACCATCCTTTTCGTAAATGTGTTATTTGACAATTTGATAGATGTGTTGACAAAAGTAACGGGGGCTACGAAAAGTGTGAATAAACACCAGAAGGGTTTCTTCTCTTCTTTCCTTTGTTAAGACGAAGAGCAAGAAGACGAAAAGAGAGGAGAAAAGAGAATAAGGATAAACTGCATGTGTCTGCAGAAGAGAGTAAAACATGGAAAACTAGAGACAGACAGAATACAGTACTATTTCATTTTGTGTTTGTATGTATGTTCTCATTTCGTTAGAAGCCGACTTGTGTGTCAGAATCCCAACTTGGGAAATGCCCCTTCTCTCTCTCGAAGACAAATATTAGAAATGGATTCTACCGCTATCCAAAGTTTAAATTCTTGAGCTTCTCTCTCTCTCTCTTAGTCATGATAAAAGTGCTTTTACCACGCTGCTCTGTAAATTTGCACAAAATTTGCTATTCCGTACTCTTACCGCTCTGCACTAACAGATGCATGCATGTATCAGTGTCATTCGTGTGATTAAAGTTTCAAATTAGCGCAGTATATCTTACCCACAAATCTTAGCAGTTTATGTATTTTAATACAGTTGTGTATTTTAATACGGCATGTATTTTAATACTGCATTAAAGAATCTATAAGAATTTATGTAGGAATGAAGCGTATTTTTGAATTAAAATAGCATTATTTCATAAATAAAAAAATAATAGGCCTCCCTCATGGCTAGCAGGATAGCGTAAGTGCATGTTGTGTAGAAGATCCGGGTTCGATTCCCGGCTGGAGCTCATATGGTTCGGATTCCATAATAAGGAGTATCTCTACGTTTCATTTGGCCTCGATGCTGAAAGAGATGCTAAACTCAAAACAAATCACAAATTTTAAATAAGTGCAATAATAATAATAATAATAGTAATAAATAATAAAGAAAGAAAGAAAAGAAAAAAAATCTTGTTTAAAACAGTTTGTAATGGACATCTCCTTTCTGACCAAAAGTCGTAATTTAATAATACTGTCGTGTAGAACTAGTCTTTAATATAATACATAGCAAAAATCTCAGAAAAATATTTGTTAAGTGCGGAGATACAAAGCTTCAAACAATACAAAAATGCGCTGCTTACGTCACGGCAAAAGAAACAAGCTTTTTTTTTTGGCGTGACGTCATATATCGGTTCCCCTCTGAATTGTATTGGAAGCTTTAGAGAATCATTTCACATTGCAATTTCTTACTGTAAACTACAAATAAATTTAGTAGAATAGTTGAGTTGATTTTAGTTTACCGTCCCGTTCAGCAGCGAGGCTATATGAGACGTGGACCTACTGATTAACGTGGAATCCGAACCACATGAGCTCCCGCCGGGAATAGAACCCGGGTCTCCCACGCCAAAGGCGCGTACGTAGTAGAATAGTGAAAGAAAACGTGACAAAATAAGTAAAATAATTACTTGCTGTATATAAAAATAAAATGTTAATAAGACTTATTCTTCTAGTTTAAAATACACTTAAAATGATCTGTAATGTTCTATAGTTACAAATATTATATATATATATATATATATATATATATATATATATATATCGGCAGAATTACTTTATTATATTATTAGATCAGAAACATTTGGAGTCTAACCACTGCATCTAATCAGATTAAATATTTAATCCATTTATGCTGACGTCCTCATTAACCCTCAGTCACTCAAAAATAAATCACATGCAGAAAGCTCGCGTTCTATTGGTGACTATACATTTCTCTCACTCCTAGTTGTACACGTTTAAAATTTGAATAGTGCATCAAAGAGCTCTTACTGACTTTTAAGAAATTGCGTATCCCACTACATTCTTTACATGGTTTCTACCATCTGCTGTTCATATTAGCAATTTGGCCACCACATACCTTTGCTACAACTATTCTTATCCTAATGCTATGAGAATCTATTATATAGTGTATTTATTATTTTCCACAAAAAAAATGCTTTTTTGGTCAGTGATGGTTTAAAGAAAATTATAACAAACAGAGGCAGACAAATGGCTATAGTTGTATAACATAGGAGCGAGCTTTTACAATCTGAGAAAAGCAGACGAAAACACAATGAGAAAAGGAGGGAAGTGGGAACAAGTGTTGGCAGTGTTAGAGTAGCATGGATCCAAGAGTTGTATGGCCCCAAAAACCATCGATGTTCTTCATGCCTATAGAACCATTGATTTCATGATGCCTGCAAAATCATCGACTAGGCCATCAATGTTCTTTACGCCTGAAAAACAATCGACTAGACCACTGATGTTCTTTATGCCTGCAAAGCCATTGATTAAAGGCTATCGGTGTTCTCTATGCCTACAAAACCATCAACTAGGCCATCGATGTTCTTTACGCCTGCAAAATCATCAACTAGATTATCAATGTTCTTTATGCCGACAAAACTGTCAACTAGGCTGTCGTTGTTCTTTATGCCTGCAAAATCATCGAGTAGGTCATCAGTGATCTTTATACCTCAAAAACCATCAATATTCTTTACGCCTGCAAGCCTACCGACTAGACCATCGATGCTTTTGTTTCCCACGCAGCTATGTCTTTCACAAATGTCAGGTTAAAAGTCAGTTACTTCCCTTCTTTATGTGGTTTGCTGAGAAGGCAAGCAGCAAACTATGACGTCAGACAATATTTAGTTTAAAAAAATGACTGGCACTGAGGGAAACAGATGATTAATAGAAGTAATTATGAAAGAATTGGTGATTTTGAATGTAAGAGCAAACGAGAGAATCCGGAGACAAGCCAAGGACACGATGTTTCCTACCACAACCCCACATTGCATGAGATCGATGCAGGTTGAACAAAAGGAGGGGAAAAAACCACAAATGTTTGAAACCATTTATCTCATTAGCAATGTGATGGTTTAACTTTACAATTAGATGATTACGAAAACCTACATGAAGGAGGAGTAATGTTCACAGTCGTAGTTAGTTGTTCCGATGTTCATAGTTTATATGAAATTATGGAATTAAACTTAAAAAAAAAAAAAGAATACATACGTAAGTGAAAAGTTAGAGACACACAGAGAGATATTATGGAATATAAGGGTATTAAACTCTTACGATAGCATTAAGCTTCTCAATCGTGGAAGACGAGATACAAAACCTCTCAACCGCTTTCCTTCTTAAGAGGTACAACACAGCCACTAATTGAATGAAATTTCATTAACGAACCGTGATTTCAGAAGGTTTTTGTACTATCACTAATACTAAAAGCGAGGGCAAAAAAGAAAAGAAAAGAACTTTAAAAAAACTGGGGACTATGACTACAAGAGGGACAACCAGCTCTCTGAAGCTTTTTAGAGAAAAAAATATAGAATTTCTGAAGAAGACTTGAAAGCTTCGCATATAACGCTGTTGGTAAATGCGTGTTGTCCAACTTCATAATCATTAAGCTCTAATCTTGGTAAAGGAGATGGGCAGACTTTTAATCCAGGCTAAAGTCTTGTATCTGGACGTAATGTCTGAGGTATTAAAAGTTTTCGTCCATTATCTTCCGCAACGTCACGTTGTCGCTACAATTCTCATCACCTATGTAAGCCAAATCCTACCTAGCTTACACTTTCAATAATTTCACTCTCCGTCTCCTAATTCTCGGTATACATAATAAGGCATTTCAAAATTCCTATTATCAATGTTAAAGAGGTTGTTTTATTTACGAAAGTAAATCGAACAAGTAAAGAAAACTTGAAATTACTTATGAACTATGAACGTGAGAAATGAAACAATATTGGCGCGTGTCCTTAAAGAAATTGAGAAATTTGATATTTAAATAAGTCTTTATTGCATAGGGGCTGTAGGTCACGCACACTTAGACATAGATGCAGGGATAAAGGTGAGAGGGAACGTAAGCGGATGTCGTTCCCCCACTTCCAAAAAATATCTACGGCGACCCGCACTTTCTAAGAAATTACAATGGGCAAAGATAGGCGTAAGGAACGGTGTGACATCAAACGTCTCCCTACATTTTCAGATCAACTTTTACACCTGCATAGATGAATTACTAAAATAATAACACTTTTCCCTGAGGACAGTGATCACTATCTTTTTAATTATGAATAACTAGGTTTATCTACTTACCATCAACACGAATAAAATTTGATCCATAGCATAGTGAAAGAGTACTCACCTGTAAATAGAAGGAAAAATAAAATATTAGATACATTGGAGTAAATATTTAACAAAAACATTGTCATGATATCAAATTTTATACAGAAATGAAAATATTCATTTAAAATGTATTGATCTTGTAAATAAAGATTGTTGACGTATCATTTCAGTTTAATGAGCATTGTTAGGATGTTTAAGGGAAGTTTTCAGAAAACAAAAAAGGGAGGGAAAATGGGCTAGATATAAGTCAAAAGTGGGCATAAAAGATGCTATTTCCCTCAATTACTTCGACGAATACTTTTTTCTGATCTAAAACAAGTTAAAGAAACTACTTTCATTTCTATAGTATAGAGCCCCCCCCCCTCTCTCTCTCTCTGCTCACACACATATAATATAGAAAACGTATGCTTAGTTTCAAATATGGGAAAATAAAATAAAGAACATATATTAGATTTAGCTGATATTCCAACCTGATGCTGAGGTCTCTTGTTATTCTAGATAGCACACATAGCCAAGTGCATAGAGGAGTTGGTTGGTACAAAGTTAACATTCGAATTATGAGTCAAGTTTATAAAAATCTAGCGTATCGTTACTAATCAATGGAAAAAAAAATTCACTGGGCCTCGAATCCTTTCTTCTTGTATCAATAATGATCTGATACTAGTCTTCCGGAGAATTGAACACAGTCTTGCTAAATTAAAAAGTCACACAATTCACTTTCAGAAGTTGTATTCTCTCAACAGTCCGTAGCAAGTTTCATATTTGGACTTTGGAAATAAAGATTTAAATTCGTCAAAGAACAGGCACTTATGGTAGATTAGATGTTATCTATTGGTACAGTACAAAAGATATGGGATCAGATATTTTGACGAAGACCATATCTAGTAGAAGTTTTTCTGCAGGATTTTTCCTGCAATATGGAAAAGTACATATCGTTATTAAATATAATACTAAAATAAAACTTCTAGTGGTATTCTTATATATGTGTATTAAAACCAATCTTACACATTTGAAGACTTTGTTTTAGAATCACGAAAAAACAAAAATGTATCTTAAGAACCGTGTTTCATTTAAAGTGCTTTAAAATGTGGAAAATGAGAAGAAAAGCCATAAATTATTATTGCTAAAACACACAAATGTTCTCAAGATTATACGGCGGTTGTAATGGTCATCGCAAACACCCGCTTCGATTACACACATTTCCTGTTTTAAAGCTACATATAAATATAAACTTATATATCAGTTTATGACTAATGGTATTCTGAAAGCGGAACTCCAAAAGTATATATGTTGCAAATTGCTGTTCCGTGTGTTGTCTCTCAGGTCGCCCACCTATCCTCCCTCCCCTTCCCTCAACCATCGAGCAATGAATGTTTGTTCTGTGTTTGAGAGGAGAATTTGGTCTGAGACGACGACAATGAATATGCATCAGACGTGTTATGTGGGCTGTAGGCGCGAGGTTTTAAAAAGACGATGTACGTGCGATAAACGGAAGCGTGCCGAGGTAAGAAGAGGCGTGTTTATCGCTGCGTCCTACCAAGAGTGTAATAAATCACGTAGAGGTGCTGAAACTAGAATATCCTGTCATGTATACCTAACGGCTTTTAAGTGTGTGTTGCGGGGTTATATAACTGACAGGAAGAAAACTGTTATATTCCCTCAGTTTCTTGGTGGTTACATACTCCTCATACTTTTCAAATCAAAATGAAAGAGAAGGTTACCAATCAAACTTGTACTATCTACCATTTATTTGAGAGTACATGAAGATTTCAGAAAATGTGAACGAGCGACGAAATACGAATGAAGGTCTTTTCAGTCACAAAACTGAGGCTACGAGATGTTTGTTTATTAATTGAAGTTTAATGTCCTTTTCCAGCACCGAGGCTATATGAAACGACGATCGGCAATCCGAAGCACTGTAATAGTTCAATACTCTCGTTCTAGGAGTCAAAGCCAGAAATAAGTTCACCAAATGAGCAGGCCCCAACCATTAGATCAACAGGCCGGGCTGGCATTTTATGAGACAAAATCTACTATTTAAAATTAAATCTAAACCATTACTTGGGATTGTATATGAGACAAACATTCCCACCAGAAATCAATCCGAAGATCTCATGCACAGAAAGCATGCAATTATGCTACTCAGCCACGAGAAGACATTACAAATTGCTGGTATGAAATAGAAGGAAGATGATTAGGGATGGGACAGAAAAACGTGAGAAAGTATTAGAAAGAGAAGGGAAGATTAATAAAGGAATAGAAAGAGAACAATTAACAGTTTAGAACCAGTAACATGATTTCAGATTTTGACAGGGGGGCCAAGAGAATTCACCGACTTAAAGAAATACACATTTCTTATTAGTATATTAGAATATGATTTATGAAATAGTATGTATTTCTGAAAATTGCAGGGGCTATTTCTTTACCAAATGAGACCCTTGTTAATGACAATATTCAAAAAGAAACTGTCATTTAAGAAAATGATAGAAGGAAAATAAGGGAAAGATAAAATACTACAATTGGTGACTGTGTTGAAGCGGATGATTCCTAAGTTAGGTCGAAAAATTTAGCAACGAATACACAAGCTACACGCAGTTTTAAAATTAACAAAACCGGTGTATAATAACCTAAAATTATAATTAAACTCTTAAACATTAATTTAATTTTTTTCGATTAATAATTTTCCAAAGTTGTTGTGTCTTTCTTGTAATTACTTCTCAGCATTTTACCAGAATAATACAGGGTGATTACAAATTATTGGAATATTTCAGACGATTGTATTTTCACTAATACTGAACAGAAATACTTGATATTAGAATCATTGAAAAGAGAGATAGTTTAAATTTTATTCTGACTTTAGATGCACAGCCAAGGTGAACGTGTTTTGTGCCGATACTAAGAGATGATGTTTTGCTTTTTCTTGCCGAGAATACTATTACGGGAAACGTGTACCTTGATATGTTGGAAGGTTGGCTAATCCCACAGCTCACGAAAGTGGAGGAACAAGGGTTCATTTTCCAACAAGACGACCCTCTTAACATTGGCACACAAATGTACGCGGATACCGAAATCGACACCTGTTAGAAAGATGGATTGATCTTGCAACGGCCGTAGACAACACATTCTGTATATGGCCACCACGTTCACCGGACCTCAGAGTGAGTGATTTGTTTCTAGCCTGCCTTACTAAAAATAATACAAAATTTACCAGTTTTCTTTTGCTTGATTATTTATCAGTGAAAGGAGATAATAAAATGCAAGTTACCACAATCATAGATAATGCTATTCTATAAAAGAAAATATGAACCTGAAGAATGTTCAGCGTTGCAATCGATAGAAATTACAGTGTTGCCAGAAAAACAATTTCCCTAAAATATAAGTTAAGACAGCGAGTAGAGGAATGAAATGAACTACATTTGATTACGTATCATGTTGTTTTGGTTTCTTGTGAACTACTTTTTAATTAACATTATTATTTAGTTTTAATAACTGTAGGTTAAAACTATTTTGTTTATTACAAACTAAATACAACTATTATTTAAAAAGTAGTTCACAGGAAACCAAAACAATATGATACGTAACCATATGCAGTTGAGTTTATTCCTCTACTCGCTGCCTTAACTTAGATTTTAGGGAAATTGTTTTTCTGGAAACACTGTACTTTCTATGGATGGCAACACTGAACATTCTTCAGGTTCATATTTTCTGTTGTAGAATAGCATTATCTATGATTGTGGTGACTTGCATTTCATTATCTCCTTTCACTGATGAATAAACAAGCAAAAGAAAAATGGTAAATTTTGTATTATTTTTAGTAAGGCAGGCTCTTAAGGACAAACTTTATACTTCGTATTTTCCAGATACACTGACAACATTGAGAAGGTACATTATCAGAGCCATTGAAAACATCGCACCAGACTTGCTTGAGAGGTTTGGCTTGAGTGGGATCACCACTTGGACAACTGCCGCATTGCAAGTGGGAGATCACATTGAATACATCTAAGACCAGAATAATAGTCACATAAGACACTAAGATCATCATTGAGCTGAGCGAAGCGAAGCTCTTATACTCGGGTTAGCCGTTTGGTTGTCCGCGAACTCCTCCTAGACCGTTTGGCCGATCTCAACCAAACTTAGCACGCTGATAGAGTATGTTGTGCTGAGTGACAACATAGGTCGAAATCAAAAATCCGATGTACCATGGAGGAATAATCACCGAAAAACGCTTCCTCCTAGACCGTTTGGCCGATCTCAACCAAACTTAGCACGCTGATAGAGTATGTCGTGCTGAGTGAGAACATAGGTCGAAATCAAAAATCCGATGTACCATCGAGGAATAATTACCGAAAAACGCTTCCATAGACTTAACATGGGGAAAAAGTTTTCACGCGATTTTTTTGTCAACAATTAAAAATGGCATTTATTATTGCATAATGGCCAGGAATGATTACGTAGTTTAAGCTCGCTCAGCTCATTTCATTGCAATCGGGTACATCCATTGCATTCCTAGTATATTTCTATTCAATGTTAGTGAAAATACAGTCTTCTGAAATCATCCAATAATTTGTAATCACCTTGTATAAACAGGAAACTAGCTTTTTCTTCTACTCAAACTCGCTTATTGAAATATCAAGTTAGTTACAGATTTTAGTATTCTAAAAGATTTGATCTACAGCAATATTTGAAGATGTAATAAAGTCCAAACTTACAGTGTAACATTATATTCTTTTCTTTTTTTAAAAAAAGAAATGAAATGTTTCTTTACACGGAGAGTCCACCAAATAGGGACATTATCGTAAATATTCAATTGCTGAAATGGTATGGTCATCAAGTTTTATTTTAGTTCTTTTTATATATTTCCAGAACGTACCTACAACGTTAGGGACCTTTTTTGACTACACCTTCCATTTTTTTGCGTTTCTTTTTTTAAAACTTTTTTCCCAAAACAAAAGCAGAAAGAAAGAAACGTGATTTCAGATAGTATGAAAGGATGGTAAGAAAAGTTTGATTTGTAGAAGGAAAAAAAAAAAACTCTTTTCGTCTGCTTTTGGTTGTTGCTAGTTTTAGGTGGCGAGTATCCTACGTAAAAAGCTATTTCTGTCCTAGCAAGAATTCTGGAAAATCGGTCGTAAAAATCAGTAGAATTGGATAGTAGCTTTCTCTCTCCGAATGAGTCAGCATTCTTCCGAGTTATATCTGCTTTTCCGTCTTTCGAAAACGTTCCGATCTTCAGCTGACTGCACTTCTTTCCTATTGGCAGTTCAGTCTCTCTCTCTCTCTCTCTTTTGTTTTACTCTTTCTCTGATGTCGCCGTGATGGAGACTTTACCGCTAGAGATAACTTTCTTAAGCCTTCTTACCCTTATACCATCTTATCAATAGTCTCAGATGCCACTCCGGATCTCATATTTCTTCTGTTTCAGATACTATATCAGGGTATTACTTCTGACTTTAGCACGAACTCAATCTTTCATACTTCAAGGTGCAGTGTCAGTGTCAGGAACATAGCGTCACTGTTAAGAAAAATGTGTGTCACAGTCTCAAGAACACAAACTATAATACGAACATTTTAGTATTTAACAGCATTTTTGCATATATGCAGTACATAAATACATGAGAAATCTGTTTTAGGAGAAGAAAAATTACCAATTACTTGTTATTGGTAACGAGACGGAGATTTTGTTACCATAGAAATTCGTTTTTAGCGATTTTCTTCAAAGTACACAGAATATTTTAACCCTTAAATATGACATTTTGTTAATCTTGATATGAGATATCGATTGATTTTATAATATGGAAAATATTACAAAATAACAAATATTAAAGTATAAGAGTCAATCATAATTTTGGGCTATATTTCGTTAACAAATCTTTCTAGTTATGTTGCTAGTGTCATAACAAAAAACTTGATAAGAATATACTTCAGTATTAGTAAAAGCTTGATGAAAATATACTTTAGTATTAGTAAAAACTTGAGGAGGATATACTTTAGTATTAGTAAAAGCTTGATGAGGTTATACTTCAGTATTAGCAAACGATTGGTGAGGATATACTTAAGCTTGATGAGGATATATATCTCAGAATTAGTATAAGCTTGATGAGAATATATTTCAGTATTAGTATAAGCTAGATGAAAATATATTTCAATATTAGTATAAGCTTGATGAGGATATACTTCAGTATTAATAAAAGCTTGAGGAGGATATACTTCAGTAGTATAAAAGCTTGATCAGGATATACTTCAGTATTAGCAAACGATTGGTGAGGTTATACTTAAGCTTGATGAGGATATATTTCAATATTAGTAAAAGCTTGATGAGGATATACTTCAATGTTAGTAAAAGATTGATGAGGAATTACTTCAGTACTAGTAAAAGCTTGATGAAGGATATACTTCAGTACTAATAAAACTTGATAAGTATATACTTCAGTATCAGTTTCATCTTAATTTGTTGTGTGGTTATCATACAGGATGAGTTGTTAGCTTTAAGAAAGAATTCGCTTTTCTAGATTTTCTCGGAAATTACTCATAAGAATTTACTCCGACTCATATCGATCACTTTGTTCGGTTCACTCATATCTATCGATTGGTATGTTTCATCTTTGAACTTTTCTTTTCATTATGCGGTAATAATATTGCAAAACTTGAAGGTTTCTTTCATTTCGACTCAAATGGGATTTGTGTGTCTGTCCATCTATTAGCCAGGGTTTACATTATTCGGGAATTTCCTGTTCGATTAGAAGTCGTACGAGTCACCCATTCACATCTACTTGGGTTTTGCACAGACGAAAAATATTTGCTGCCAGTGTTGCTATTTTTAGAAAACAGGCTAGACGTTAAACTTTTAAAAAACTGGACAAGGGAAAAGTACGAGTTGCAGAATTGTTAGATATGTTTGAAAGTTACCTGAATTCGGGTGGACATTCAAGTGAAGCATATTTTTGGTGGAGAGGTAATGGGATATAGGATATGGCCCTCCCTGCACAAATTATACAATATTTTAGTAAATTTTATGAACTTGCTACTTTAAAGATCGAAACTGTTTTATCAATTCAACTCCAAAATTCAATAAACCACCTTAGCTTATTATCGGATGTGTGGACACACCTCTACATAAGGAGAAAGAAATAACTTTTACTTCACTGAAAATGTTATATATATATACCTGAAAACTATAATGGTGTAAGTGCATAAATCTTCTTAAACATAGGAAAACGAGCTTAAGGTTGCCTGATCCCATAAATATCTGAAGAAAAGTAAGTCTGTAAACAACTATAACTGTGGTAAGTGTAATTGGCATTTATAAACGTACCTCAATTTTATATGTGGTAAGTGTAATTGACATTTATGAACTCAATTTTATCTGTGGTACGTATAATTGGCATTTATGAACTTCTCAATTTTATCTGTGGCAAGTGTAGTTGACATTTCTAAACTTAACTCAGTTTTGTCTGTGGCAAATGTAATTGACATTTATGAACTTACCTCAAGTTTATCTGTGGCAAGTGTGACTAACATCTATGAACTTATACCAACTTTGACTATAATGTTACTAATACCATTTCGACATTTAGCTATTCATATAAGTATGGGGAGTCCCGGGTTCGATTCCCGGCGGGAGCTCATGTGGTTCGAATTCCACGTTAATCAGTAGGTCCACGTCTCATATAGCCTCGCTGCTGAAAGGGACGCTAAACTAAAATCAACTCAACTCAACTCATATAAGTATGTTTTAAGTGTTAGGATTTTTAAGGGCAGGTTTCAGTAAAATAGAAGGGAAAGGATGTTACAATAGAGGGGAAAATACCGAAAAAATTTGGTATTTCCCTAAATTATTTTTACAACTATAGACTACATTAATTGTCACCACTGTTGCAATAGAACATTAAGCATCTCTAAGTAGTAATACGCAAGTGTGTTTTTACTTTTGTAGATACTAAAGCTTCTTTCCGTCCACTGTGATTATGCGTATTCACTAGGAATGGTAACTCTAGATATTCCAAATTCGACAATATTGGGATTCTTCTAAAGACTAATCTCAAACTATTTTTTAGTGGAAAAATCTTTCAACTCTAAATGGCGTCCTATACATTCGTAATCGTATAATTCTTAAACAAGAAGCAGTAAACTCACTCCACGATGACCAGCAAATTTGGAACAAAATTTTGTTAAAAGAATCAGTAAAAGAGGGAAAGCAAGTAAAAGAATTCAGGGCAGATTAAGAGAATAAAAGGATGAGGGGACCAAAAGGAGAAAAAAGTGCTGGAAAATTATCTTCGTCTAAAAATTATCCCAACAGGAAGTAACATCATATACATCGGGTACTTACAAAAAGCTAGTTTCTGCTTTAAAAATACTGATGTCCACGAGACGAGACAGGATATAATGTTCCTCGTTTCATCTCAAAAATTTATAGAAATTTCGTGTCGTCCCGCTTCTAGAAAAGCTATTCTCGTTTCGTCCTTAATTTTTTTTTTTTTTGTAAACTTATATACAAAGTTTATGCCCTAAGCATTTTCTTAATTTCTTCTAGAAGTGATCATAACCCTCCCGCACTACCAAATGTAAAGGAAGGGTGTGATAAGCCTATAACTAACTCACTCTGTGGCCTATGGAACCCGAAGGTTTAATTGCCGCGTCCACAAAAGCTCTCCATTAACTTCTATCGTTAGCTAACTGGATCCAGTGTCTACTTTGTACTCCTTTTTCCGCGAGATCCATCTTAATATTGTCCTCCCATCTGCGCCTAGGTCTTCCTAATGGTTGTTTTCCGATTGGATTTCCAGTAAAAATTTTGAAAGCGTTCCTACCTTCTTCCATCCTGGCTACATGACCTACCCATCGAAGCCTTCTAGATTTGATTACCCTAATAATGTTTGGCAAACGGTATAAATTATGTAGTTCCCCGTTACGAAGTTTCCACCATTTCCCATTCCCGTTCCTCTTGTATCCGAATATTCGTCTCAGGATCTTGTTCTCAAATACTTTCAGTCTACGTTCTTCTCTAACAGTTAGCGACCATGTTTCGCAACCATACAGACCAACAGGCATGATTATCTTTTTATATGTGTTAAGCTTCAAATTCCTTTACAGAATTCACGACGACAAAACATTTTGAACTGAATAATAGCACAAATTCACTGCTTTTAGTCGACATTTAATTTCCTCGTGAACATGGTTTTGATTTGATATAATAGACCTATAACCATATTTATTATTTGAATATATTGTGTAATCACTTGCATATCTTTAAACGTTGATAAATGTACTTCATTGTGTTTGTACAATCACTTTATCAGTTTATAGTTTTTATACAAAGAATTATGTAACAATAGGATAGTGCTCAAGACCTAGATTTGGCTGAACTAGTGTTGCTCGGAAGACTCGTAAAATCTCTCATCTCGAAACGGGACAAGATTGGTCATGTTTTTCGTCTCGTTTGGAATTTATAATCGTGCTTTTCCTCTCGTTTCGAGCTTAAAAATGTACTTTTCCTCTCGTATCGAACTTAAAAATGTACTTTTCTTCTCGTTTTGCACTTAAAAATTTGCTTATCCTCTCGTTTCAAACTTAAAAATGTGCTTTTCCTCTCGTTTCGAGCTTAGAAATGTACTTTTCCTCTCGTTCCGAACTTAAAAATGTACTTTTCCTCTCGCTTTGAACTTAAAAATGTGCTTTTTCTCAAGTTTCGAGCTTAAAAATGTCCTTTTCCTCTCGTTTCGAACTTAAAAATGTGCTTTTCCTCTCGTTTCGAACTTAAAAATGTTCTTTTCCTTTCGTTTCGAACTTTAAAATGTCCTTTTCCTCTCGTTTCGAACTTAAAAATGTGCTTTTCCTCTCATTTCGAACTTAAAGATGTGTTTTTGCTCTCGTTTCGAATTTAAGGATGTACTTTTCGTCTCGCTTTTGAGACGAGGAGAGAAATTTCTCGTCTCCTCGACAATACTATTTAAAAAAATAAAAATCCGCACCTAAATATGTTAAGCCTAGTTATAAACATCAAACAAAATGGAACAAACAGTCATTTTTTAGAAATATTTTAAAGATCTCACAGTTTACCATCTGTTATCCTTACCTGAAACTAGAAAACTTCTTTTCCCACGATATCTCAAGATGCACTACATCTATCTACCTATTTTTTTCCCTTTAACTTAACGTTGGAGAAGATGCACAGCAATCTATCAAAGAGCAAGGGAAAATATTGATAAAAGATTAAAGGAAAGGCTGCAAAGAAAAAGAGGAAAAAGTGAAGCAAGGAAAGGAGGTGCAATTTAATCTGTGTATTCCCAACGGTCCAAATCCACGGAGAAAACAACGAAAAAAAAAATGAGACGCAGACGGAAATGTTAATTTACTTAACGATGTTTTGGGCTTTCACGATATGGGCTTTCATCCAATTTAATTTATAACTCCTTTTATATATGATTTTTAGCTTGTGTTTCTTAAATAACTTATTTTTGAAGTGAAAAATACTTAGATTAAAAGAAGTAGCAGAACCAGTGTAGATGACGTTAAGAGGAGTTCTTCCTTGGCTGAGCGGTTAGCATACGAGGCTATGGTTCGAAAGACACTGGCTTCTGTTCCCGGCGGGAGCTCATGTGGTTCAGTTCCCAAGTTATGATGTAGGATCACGTCTTATATAGCCTCGCTGTTTAATGAGACGCTGAACTCAAAATCAACTACACTCAACTCAAACATATTAAGGAGTTTGGTTTGTGAGAATGTTAAAATTTTAGTTAGAACTTTTGAAATTTCTCTCCATTCCATACACTAAAACTTCAATAAAACTATTTAAGTCTTTAAATGTGTCGATTAGAAAGTCATTTATTATCATTTTCGCCATTGTATTCTGCAGATTGATTGGTATTTTGCATCCTGAGCATTATGCTAACCCGTTAATCTCAACATCACTGCGAGTAATCTATTAAGCTAGGATGACATCCATAATTACTGACATAGGAATACATAGGGAACCGATTTTTGGTTGTCCATATTATGGAATCCAACTGCCTAAATCATCTCCATCAAAGAGATCGATTTATAACTTTTGACTCTCTAGATCTTGGCCAAAAATCACCCCAGTGACCCCTCAAGTTGTTCTTGAAATTTGGAGTTTTTCGGGTAAATGGACAGAAACTAAATACAGGGTGAGTACAAAAACAGGCCCTGATTTGAAAAGGGTATAACTTTAATACCAAAACCACTATTCTGCTCAAACTTTCGCAGTAGTTAGATAACCACTGCGAAAGTTTGAACAGAGTAGTACTTTTGGTATTAAAGTTATGCCCTTTCAAATCAGAGATTCTTTTGGTGCTCATCCTGTATATAAAAAAGTTTTTGGTAAATCTAACTTCTTAGAAATTATGTTTTTTCAATTAAACTGTAAATTCTACGTATCTGAAGAGTTAGTGCATCGGTTTTGTATAGTCATTGCTGCTGTGTTTATGAGGTGGTGTTGGGGCGAAATCTTGTTAGGAGGAGAGACACGAGTGATTTTCTGCATTATTTTACAGACTTACTTCAATATAAGAGCAGTAAAAATCAGTTGACATAACACATTTATAGTTTTATTTTGTTATTATGTTCCATTACTGAAGTGATTCTTCTGATTTGAATAAGTAAATGGCATGTCTCTTTGATATACACTTTTGTTTCCAAAATTAAGGTGAACATTTCGAAGTTGGCAATATTGTGTTGACTGATTTGTCATATGACAGTATTTGACCAAGCCGCAACGTGATCCATTCGAACTTCATCAGTGGTGCTCAGTTTAGTTAACTTCTCTGTAGCTCAATTAAACATAAATCAGTAAATGTAAGAACACCTAAATAATTAAGAATTTGCCCTAAGACTGTAAGATCTTCTGCTGATAGATACAAGGAAAGAAAGCTAACTTATCAAATATTCTAATTCTTGTGTAAAGCTAAGAGAAGAAACCTCACTTAATATTCTAATTCTAGTATAGAAGCTGCGAGAAGGAAACTTACCTAATCTCCTAATTCTTCGTACAAGCTAAGAGATGAAAACTTACCTAATATAGTAATTCTTTGAACAAGTTAAGAGAAGAAAACTTTCTTAATATCCGAATTCTTTGAACAAGTTAAGAGAAGAAAACTTTCATAATATCCGAATTCTTTGAACAAGTTAAGAGAAGAAAACTTTCATAATATCCTAATTCTTGTGTACAAACTAAGAGAACAAAATGTACTTAATATTCTAAGTTTTGTACACTAGCTAAGGGAACAAAATTTACGTAATATCCTAATTCTTTGAACAAGTTAAGAAAAGAAAACTTTTATAATATCCTAATTCTTTGAACAAGTTAAGAGAAGAAAATTTTCATAATATCCGAATTCTTTGAACAAGTTAAAAGAAGAACATTTTCATAATATCCTAATTCTTGTGTACAAGCTAAGAGAAGAAAATGTACTTAATATTCTAATTTTTGTACACTAGCTAAGGGAACAAAATTTAATTAATATCCTAATTCTTTCAACAAGTTAAGAAAAGAAAACTTTTATAATATCCTAATTTTTTGTACAAGTTAAGAAAACTTTTATAATATCCTAATTTTTTGTACAAGTTAAGAAAACTTTCATAATATCCTAATTCTTGTGTATACAAAGGGAAGAAAACTTACCTAATATCCTAACTCTTGTGTATAAGCTAAGCGAAGAAAACTTAAAATCCTAATTCTTGTGTATATAACTTAAAGGAAGGAAACTTGCCTTATATCGTAATTCTTGTACGCAAGTTAAGGGAAGAAAACTTATTTAATATCCTAATCCTTTTGTACAATCTAAGAGAAGGAAACATACTTAATTCTTGTACACTAGCTAAGGGAAGAAAACTTACCAAATATCCTAATTCTTTGTACAAGTTAAGAGAAGAAAACTTTCATAATGTTCTAATATTTGTGTATACAAACTAAGGGAAAAAACTTACCTAATATCCTAACTCTTGTATATAAACGAAGCAAAGAAAACTTAATATCCTAATTCCTGTGTATATACGTTAAGGGAAGGAAACTTAGCTAATATCTTAATTCTTTGCACAAGTTAAGGGAAGAAAACTTACCTAATATTCTAATTCTCATATACAAATTAAGGGAAGAAAACTTACCGAACATTCTAGTTCTTCAATATAAGGTAAGAGAAGAAAATTTACGTAATGTGTCAATTCTTGTATAGAAGCAAAGAGAAGAAAATTTACCTAAAGTCGTAATACTTGTATATAAGCTAAGAGACCACATAATCTATAGACATATCTAATGTCCTAATTCTTGTATACAAAGTAAGAGAAGAAAACTTACCTAATGTCCAAGTTTTCTTGTACAAGAATTCGGACATTGGATAAGTTTCCTTCCCTTAACTTCTACCAATAAAATTCTAAATTCTACCAATGTGGTTTTCCTCACGAGCCACTCACTAACTGATATCTCAGTTTATGAGTTGGATGTTTATCCTTATCTAATTCATTTTCATTGCTAGTAACGAAAATTATCAGTTTAAGTTTACTTTTGTCTTTTCTTTGCAGAAAAGTCGAATTCATGTTTCAACATATAAATCATTGTACGAAAACTGATAACAGTGTATTATGTGTTTGATTCATTGCGGTTTACTCAGCAAAAATAGTCGTTCGTTTGTATGAAAGATCTTCGTGAAAAGAGGTATGGTTTTCGACGAGTGAGAAAAATAAATCCGAAAACAACAGGCGTTGCTTGCTTGCTTTGGACAAACGAACCAGTGGAAGAATCTGACCAAGACGAATGTTAGCCAATAAAAATGCTCCTCTGTTCCATAGAGATTGTGGAACCCTGAGGTCTCTCATTATTTATCTTCTTTAGTTTTCTTTTTCTTCTTTTCTTTACCCTGCGTCCACTCTGTTTGTACACGGTCAGTTTCCTCTCAAATAGAGGATGGCTGCCTTCACTGAGGCAAGAATGTGCCCTGAGGGGAGATATGCGAAGATCAAAACACCCCATACCTACAAATTTCCAACTTGATACTAGTTAAAATAACATGTAAACCATATTAAAATCTCTAATCAGCAATTTATTATTTTTTATGTAAAGTTGCTCTGCTATTCTGAAAATTTCGACTTCAATTCTAACACTGTGCTAGAACATACGCTGCAAAAAATAAAACAATATTTGAAAACATTTTAGACGCTTTTTAGGAAATAGTTTTGAACAGTGATCAAAGTGTTAAAAAGTGTTCTGAACTGTTCTATTAGTGAACAAAATGTCTAGAATTCATCCAACAGCTTTTAACAGAAAATGTCTTTAAAATGTTCAACATGTATCCAAATTGTTTATGTATCCTAATAATATACGTTTAGAAACGACGTTTTTTAAACACAGTTAGGACACTTTACACATTAACACATTAACTGTGTCATAACTATGTTTGCGAAATGTTTGCCGAGAAGTGTTTTAAATATGTCATACCAGACTGTTTTTTTTTAAAAACAACTAATGCTTTTCGAACATGCAAATCACACTTCTTAATGACAATTTCTTCAATTTTTCCCTCCAAATTTGTTCTAAAAGTGTTTAAAGGTCTTTTATTTTTTTTACAGTGTATAAGTGATTATATAACACACTGCAAAAAATACAGAAACTTCTTTTAGACACAGTAGGACACTATACATTACCGAGACTCTTTGAACACCTGCAGATGAGACATATTCACCTCTTTTAGATACTGTGTTGTCCAAGTATGTCTCAGATGTATGTACATAATGCGCAAAATGTATGTTATCATTTTGTTTTCGAACTGTTTGCCGAGAAGTGTTTTAAATATGTTATACTAAATACTCTTTTCGGAGAATGAATGCTTTTGGACACTTGAATCACACTTCATAAGCATGCGCTTGATATATTCCCCCCTCAACATCTGTACTAAAAGTGTTTAAATGCTGTTTTATTTTGCGAAACGTTACACCTGACTCTTCTGTTATAACCCTTTCGGACTCTACAGTCGCCTTTGTGGACCCGAATTCTATTTAAGATAGGATCACCCAGCTGCCCTAGTGGTTACCACATGCACCTTTGGTGCACATATTCACAGGAGCGATTTTTGTTGGAAGAACAATGCTTTGGATTCCACCTTAAACTATATGTTCACGCCTTATATAGTCTCGGGGTTGAAATACGACGCTAGATTTGAATAAAGAAAGAAACAAATAATCTATTTCAGGTGGAAAAGCACTGAATAAACAATTTTGGAAATATCCTGTATCCTTTACGATGATTGATTAATTGAGTATTAATGGGGAGGTCAGCATCGAGGTTATTTGTCCCCGTCACAATCAACATGATTGCTCAAACACGGATTGCCGTAAATAAAATTTTAAAAAGATTAGTCTCGTAAATATTTGTTATCTCTATCCTTCAATATTTCTTCCAGTAGAAAGTCAACCTCTCCACCTCCACCCCCGAGCTAAAACACATTTTACGATTATATGTCATCTTGTTTACAATACGTCTTTTAGCATAGCATCAATGTTTCGACATGTTTTAGAAATGACTTTTGATCATTGTTTTTAACATGTCCAAGAATGTCTTAAAGTGCTCTTTCAGTGAAGAGAAAATGTCTAGAATGCATCCTTGCACTGATTAAGAGGAACTGTCCTATTAATTTCTGATGTGTACAATGAATATATTGGCAAAAACTACACGTAAATGGATAAATGGTAATGTTTAAAGTGTCATAACAGTTTTTAAAAGTCATTTCTTCGGCCTCATACTGATTGGAAACGTTAGAGCTCCACGTACACTTTGAACACTCCCTACAAAAGTCTCTGTTATTCACTATTAGAATGCATTACAAACGCTATTTGCTCACTAATAGAATGCTTCAAGAAATGTTTGGATATATTAATAATGGTCAATAGTTGTTTCTGAAAATGTCCAAATCATGTTCAAATATTGATTTATTTTTTGCAATGTGTTTCAGCACAGATCTCTCACATGCCTACGTGCTTTTACAGAGTTACGGTTACGTAGACCGCAAAGCATCACCAAGTTTCACCCTAAAATTTTGATTATAGTTTTGAGGAAAAGTGCGAGTTTTACATAGCGACGCCAATTTCAGCAAGGAACTTGGAGGAATCGTTCATATACATGTTTCGTTGTCAGATATCCAAGAACAGATAAAAGCAAATTTATTCAGATCCAAAGTGCCCAAGAAAACTTTTGGGGATCCACCCCTCGGCCCCTCCCCCAGCATTTAGTACACTTCGGAATACAGTACTAAAAATTTTATTTTACATTTTTGAAATGGGGTATTTTTCTGTAAAATTCTACTTAGCGTTCCACCCAGGACTATATTTGGGCTCGTCCGTCCTTTTAACACACTACTGCCCAACTATTTATCAAAATTCTACTTTTCAACCCACTATTCAGCAAACGTTGTATGTGGGTCTCTTCTATTACTGCATATTTTCATTAACCACTGAATATTGTCGGGGTTCTCTAGCTTCAAGATCCACCCGTAACGTGGGATCTGCGAGAAAGGATAATTTACGCCACTGATACGTGGTTCTCTTTAACTTATTTTTCATATAGTTTCATCTCTTGTGCTTGTTACATATCTTTTCCTTTTCTGAAATCTTCGTACCATAAAATTCCGCACCCTACTCACGTCACTAGCGATTCCATCAAAGCATCGAAGCGATGTTAGATTCTCACGATTCATTGGTCAACAGACCTCCAGTAGGAGGCACACGAGAATGCAATATGTTTCCTCTGAATAACTCGCAAGAAATGAACCACATAGCACAAGCGGGAATCTCTCTTTCTATATATATATCATATACTGTATATACATATACGGGCAGAAACATTATATTATTTCCAGCGACAGTTCAATAACATTAAATTATGTGTACGATATTAGGAGTTTCAAACATGAATGGGCAACAGGAATCTACTCCTTGTTATAATACACATAGTATACTATTGTTATTATTGTGTATCTAGTTGTAAAGTTAATTTTAATACTTGTTCTGCGCACGGTCTTGAATTTACAATATTGACAACCACCAGTACCATTCAAATGACTTAAACACCAATTCTATGTTTAGTATAGTAAATCGTTTAGTGTTATTATTATGTTATTATATTATTATTGTTACTATTATGTATTCCAATAATAATGATAATGGTAACTAGCATTGATATATATTCTGTGAAACAACAAATTATGTCTACTGCAGAACGAAACATTTCCGGATAGATGTCACATGCGTTTGACATATGTAAATCCAACCTAATAGATCAAGAATTACTCTGAAACGAAACTATCAAACATAGGGGTATTTCTCGTTTTTCTACATTTTTTAGATACAAATAATAAAAGAAAATTGAAAATATCTTTTATTCATTCATTAATATTAGAGGAATCGTTCAAGGTTCACCACTGGAACCATTACTTTTTAATTTTTTTATTAATGCTTTGCTCACAACAGGAGGTAAAAGTGAGGGGGAACGCGGGTGTACGTCATTCCCCCACTTCCAATAAAAATCTATGGCATCCCTCCACTTTCTAATGTCCAAAGATAGGCACGAGAGACGGCGGAACGTTATGCATCCCCACCTTTCCAGATCCACTCTTACCTCTTGTTCACAGCATTATATAATTCCAAAATTTATTCTGAGTAGATTAAGCTTTTCAAAATTATAGACAATATTGAGGATAATATTATACTACAAGATGTGTTGAATAGAACTATTACATAGAACTATTAAGTAAAACTGTGGTATGAACATCAATTGTTCAAAAATTATGTTTCTGACTTACAGTACTAAAACCCAGTACGATGAGTAGTTTAAAACTTTTCTATCCAACATGGGAGGGAAGAAGATAGATTAGTACAATTCGAGTATCTGATAAAATGCTTCTTGTATGCATTTTAACTGCAAAGTAGAAGTGGCATTTGGGGAGAGGAGAGATTTAATAGGTTGTGTACCAATATGCCAATGCAAAATGTGAAACTCCTATGTCGGTGGCCCCTCTGGCAAAATCTGAAATGAAACTACTAGTTGCAATTGCAACTAAATTACGAACAAGAACTATTTTAATTAATAGCCTAAGCAAACACCACGAATCGTCACTATCAAATTTTATGTAAATTAGTTTGCAATTATTCCTCAATGATCATAATTCGTTTCAGCTTAAATGATTATAACAATTTTTGAAGCAAAATACCTGGTGAAACGTGCAAACAAATAAAAAAAGAAGATAAATTTATAAAAAGCTGTCCTGTGAGACCCATCTAGTTGTTTTAAGTTGCTTGTTTCACGTGGAAAGAAACACACACAACTTCTTTTTGTTTACTCTATGGTATATATGTTTTCCATAGGTCTTCATTATCATTCGTTCTTGTCTGTGGGAACAACAGAGTTTCTCGGGAAGAAGCAGACAGGCGAAATGAGAGAAATAATTCGTAAAAAGAGAAGTTACACTGAAAATAAAGATAGAAACAAAATGACGAAAGGATAGTATTTTCATTAGAGTTCATACTACAAGACGACACAAAAATGAGAAAATAGAATGCAAAGGACAAAGTTGTCTCATTAGAACTGAATAGTAAGCTTTTTCTTGCGAATCACGTATATTTATAGTACAAATTGTGTGACATAGTTAATAAATGTCTGATAACAAACCACGAACTCTTACAAACACTAAATACGCAACTACCTGGCACTCGTCATAAAATCAGTGACATCAAACATCTGTATAAACTCACACATGACCAACTCAAGTCCGAATCGCTATTCCTAGAATTGTATTTCCTAATTCCCTTCAGACAAACACATAACACACATCTTTTTCATATACTACGACCTAGACTTCAATAGTCCAACGTATTCTGTTCTACAGCCTTCCTAAATTATACAACGAAATGCCACATATACACATAGACTTACTTAATTCTGCGGATCACCACCCGAAAGTCAGTACATATTTTAGCTTATTTCCTAACTACTGCGCAATGAAATGTTACATATTATAAATATTGTACTATAAGATAGAGTTATGTTTCAGCTACAACACAAGACACTGATTCATTTGGTTGTGTGTTTTGATATCAAAAAAAGTAACAAATAAAAGAAAATATTTGATTCGTTTTACAATGAGCACACAAGACGGCACTTGCTGTTAGATCTTACTAGAAGTGCACATTTTTATGAAATGTTTATTTGTATATGTAAAGTATGTTAAAGCAACAATCTTATTATGAAATAGATATATTGTTTGACCGTTTCTCGTGTTATGTTTCACATTTTATTTAAATATTAATTTACATTTAAGGAAATAGATTTTGAGAAAAAACTTGCGCAGAACGCCATAATGCGTTGTTGCCAAATTTGTACGTTTAATTCCTAGACTCTAGCGTTGCAGTTGGAGAAGCGAAACTTAGCTGTGAATTCCGGTAAGGGTCTAAAATTAATTTCTCCAGTAAGTATCCAAGCAGAATTTCATTAAACTTACTTTATTATCTGGCATAAGTAAACACTGGACACTATCTGGCAACGCCACACTATACAAGCAGCATTTAGCATAGCACCGAGAACACCTAGTGATCCACCTGGCGTCATTTTAGTGGATAAAATTTAGTCAGCTATTGTCAACCTTTCTTGTTATCACCTAGATGTTATTTTACTACTATTATTATTATTATTATTATTATTATTATTATTATTATTATTATTATTATTATTATTATTATTATTATTATTGCATTATGTTTCATCTCTAGATTTGTTAGATTGTCCAGTGTAAACTAGTGTTCAGTTGTACCTGGAACTATGCTCTTAAGTAAATAAAATAAAATAGTATTTGATTCCACTGAACGTTGTTATTGTTTTGTAGAAATGAAACTGTACTAAATATTATGTACAGTCATGTCCAAAATTATTGTCGCATGTCTATAAAAATGTTGTTGTAGGAATATAATTTGATAACGAAATCCGCTCGGTATTTCTTATTATGTTAGTATCTGTATAATCGGCAAAGACATATATGTGGCAAATTTCATGTCAAAAGAGCAGTAAATAAGAATAATAAAACGAAAATAAAACTTTGTTGTCCATTTAGCAACATTTTTCTTTATTCAATCTAATTTTCGTATCTATAATTCTTTTCCTATGAAATTTACCACAAATATACATTTCCCGATTATACACATAGTATCAGTATTAAAAGTACCCTGCAAAATTATCATCAAATTATATTCATACAAGAAGACAGCTATAGATATGCGACAATCATTTTGGACATGAGTGTACATGGAACACTAGTACACAAAAATATGCACAAGAATTGGAGTAAATGTAATGCAAAGAGCTATAGCTCACGGCAATGGTAAAAGTTTCCACACTTGGATAAATGTCTAATTGCACTTTTTGTGCTACTTTGAGAACGCTAAATACAATGAAACTACCGTCTTTGCAGTCACAAGAAAAATAACCAACAAGTTGGGATATTTAATTCATAAGTACTGACGTGGATTTGGTGAACACAAATATTGACGTGAGATCCCTATTTGATTATTTTTTTTCCAGTGAAAAAAACTTAAGTGACACTTTTCATGATCATTTGTTATGACTTTTTCTAACGTACCACGTAAATTGTACTAGTATAAGTAACCATAAATGAGAATATATACAGTATGTCTTTATCGTCGTCTGAAGTTGTTTACAGCCAACAGGTGAGGTTGGGAGTACGTGTAGATCATTACAGTACATCCTCAAGTAGAAATACAAACGCACTGTTAACTAGTAACATAAACAACAACACACATGAATTGATAATTACATTCTGTGTACTGTTGTTTGTATTCTCCTAACAATGACACAGATATTCCTAACAATTACGAATATGTTTCTTACTAGTATACAATAGATTTGCTATTCAGGGTGTCTATCGGTCACGAAAGTCACGAAAAAGTCACGAAATCAGAAAACGGTCATGAAAGACACGAAAAAGTCACGAAATTTAGCTTTTGGGTCACGATATTTTTTTAACTGTGCAAATGTAAGCACAGATTGGAAAATTGTTCTGTGAAACTTCAAAATTCACCATCAAAAATGTCTATGGTCGGGTTTAGACGATACCAAATCGCAAGAAAAGTAGCATGGATGAAAATTCGGCCTAATTCGCACCCAAATTCGCTCTTGAAAATGTTAGAAAATCTTATGATTTGGTAAAGAAAAGGTCACGAAAAAGTCACGAAATTTCATTTTGGAATTTTAGTAGACACCCTGCTATTTGACTTGACATGTACAGTCAGCAGCAAAAAGAAACCTGCAACATGAGCATGTAAGTTTATTGTGAAACGACGAAGTCTTTTGCTCCAAAATAGGTATGCAGGGGAGGAAGCCGAGGTTTCTCCTGGCGTGATTCGAGCCACTTAGACGTTATGTTGATTCCCTGGGCGGTTAGGCGTAGTTTCACAATAAACTTACATACTCATGTTGCAGGTTTTTTTGCTGCGGACTGTACAATCTGTTTCCAAATTGGCATCACTGATAAGCACGTATCAAGAAAATCGGTTGATAGGAAGTATTTAAAAATTGATTGCAAAATGTTACACAAACAGACATACAAAGAGAGAAAAAAAGAAGTCAAGATGAATAAAGTTGTAACGTAAAAAAAAAAGATATTTTCTATAAGAGTAGGAAAGATATTAAAAGCATTCGTATATGAAAAAGACCATTATCTTTACTTCATAGACTTTGCTTTTAAAAAGAGAAAGAAATAAAATAAAATAATATTTCTTTCCGTCTCACAAATACTCTTCTCATGCTTGAGTTCATATCAAAGAAGCCTCTTTACGAAGAAGACCCTATTAAAGATATTAATAATAGCTAATTTAAAAAAAACAACTTGAAACAGTTGTTGAAGATATTTCTAAATACGCATTGATTTCACTTATTCTTTTAATGCTTCTTTTTTTAAAAAAAAAATTCATTAGGACACACTTAGAAAGTATCAAACTCATTAAAACTGAGACGGAAATTTAGTAATTATTAAGAGAATACATTTAATCATCGAAGTAGATATTTTATACACGTTTCTTCTCAAGCTTACGACATAAACTAAGGGAGGGGGGGAGAAACAAAAAAGAAATCATTTTAAAGATTAGAAAAGTCTTTGCTAATTATATTACTAAAATAAAGAATTGGTAAACAATTTCTCTAATTGGACAAATCGGATTTAATTGATACAAAATACTTCAGTGGGAGGGCGAGAGGGAGAAATGCTTTCGGAAAATGCATATGTTTTTCCCGGTGATGGAATTAGATGCACAGCACTCTCTCGAAAGCTCACACGAATTTTTACCTATCAGTACCGGCAAATTTTGTTGAAGTTTATTATTTTTTTTAAATAGCTATTTTTCAAACCATTTTTGTATACCTATAGTAACGTTGTTTGCATTAACAAAATCGCAAATGAAAGCATGAGAGCACATCGGATAATATGTTAAAAGTGCGGAAGTTGCTGTAAATCATATTCATAATGAATATTTGCACATTTTCTCCAGAAGAGGGCACTAACTAAGTAAAAATGCAATGATTTTAGAAAACCGAAATTTCGTGCACAATAGGTACAATCCTGTGCTATGCCAGACCAATCTCCCCCTGGTCAACCACCTTTCCCCTCCTAATGTATTATTTCTTCGTTTGAGTACAAGGGGCACACTTAGGGTTGCCAACCGTCGGTATTTTACCGGATAGTTCCGTGTTTGATCTCCTTGTCCGGTGTCCGGTACGGCCTCAAAACCGGGCGTTAAATGTCCGGTAACTTTCCGTCTTACTAGTCCTATTCTCTGTTCTATTCAGATTATTTTGAAGCGACGAAAGGAATCGTAGTTGCCGGCGAACATGCTTAAAGCAGAGGTTATAATTCGCTTTGATATCGACCTGCCGTGTGCGGAATTTGCTCAAAAATTGAAGACACGAAAATTTACTGAACTTATCAAAACTGCTAAAGATCAACAAAAGTACATTTTGAAGAGCGCTGCTAGCACTGCTTCGTCCTCAGCTAATATCTTCCAATTAAATAATGCATCCAGATCTAGTAAAAGTATGTAGATGTTATGAGACATTACTAGCCCCAGCAAAGCTCCTAAGACTTATTTTTCAAATATATTTTGTGCGTGTCATAATTATATTTGCTTTTCTGCTTTAAGTACGATGTATTATTGATGGTAGACTTAAAAACTGCATGTGCCAACTCAACAAAAACTGGAATCAGTAAGTTTAATACATTCTTCAAAAGTAATTAAAGTTATTATTAAATTCGAACTCCGAATCGCTCAATTTTATGTGAAGTAACCCTTTCAGATTGTTCACCTTTTTCACGAACAACGATGTGACAATATTAAGAGTATACGTACTCGACGAGGGAGTTCGGTATTTCAATCTTCAAAAGTTGGCAACCCTTGGTACACAGTTTCCATTACTATAAGAATGCAGCAACAAGCCCGTATCCAGGGGTGGTCTAGGGGGGGCCGGGCCTCCCTAAAATTTTCACGGTAGGCTTGCAAATGAACTAAATGTAGTGATTAACTGTAATATGGTTGGATCGGGCCCCCTTAACTTCGGCCGAGCCCCCACCCCGTACATTTTTGGGCTGGCTACCGGCCTGTGCAGCAACAGCACTACCATCCCTCATTATTGAAATACAATATCACTGCACATTATTACTATGCTAACTATTTTTTCCTGTTTCTCAGAACCAGCTGCTAATAATAAAATTTGTTATAATTTGCAAAAGTCTGAACTTTTGATAATTTGTAAAATGTATAGTCTTTCGTTCAATAACGAGAGAAAAGTCATGAAATCTCCAACTTTCCTAAATAGCCTACCACTTTCAATCGCTAATTTGTACTCTGGCAACTCCTTTGGAAACGAGAACGTCTCCTTGGATGCGTTCATGCACACGTTGAGAACCACTGTTATAAGCTACCATACTAAACTACAGTATTTTTCCACTTTCAAACGATGCTAAGAGAGATGAAAATACGAATATCGTAAAAAAAAAATGAATGTGATATTCCAACAAATTTACAAGTTTCACCTCCCCTGTATGCCGAAAAAGTGTTTATCCGTCCGTTCAGAGGTAAAAGTGAAGGGGAACACCGCAGGACGCCGTTGCCCCACTTTCAGAAAATATCTATCACTTCCCCCATATCCTAAAAAAATTACAACGGGCAAATATAGTCACGGGGTACGGCGGGACGTCATACGTCTCCCTATCTTTTCAGATCCACTTTTACCCCTGTGTCCGTTCGTATGTCCTTTCGGCCTGATATAAACATGTTCACTTGCCTACAGATGTTACCGTTCCACGTACTCACACCAAATTTTAAAATAATGTGTTTGTAGGATTCTCTGAGAAAGGAAGTTTCGAATTATCTTCCTAGTATCAATAATAAGGTTTGCAGGGTTAAAATTTAAAAAAAAATCACTATTTTCTCAAAAACGGCTCTAATGACTTTAATTCCATACATAAATATTTCATTACCAACCATATACTGTGATATAAATCATTTATCTGATCCAGAAGAGGTAGTTTATTCTCGGAATAATTTTTTGAAGATTTTTTAAAAACCACACAGGCGACTTTGTTTATATTTCAGAAATAAATATCTCGTTACTAAACTAAGAATATGGTTTAAACTCATTTGTCTTGAAAGAAAATCATATAGGGTAGTTTACTCTTGGGGGTGAGTTTTTCCGAACAATTTTCTATAAAAATCGAATCTGTCGAGTCTGCTCATATTTCATAAACAAATGTTTCCGTAATAACCTGTAAGGTTGTGTAAATTATTTCTTATGAAAATGTTAAAAACGGGTAGATTATTTTTGAGAGCGAATTTTCTCCGGATTGAAGTTTCTCGAAACTGCGGTATAATCATGTCCATATTTCACAAATAGAAGTTTCAGTATTAACTGTAGCGAGAAAGTATAGTGTGGATTGTCCGTATCTTTTATTCTGAAAAAAAGAAAAAGAAAAGAAAAGCGGTATTAACCATGAATTTGTTTTTACAGCAATTTAAGCGAACTCTTCGATACTGGTCAGCTATTGATCGTTTCATTCTTTTGGTATCAACTGCAAAATGACGACCTTAGAGAGCAGTGAGCCCACATATTTGCCATTGTTAAATTGAGTGAGAGGTAGTCCAATATCTTGATGAACCCTGGTTATCAATACAAGAAGGGATGGTCTACAAGTATAATATTAATCTGAGAGTATATATATTAATCTGGCCTTTAACATTCGCTCGAAGTATTTGAAATGGAATCTAAAGTGTGCTTTAGAGAATGTAGCATGTCTGAGACTTCATTTCCTTGAAGATATTCACAGAAATTATGAACTGATTCTTTTACAGTGAAGTAGAATTTCCGTGTTAACTTTCTAATTTTGGCATCATTGAACGCTAGACCAGAATTGTCTGACCAATACATGGGGTCAAATCAATATCATGTTTTGAAATAGACATTTTGTAACGGCTTCTTTCAAAGTTTTATGACAGAACGTTTAGAGAAACGAAAGAAAATAGCTACGTTTTAAAAAATACTTTAGAAGTTCGGTACTGGTACTACATTACGTTGCGTCCAGCTAGAAAAAATTAGTGATAAAACACGACAGGTAAGTTGATAACAGTGGTACTCCTGCAATAAGATAGGAAGGATGTCCACGAATTAGCCAGCTGAATAATCAGATTGAGAAATGCTTATCTTCTTACGTATAAATAGTTGGAGCCCAAATATCTTTGAGCCAGGTGTGCTATACGCGTTTTAAGACATGGCAACAAGATTGTTGATATTTTCATTAATAAAGGGAGCAGATGGCACAACAGACAGACAGATAATAACAGAAAATGGAGACATACACTTTCAATGGCAGGTGATGGCCATTTTGAATGAACTTAAATATATTGATAGGTAACCTGATATTTGCCTCATCCTGTACAAGGAAAATTGAATTCTGAGTGGAATGAAGAAGCTAAAGGATACGCAGAAGGAACACAGAAGGGGCAACAGTCGAATAGACATTAGAAATATACAGAGAAAACACGGCAGAGAAGTGAAGTTGGGAAAAGTCAAAAGTTGCCGCATAATTCTCCAGAGATTAATCTCTTATGGAACACCGCCCTCTAATCTGTTTCTCGCAATCTTGGTAACTTCTGGAAGACAGTGTTATTAATGGCTTGCACTACTTGAAGCATTTGTCAACGTTCCACCTTAGAATTACCTTATCCTTAAGGTTAGTTCTCTTTCCATTTGCTGATCTCCACCTCCCCAAAAGACTTGCCAACATTTTCTCCAGAGACACTTTACGAAAAAGAAGAAGAAGAAGAAGAAGACGAGCCGAGGAAACGTACCTTTACCTAACTGATGTTGAAATCTTCCAGCGACAATGGCACAGATCCTTGTCCTTTTTATTCCCTCGCGTTTGCTCTCTCTCTCTCTCTTTTCGTGTCTTTTTTTGATTATCATAAAACTTTTCCCGACGTACAAACTAGTTACAAGAAAGTCATTGCAGAATTATTAGATTACCTGCTTGATATATGTTTCCCAGTTTCTTCAGCAAAACTGCATTAGCCACCTCTCCAGATCATAATACACGTCTGTATATTTGTCACCCTTTTCTAAATATACCGTAGTCTGTGTGACATTGAGTTTGTAAAAATACTTGATATATATTTGCTCTAAATAATCTGTATTTTCAATTGATTTAACTTGCCTGTGTCATCTATTTCTACAGATAACGATATATTGCTACTTATTCTCCAGATATATTGCTATTTATTCTCTATAAAGAGTAGATCTTCTCCTACTGTAATGTGCAAAGTTGTCTTGCATTGCACATAGAGACTTGAAATGAAGCCATATCAAGCAGCACGTAGATCATTTAATAGTATATGATAATAGGCCTACGATTCATATACTCTTTAAACTTCCGGAAGTGATTTATTCAGAAAGTATAATAAGAATAATAATCATAGGTACTCTGCCCTTGTTGGCAGGTCACTTGTCGCAGTTGAGAAGCTTCCGTTCTCCACGGTCCTCAGCTAAGTTCTTCGTCTTCACGTATGATCTTTTTGCTTTTATATCGTCCATTAATTGTAGTCTCCTTCGCCACCTCCTTCTCTTTGTTGCCACAATACCCTCTAGGAAGTCCCTAGTGATACAGTTCCTTCTTAGCCAATGTCCCAACCAGTTCCTCTTCCACTTCTCAATAATATCTGAGAGTGTTCTTTTCACCTCCTCACCTTCATCTCCACTCTTTCCATTTCTTTCACACTCTCATACGTTTTCCGCTCAACACAACCAATTATTTCCATTCTGCTCCACACCCACATTTCGAAAGCTTCCAGTCGTTTATCATCACTTTTGGATAATCCATGTTTCCGCCCCATACAGTACAACAATGCACGAGAAGCATTTTGTGAGTCTTTTTTTCTCAACTTTGTATTCAAGGGCCCACAAAATAGATTTTCCTTCCTCCTAAAGCCTTCTTTCCCCATTGCTATCCTTATTTTTACTTCACATTTAATATCATTACTAATAATATTAACCCAGGTATCGAAAACTATTCACTGGTTCTATTTTCTCCCCTCCTACTTTTATATTTGATACAAATCTCTTCGTTTGGAAGTTGAATTTTAAATAATCATAGTAACAGAACAACTACACTGAGAAAAATAATTGTAGGTGGCGTACTTAAAAAGGTAGGTTACATGTGTAATTCCTGTAGTTTTTGGACTTAACGTACAACAGACGTGTAACTGAAAACGCACGTTTTATAATACTTTCCGTAAAAGTGTTCCACTCATACGTACTTTCCGTATGAAACAATATAGGCCGTCAGGATCTCACTTACAAATGGACGTATATAACATATAGATGACGAAGGTAGCATATGCATGTGATATACGGAAAACTATTAGATGCCAGACTTCCTGCAACGGCATGATGTAACATCTAAGGGCAGTGCGTATGTAGCATATGGATAACGTATGCTCCATACTAATTTCTGTAGTAAGCAAAAGGATTCCGTATATTTGTACAATATACAGCTGTCCGGAGAATGTTTTTTTTCTCAGTGTAGTGTCAGGGGGTTCAGAGGAAATACAAACCGAAGAATAAAATGTTGCTTTCAGCTGGAAATATAAATAATTGTACATTTTGGGCCCTTCATTCCTTTATTCCCGGATCTGCTTTCTTATTTTATTGCCACTTCTTAAAATTTTATTCCAAATTTCACTGTCATCATGGATTGAGTGCACGTACCGACTTCTTCAGCTATAGAAGGAGAACTGTCTTGTATCTACGGTTACAAATATGTAATGGCTACCTTTATAAACTTGGAACAACAACGCTTAGATTACAAAAAGTGGGCCATTTACGAACTTCCGCCATGTAACAATTAAATGGCATTATCAGAGAAAAGCTTGAGGCAATAGTTAGTCTTTAAAGGAATTCGGATATCGTATATTCGCAACTTCTACAGAGTTACCATTCCGAGTGAATACAAAGATGCTTTACTGTCCCTTAAGGATGTGGAAAGAAGTTTTTAGCATTTACAAAGACATTTTATCGGCTTAATGCTTAGAGATCCTCGTATGCACTCTAAGTCAAAATAATTTTCAGGGAATTAGCACCTTATTTGCCCTTCCTTCAGCTTCATTTTAGTATTTTTTCCTTTGTTTTTTCCTATGAAACTCAGGGCGTAAACAGGTCTAATCCTGGTCGGTAGAAACGTGAGAACAACTTTTAGGTAAGTTCAAGTTTTAGGTGAAACAGTGAAAAATTCCGTTTGGAGAAAACGTCCCGTCTTATGTACCAGTGATGGGCGAAGTAGGGTCCTCATGTCAGATGATGCCCTCTGAAGGGATCTATCCGGCCTGCGACATGACACCTAATCTAACTAATACAAAGAATAATGGGATTACTTTAAAAGAGTTATATTAGAAACAGACTCACAGATGAGCATTTAACTCCTGAAATTCCACTTTTGAGAATTACTCTATCTCAGTTCGAACCAGATTATCAGAAACTTCAATCATTAAAAGGGCTTAGTTTTAGAAGAATTTTAAAAACTGTATCATTCGTACTTTAATAACTTATATTTCCCCTCATAAAGTTTATTCTTTTTTGTTTGGCTTTCTCTAAAAAAGTTTACCCAGCACTGTACTATACTATTTATTCAATACAATTTATTGGATCAAAGAAACTTCCTAGGACCCTGTTTGCGTACATTTAAGTACCATTAACTCAATTTTGATGTCACAGATATAATGTGCTTTTCAGTTTATTAGGGTCATATCAAAGGACCTTATATAAGATCGTAATACAAGTATTCCTATGTTCGTATGTTACCCCGCACGGATTGAACGAATGCAATTTTTTGCAATAGATAGCTAGAGCCATTACCTTGGCTAAGTTCGTTAATGAAGCCAATCCACTGACGTCTAACACGGGTAACGGAGACTTTCATAGTGACCATCCACATTCCATGTTCTGCTAATGAAACAAAGAAGTATAATGTTGTAATGCTAGAACCTACACTTCACATCATTAGATGGCAACAAACATTATTTAGCTGTTGACATCTACTGGTCAAAGTTGAAACTTCTAGCCCAGATTCTTTTCACTATCTTTGAGTTTATTATGTACTTGTAACAAAATATTGTTTTGCCGCACCATAGCTTCAAGACGACTTGCTAAGCAAAACTAAGAGTAATGGATTACCTATTTACTTTATGTATCAGCGAGACTTAAACTTTCGTTTATATTTACTAGTAAGCCCGAATTATGTCTTAGGCACGTACAAACTTTCATTTATTTATTTATTTATTGAAGGGGAACACAACAAATTTTGTATCCTATTAGAATAATCATCTTTCATGAAATAATATAATCGTAATTTTATTTTTAAACCTTGTAAATAAGTCTACATAAATATCTGGTTACTTTCCATTTCGTGCGCGTATTAAAGGTTTAAGTTTACATCCTCCACGTTGGCGACTTACTAAATATATTTGCCCATACATAAAAAGAAATTACATGTGCAACAAAAGAAATTATAATTTTCTAGGATATTTTCTAATTGGTAAATTTATTTTGATATCTCGAAATCAGTTATTTCTAGCCTAGTTTATAAAAATGTAACATTCCTGCTATTCTTTCAAAATCCCTGCTAAGTAACAGTTTACCACCCTTGCAAAAATATTATTCGCTTTTTTGTACGAGACACCATAAATTAGGGCTAGATATTTTCTAGTTCTAGGAACTTAGTTTTTGTGTCTAGTTTCTACACAAAGGTTTTACATTCAAAGGTTGGAGCGAACATGGCTTTGATGGAATTTTTAAACAGTGGTTGGCACATTAAATTTTATATTAATCCTTATAATAAAACCAAGATGTACGTTTATTTCATGTTGTCAACGAGGATTTCAATTTAATTTTACACCTAAATCATTATTTAAACACGAAGCCCCTTTGTTTCAATTTTCGGTTAGGGGGCGGAGGTGGGTGAATATATGTGCGAAAGTGTATCCACGTTTCTCGCAGTTTCTAGTAAGAATGCCTTCCCTATATGCAACCCTCGTCACATGTTGGATGTGCGGGCATACATAACGGTACAGGATAAATACCCAGGCAAACTGACTTCGCCTCTTTTTTTTTATTCCGGCAACGGAGTATCCCTACAGCTCGTATAAAGTGTATCTGAGACATGATGAGTAAACATACTTATCATTACAGAGTTGCGTATACGAAATATAGTAGTAGTATTGGTAGTATCAAAAGTTATATAAGGATATGCATCTTTCTAAGATGAAATGTAAACTCTAAATAAGATCTATACGAAAAAATCTTTATATTTAATAGAAAAAATCGAAAAGTTGTAAGTAATTATGGCTGATTCAAAGTTTCAGGTCGGTGATCTTAGCTGCCTTGATTTTCTCGCACTGTTGCTTATGTTAGATGATTTTTTTTTTCAAAATATTAAGAAGTAGAAAAAAAGCTGCTAAACTTGCGTTTCTCAATTTCGCCAGACGCTAATGACGTGAAGGAAAGTTGAGAGGATGAGTGAAAGAGAGAGAGAGTGGAGATAAAGAAGGAAAGAGAGGATGAAACGCCGAGGACACAAACCCCGAGAAAACGGAAAAAGCCTGTAAACCATGATGGCTGGTTGTACGTCCTATCAAAAACTTTTAGTAAAGAGCTCCAGGCAAACTCAATTAGTTTTATGCGCTTTTCAAAGACCGGGAATGTTCTCTCTCTCTTTTTTTATTATTTATTTTATTTTCAGTTGTGCCTTCAGAATTTCTCGTCTCCTCCCCCTTACTATCCTCCAGTTGCAAGCTAATCCAAAATTTCTTCTCCTTCAATACCGCCAGAAGCTCTAAATTATACAAGATAGAAATTGGTACAAACATGTATAAAAGTAATCTAACAAGTTTAGAACTGTCCTCAGTGCCAATTAAAATCTTCACGTTTTTCGTGAAGTTTTTGATATACCATGTCATGTGTTAGAGTGTTTTTTTTTTCTTTTCAAATCTTGTTATTAGTCATACGTTCAGTAACCAGTAACATTTCATATCAAAGCACTGTATTAATGTATCTAGAAAACTGTACTTACTTATGTTTAATATAAAGTGTTATAGTACTAACGAATGAATATAGAATTTGAGTTATAATTTTTGCATAATTAAAATATGAAGTATTTCTGTATTTGCTATTCAGATTGAAGTATTCACACACACTAATCTGTTTTGTTTCATGAGAGTTAAACGTCCGTCCTCAAGAGACTTTAACCGAGAGTTTAACTTAAGATTTGAACTAATGGAGCTTTTATCGGGATTGGAACTTTAATTTTTTGCAGCAAGAGGCAAGTACAAAGAAGCCATATTGGTATCTTACAACCCAATGCTACTTTTCCCATGTATGGTTATAATAATAGTGTGCACAGAAACAAGTTTTTTTTTTGTTTCCGATATTTAGAAATAAAAAATACTGGATTTTGAAAATTTTACAAAGCAGTTTTTGAAAGCCGATTTGGTTTTGCATAAAAACTGATTCGGTTTTCTGTAAACACTATTTTTTTAAAAAAAAATAAAAACGGCTTGGTTTTCTATAAAAACCGGTTTTAAATTTGTTTCAAAAACTGATTTTGGAGAAAGCGTTTTTAGAAACTGGTTTATGATTTTTTTAAATATAAAAACCAGTTTTACCTATCCCTAGCTTATAACCCCTAAAACTTAATGGTTCAGTTTAAATTTTGTTCTCAACCAATGTCCACCACGTACGTAAATTCTACCGTTATTTTCTCAGAATGAATGTGACATAACATTTTGTTAATCTGCACACTTATATACATCATCACCAAGAAGGTAGTTGAAGATATACCTTTCACATGCAGTAAGGACTAACGTACTAGAAAACAGGCAGCATATGCATACCACATAATCCTCTTCACCAGTGATACCGGTAGTTCTTATGTTTTCTGATCTTTCCCATATTAATAAGATAGAAGAACGCCATAGCATCAAAAGTTACATGAAGGAAAGGCGTTATTCCTGCTCTTTTTGGCTGAACATATTTGTGCTGCCATCTCCAAAAAGCTCTGCTTACAGCAGCAACAATAGCCTTTGGACTTTTATTTCTTCGGGCTAGCCATGAACCTAATTCGCCAACCTTTACTTGAGCAAGCGGAGTATCGGGCGGTCCATAATAACGTGCTGGATCGTAAGGCCCATGGACTCTGGGATTATATTCAGCCGGATAGTCTCCAAATCCCATTTCTCGTTAACAGATCTTCCTTTCGCTTATGTTCGTTATAACTACGTATAACGGAAAAGAAAACAGTAGACTGTATATAGTTTTAATATTTTTTTTACCTGATGGCAATACTGATCTGACATGGCATCAGAATTTGGGAATTTTATGCACAACCGATTCAAGTCCAATTTTGATAATTTTGGACATCTTTCATCTTTTAAGATCTCTAATTATTGCCCCTTTCAGTGCTTAAAAGCTTCATGTCCAGATATTTTAAATATCTCTTTTAATCTAAAAATAAAACATCGTTCAATTTTCCAAGTATTTACACGGGGCGTACAAACTTAGTGTCTTTTTCATCACATCTTTGGTAACACGATTTTTTCATCCCTTGTACTCTGAGCGCCCCGCTTTAATACCTAAACTTTGTTTTCAGGATCAATTTGTAACAAAATTAGATGCTTTTGGTTATTGCCTATAATAATAGGTGGGTTCAGGGGGAGGGGGGTCGAAGGGTCGTTCACCGCCCAACAGCATAGGCACAAGTGCTTCAAAACCACAGTGAGAAACTAAAATGAGAATCTTTCACCAGACCCCCATGAGTCCGTCCTGAATTCACCCCTGCTTATAATTGGTGCAAAATCACTGTTATAAATTAAAGGAAACTAACGAATAGCGAGTTCAATAAAAGCATGATGACTTTGTTCCTTTTTTTACACTCATTGCATCACAAACTTAAAAAATGAAATGTTTCAGTTTTATGTACCACGTACATGCTCTGTAAGCTGAAAGGGACAGATGATTAATGAAGGTGAATGATGATTATATGAAAGACATTGATTGAGTGAGAATGTGAAAGAAAAACGGAAAAACTCCGAGAAAACCTACAGACACGACATTGTTCATCAGAAATTCACATGTCTAGAATCGAACCCGATATTCCTCTCACCGGAAGTGAACGCTCTACCAGTGAGTCAACTTGCCTTTACAGAACTGAAATCGCTGCTTAAATTTCCTGCGTGGATTGTCCCATCAACAATACATTCATAACATAAATGCAATAATAAAAGCATTTGTATTAATGCATTTATTGTTTCTATTTGGCCTATTCCTAATTCGTCTCAAGTAGGGGCGCACTCCCGCTTGGGGTTCACCAGATCCGGAGCCTCAAACTTTGTAACTCGACTAATGTTTGTATACTATATTTGTTTAACAAAAATAATTGGTGTAGCTTTAAGATTTGGATTTAGTTTACATCTAATCTGTACTCTTTCTTTTCTTATAAAAACAATGTAGTTCAATCATTTTTTCTGAGAATATAGGCGACAGTAATTAATAATTACTTATCGTCTTTTCGGGTACAGAATAATACAGATTTAATGCTACATAAATGTAGTGCGTTGTATATTGGACTCCCTAATTTAAAATCCCTTCCAACAAAAAATTCTGAATGCGCGCCTGGCCACACTTTTGTCGATTCCAAATGGTTCAGAATTTGCGCGTTACCCTAGCCAGCAGTTTTAAGTTGGTCATGTAAAAATGTACAGAAAAAATTGGGCAAGTCGTTAATTTGCCCATTTGATGTCAAGAACAGGACAAAACTAACCCTTGTGGGGCTTTAATTCGTTCCTACTACTACTACTACTACGACTATTTTCACTTCTACTGTTACTTTTACTACTACTACTCTTACTACTACTTTACAACTATTACAACTTCTACTTTTACAACGACTACTACTAATACTATGGATCCATATAGTAATACTGCACGCTTATTTTAAGGAAAAAATGTTACGAAGATTTAAAAAAAAATAAAAATCTTTTCTTGCGCCGGGTTTGAACCCACGACAAAAGCGACTTTCATTACTAGCCCACTCGGTAAATAACTTTTCTGAGTATTCTTTTCAATCTTATTTTAATGGAAAAAATTCTATGAAATTTAAGAAAAAGAAAACTTCCCTTGGGCCGGATTTGAAGCCACACCAAAACTAAATTAATACCCTCTCACTACGACGCTCGGCTACAAGGGCCGACAGCAGCTGGCGTTTGCTTTCTGCTATATCTATGTTATGACTCAATGTCCTATCTGTATCAGCCAATAAGATCAGAGCGTACCTGAAACGCTTGGGATTCGCAAATATGCCTCCTGACCTACAGTCCTGTCAGGAATTTAAATTATCTCTATCTCAGCGTAGATCTAGGCAAAACGTTTTTCTATTTGCCTTGACCCTGCTTCTTCACCTAATCTACCGGGAGATTGGATGTTCTAGGAGATTTTTAGATTTCTTTGTCCATCTTCTACAACCAACGGCCCAGTGAACATTAAAATGACAAAGTTCTTCTTGGGAAAAGAAATTTGAAAGGTAGTGTTTTTTGATTGATAACGGATACAAAAGACTACATGCTGACTAACAGTCAATATAAAACGCCACCTCATTTTCCAGCAATTGGATTTCGGAATATATAGTTGTTTTTTCTTTCTTCTGAATAATAGAAAACCCTGTTGATATCTCAATATTGCGTATTATTGTTACATTTATGCCTGATTTCTGTAATATAGGATCTTCTTCCATTGTACAGTTATTACTACTATTATAATCCTTTGTTTCCACGGTGTAAACAATTTCTGTAAAGAAGATGGGTTCTAAATTTACTCCACATATTGTGTATTTTTTATATTGTCAGTGAGGAAATGAAGACGTAACCAATGATAGTTGGTAGATGTTTTTGTTGTAGCGGAAGTATGGATATCTGTTGATTACTTTTTTTTTTTTTACTCTTAAGTGCATTTTAATATTTTCTTCCCTTCTTCTTGTATGTTTTACTGACCAACATCAATAACTGTTTCTACTGCTGCTTTATTAGGAATTGTGTAAATTACTGCGTGATAGCTGTTGGAGGAAAAGGTAACAAAAGCAAATTCCTAGGATATTTAGTTTTTGCTCTTCCGGCATATTAGGCGAAACAAGAATAGGCCAAACAGGAAATCCTGTTCGCCTAAATCAAGATGAGATGAAGATAATGATATAAATTGTCAGTAGGGCTGTTAGTGAAACAAAAGTAGTCCAATTGGAAATGAATCAGGTGAAGAAAACAGGTTGCAGTCGTCCGATAGATTTTGATAGTTGCATTGGTGGGGAGTCTAAATAAGAAAGAAAGGAAGAAACAGAAATATAGATGATTACCTAATAGAATAAGTTGCATTTACATTTTTTTTCAGAAGCTAGATTACATGGAGCGAGGTCTCTTAGTTTAAAGTTGGATCTGAACAATTCTAGCTTTTTCGACGTTTTCCCAAGAAAACTCAATCTGAACCTCATGCAAGTCAACTACTGAGGAGCGAAAAGACCTATGCTAATAAAATAAGAAAAACTAAAATTATACAGATTCGACTATACTTTTTTTTAATCAAGCTTGATTGCATGAAATCAAACTGCAAATACTAAAACATAGAATTTACTTCCGATTCCAATAGGTTACATCAAAGATAATTGTAAACGTCTGAGAGAAAATTAGCTATAAACAGTCAGCAGATAGGATCAAGCAAGATACGGGTGGTAGCCAAAGCAGTTATTTTTTTTTTTTTTAAATGAAATCATCGTAGGCAAACCTCGTATACTGCATCCGAGTAATAATTTCATCCAAGTGTCATTTTCAAACTTCTTTTACATTTTTTCTATTTCAACGAAAAATATGTCGACTACCTTTTTTGGGGAACTAAGTTAAAGGGCTCCAACTAATTACATAAGTAACTGAATGTATCACAAATAAGGGTAGTTAATTCTTTCTGATGAAGTATTGAATCGGTCAATAACTGGTAGATGATGTCTTTCTACATCAGACCAGACTAGAAGCAAAACCCTAATCCTTGAGGCCTCATATTGTCTTTACAGTCATAAAGTACAGCCTCCTGGGGCTGTTTTGAAAAATGCAGAATGATATATGCTAAATGAAGACCATTTACATATCACTCTTCAAAACAGGTCCAGAAGGTACGGCACCTTCTCCATCCTTGCCCTAGACAATATGCTAATCACCACATTAGAAATAAATTTCTCATAAAATGTACTAATCGTGATCTTATAGAGATAAAACGGTCACATCTCGTACCGATCGTAATCCCAGAAACAAAATCCCCGGACCAAGTACTAGTCATAACCCCAGGAACAAAAATCCTTCAGACCACGTATCAATTGTGATCTCAGAAATAAAATCCCGGAGCACGTATCAAAAGCTCCAAAGATGATTTCTGCCATAAAATACGAAAACTACGGTAAATTTCTATTATTTATCTAATAATTATTAATGATTAACACATTTCCTTTATTTTCTTGTATTATAGTTCGTGATGGCTATAAGTATGGTATTTTGTGACATGTTTTGAAAAAATCACAAGGAAAACAAATGACAAGATTTCCACACTCCATACATAGATACGTAAAGACACCTATATTTAATATGACTGTCTTTATTATTTAATATATAATTTATAAGACACCTATATTTAATATTAGTCGTCGTTTTCTGTCGTTAACTGTAGCACTCTGTCGTACTCTCGTTAATGGTAGCACTCTATGGTTAATTGTTAATACTCTGTCATTAATTATAAAAAAACAATGTTGTTAATTATAGTACTTTGTCATTAATTTTAGCACCCTGCCGTTAATAGTAGCACTTTGTCGTTAATTATAGCACTGTGTCATTAATTAGAGTACTCTGTCATAAATTGCAGAACTCTGTCCTTAATTATAGCACTCTGTTGTCACATATAGTACTGTGTCGCTAACTGCAGCACTCTGTAGTTAATTATAGTCTTCTGTCCTTAATTATAGCACTTTGTTGATTATTATAGTACTCTGTTGTCAATTCTAGAACTCTGTCATTAATTATAGTACATTGTCGTTGATTGTAGCACTCTGTCATTAATAATAGTATTCTGTTGTTAATTGTAGCACTATGTCATTACCAATTTCTTGACTTACTCTGTGAAAGCGTTGTCTTTTCTTTCCTGATATTAACATATATCACCTATTCGATTCAGATATATCATAACACTTACGACAGTAAAGTACCCGTGTATAAACAATGCTCTTCCTCCGGCAATCGAACGTGATCCTAGTGCACCGAAGACACGCACCAGCCTCTAGACCAGGACGAGGGTATGTTATGGAATGTGATGTCCGTTATCTGCATTGATGTCATATGAGTCGTATGAACTTACAAGTATGAGTGGATGTCCTCCATCAGAAAATCGACTCCGACTCTCTCGGACCAAATACTCAAAAAAGTTAAATCTCTGAATTAGTTGACGTCACCTTTATAGGAATATACTTAACGTTCGCTTCAGAAGACTCATATATATATATATATATATATATATATATATATATATATATATATATATACGCTGCAAAACACTATACACTTTAAAGAAGAAAAATGTAACTCTTGAAAGGAACGAATACTCAAAGGGTACATGCCACGTTACATACGTCAAAGAAAGAAAAATAGAAAAATGTAAACACATAATTCTTAAAAAAGAAAAATACAAATATATGAACATACTGAGCGTCAAAGGAGGGGGAAGCAAAACACACTAAAATTACCTTCACTTTTTTCGTCTGTGTTAATTTTAGTTCAACCAAAGCAAACAAAAGTTTTATGTGCTATTTTAGACAAAATAAACAGATAAAATAGTATGTTTGGCAACTTGTGTCCATAATGAGAAAAACCTTAGAGAGTGTAGTTGGAAAGTTGAAGTAGGAAAAAGAGAGAGAGACAGAAAGTAAACTTTATCTTTACTACACGAAATATGAGGATGAACTATTTTACATGATGCCCCAGCTGCATATAACAGTATCATCTATATAAATATATACAATATCATCAAAAGAGACCTACAGGTTGTATATTGATATCTATTTTATATATATACAATTTTATAGCTTAACTTTGAAACAAAGATTAAGGTTATTAAGTTAACAAGTTATTGAGGCAAACAATATTTTATCTGGCAGTTAAAGAAGAAAAGAAATACACTTTCACATATTAATAAGAAAATTTGATGTTAAGTTGAGCATCACCTGTAGCAATAAACTTAATCCTCTTAAAAAGTGATCAAATGTCAATTAGATCGGCTGGCGACTCCCAAGTATACGGTAAGTGGTGAATGTTACAATATAATTTGCGTTCAACGGGAAAAAAAAAGTTTGTCCAAACATGAGACATATATGAGTCAATAGATTTTACTGAGCTGATTACAGTACTCTTTATCAATTGGAGAATTCTGTCGTTAATTGCAACAATCTGTCATTTACTATAGTACTCTGTCGCTAATTGTAGCACTCTGTCGTTAATTGTAGCACTCTGTCCTTAAATTGTAGCACTTTCTTGGTTATTATAGTAGTGTGTCGTTAATTACAGTACTCTGTCGTTAATTATAGTATTCTGTAGTTGATTGTATCACTTGATTTAAAGCTATCAAGCTCGAGGGGAAGAAAAAATAAACATGTATCAATAAATGGTTGCTTTTACAGTGTCACATTACTAAAAATTTAAAGTTTAGCGCTACAAACTAAAGGAAGAAAACCTAATGTGTTAATTTTTGTATATAGCTTCTGAAGCAGATTGAGGTTTTCTTCCCTTACTTGGAAGCGATAAAATTCATTTTTTTTACCGATCTGAGATCTTTCAAGAGGAGTCAGTGATTGGTATCAATGCCATTTTACCATGTTTTATCAACATGTATGAAATGTTCGCAAATCGTATGTTTTTCTACCTGCTGACTAAATTTCTTAGATATTAATGGCGACGATGAAAGATTTTATACATAATACTAACATGTATTTGTATTCGTACCTTTAAATTTTAAGTTTAACTATTTTGCTAGAGAACACGATGAGAAATTTAAACACTGATAATGAACTGAGTAACTGAAACAACAACACATAAAATAGTGCATCAACAAAATTCGAATCTGTCTCAGGTCCTATGATCGGAAGCCTAATATGCTAGGCTGTTCTCCGATGTCAGACTGTCCATTGACAACAAGTACAGATCCTATGATCGAGAGCCTACTATTCTAGGCTGCCCTCCCATGTCAGAAACCCAATGACACGAAGTACAGGTCTATAATCGAAAACCTAATATTCTAGGTTGCTCTCTCATGTCAGATGACCCATTAACACTAAGTACAGCTCCTATGATCGAAAGAACCGGAATAATCTAGGCTGAAGCTAGACTTCCAGTTGTAAATCTTTCAGATTAACACCCCATGATATGCGTTTAGGCTAAGGAAGATGACGACGACGATGATGATGATGATGGAAGTGAATGATGATGATGATGATAGAATTGGTGGAATGAGAATGAGGTAGAAAACGGGAGTACCTCCAGAAAACACACGGATACAATTTTATCTATTACAAAATTACTTAGTCGGCAATCGAACCAGGGACCTGACGCATCAGAGATAAGCTTTCTACCACTGAGCCACCGTTCCGTCTACTTCTAGTTGTAATAATATTATAAGGTCACAGATAGAATTTATTCTTGAGACTAAAAACCCATACTCAAAAAATATTGATATATTACCATTCTTGCTGTTTGAACATTAATATTAAAACCGGATGTGGTAGCAGGTTTCTACAACTTCCGGTTTTAAGAGGAATACAATCTGAGGAGAAGTATACTCTTAAGGTACTAAATCTACACAAAGAAACTACTACTCACTATCTATTTCCATTCTTCCTCTATGCCAATCAACGTTAAAAACGGAAAAGTTTGATTTCTACCACTTCCGGTGTCAATAAATGGTTAATCAAAGTGAAAGGAACTATCCTTGGGACGATAACTTGATTTTAGAAAAAAAATCTTGCCATCTCGTACCACTTTTACTGTCTGAAAATTAAGGTCGAAACCGGAAATAGTAGTGTTTCCATCACTTCTGATTTTAGTAGAGAGAATAGAGATGGAGATGTAATTGCGAGATTTAATTGATTGCACAAAATTGTTTCTCGCTATTTATGGCCGTTTTTGCTATATGGCGATCAACGTTAAAACTGGAAATAGTTCATTTCCACCACTTCCGGTTTCAATAGCCTGCTAATGAAGTAGATGGATACTACTGTTGAGACGCTGATTTTATTCCAGAAAACCGTTAATCTGTATGTCTTATCATTTTTGCTCTCAAAACCGGAAGTAGTAATGAATTTCTACCATTTCCGATTTTAGTATAAATGCAGGTGATGGTAGTATCTTTCCTTCAGAGGCGAAATTGATTATAAAATACCACTTGGCATAATCTGTTACCGTCTTTGATCTGTGGCGATCAACGTTTCAACAGGAAATGGTTAATATGAAACACTTTTGGTTTGAACAAAGGGTTAACATATGAGATCAAACCTATTCTTCGAACGCTCAATCGATATCAAACAATTGCTTTTCGATATCTCCTACCGTTTGGACTCTAACATCTGTTAGATCCTGGGTTCTATTCCTGGTGGGATCACTCGATCAAAAAAAGTGTAAAGAGCTTTTTCAGGCGAGCCATCCCGACTAAAGGTTTTCCTGGGATTTCCTCATTCACTAGGCAAATGCCGGAGTGGTATCTAACTTATAGGTCCCAGGCCACTTCCTTCCTTCCCTCATCCCTTCTTCTTTCCCTTTCTCCGGATAGTGTGCGTCACCCCTCATACGTGACGGGCTAAATGGCCATAAATGCCGAAAGTCCAGAAATCTAAATCCTAAATCTAACACATTCGACAGATAGACTTTGTAGCCGTTATATAAGACTTTACAATATTCATACATAGTTCGGAAATTTTAAAAAGTAAAGGACACTCCAAGTCATATGAGACCCAAAGACCCTGTCCAAGGTAACACTCCACATTGTCTAGTTTTCGGTACATATTGGAAGTAATGTAATCTGTACCACGGTTCGACCCATTTTACAGAGCCTTTCTAAGCCTTTAAGACGCAATGGAACTAGGATTGAAAAAAAAAATAATTCCTGCCACCACCGGGTATCAAACACGAGTCGTCTAATTACTAGGCAAGCAGTTTGGTGCTACGCAAATATGGCTCTGGTAGCACTCGTATGCATGTATATTGAATAAAATACCAAGTTCTATAGTGTTGAATACTTTTGTCTCTAAATTTGAATATATTTCCAACTGTCTAGATTTTCTCTTTTCTTGGAAACATCTACGGATTTTGTACCTGGGCATATGCAATCTTCATTTCTCAAACATAGGTAGTTAAGCTTCAAGTCTTACGATAGAAAAGTATAGAACTACTTTTTTTGGAGATACAGAGTGTCAGGAAGTTTCCTCTGCTTCTGTTCCAACTAACTTTGGACGTCGTTCTTCTTAACTTTCCGTGGGTTTAAAAGCCCCCCCCCACCTCTACCCCTTACATTTCCTTTCAAACGTAAGAATCTAACCCCCATCCCAGCCTTTCCCTCCGAAGACAGAGCGTATATACCTTGAAGACTAGAGGAAAATCCACCAGTCTCTCTCTCTCTCTTTCGATTCCTTTCCTTTCTGGTAGTCGATATCAATTGCTCTACTTTGGGATATGGTGCAGAAAATTAGCCCTGGATTCTCCCTCTGCCTCCTCTTCTTAATGACAATAAATCCGATTAGACAGAAGGAAAATATTAAGGTTCTTTTTTTAACAAAAAAAGAAGAAGAGATAGAGTTTGGTTTCAAAAAGAAAGTTTCAAAGTAGTGAATATTTAGAATACTTGGTGAATTGTAATGAATATTTAGAATATGTACTGAATTGTAACTAATATTTAGAATGTTTGGTGAATTGTAACTAATATTTAGAAAATTTAGCGCATTGTAAGGAATATTTACAATTGTAACGAATACTTGGTGAATTGTGACGAATATTTAGAATATTTAGAGAATTGTAACTAACATTTAGATTATTTGGTGAATTGTAACAATTTTTAAAATAGGTAGTGAATTGTAACGAATATTAAGAATATTTAGTGAATTGTGACGAATATTTACATTCACAAAATATAATTTCAAGATAAGAAATATGTGAACAATGTTGGTAGTACTTGATTTGAAATCATCCGACTACGAGTAGAGGATTTCCCTTATGGATAAAAGGGTACTGTACGCGAGCGACCCGGATTAAAATCCCGATGGAAGTTCATGTGGCTCAGATCAGAACTGCACAAGAAGAGGAGACGAAATAGAAGTTTCGTCACAAGATTCGACACAAGACAAATCTCCTCTAACTGAAACAGAAACATTTCCGAAACAAGACAGCCTCGATGCTTATCTCATGCGCATCCCGATTCCACATTAAACGGTAGAATCACGTCTCATACGGCCCCAACCCTCGACTGGGGCTTGTCTGAAACTAACAGTGAACTGTGGTGGAAAATGCTATAAATAACGTTATGACTATTGATATAAAATCATTCATATATTAATTCAATAGACTATACAAGATATCGAGAAAACCATCTTTCTCGCACTTAATGTCCAACTGACTTTTTGCATTTTCGTCAAAAATATTATAATAAAGCTAACTACATATACAACACACTTAAAGAAATGTAATAGAGGAGCTATTGCTAATTGTGACGACATGTGATCTAGCAAGCCATATAGATTATATAATGAGTGATCAGTACATTAAGAACTAACACCTGTGGTCACTAGTTTCATCTCAGGCCATGTAAGTTTATGGTGGACAACATCGAATCTGTAAAATTTAAGTTTTCCCGTTTCCTCACTTTAGCATTCCATTAAATATTTCAGAATAATCTACCTCCACCTCCTTTACCCTAAAAAGCATATACATAGGACCTTGGGCGCCAGAAGAAAATTTTCTAGGGTGAGGCATCATCCTGGTTGCTATATTACATTTGGTATTTATTTGTATGAAGAAAATCTTAAGAAGTCTAAGTTGTTTTCGTGAGCCAGGGAGGCCGGGGCCCCAAACTGTCCCCCTTCGGGCGCCCATGCATGGAACGTTATGCTAGAAATTTTATTTCATTTTTCAAAATGGGGATACTCCTACATTTTTTAGTTGAGCAACTTGAGATCAGAACTTCTCCTGTAACAAAGCCAATGATGGTTTACTAAACCAAAGTGGACTATCTCTTAATTCTAATAATTCTACAATTGCCTGAAAGATCTAGTGAATACAGAAAAATCTGTGCTTCAGTGGAAACTGGTCCCGAGATCAAGTAAGTATATGAACGGCATGCATGCTAATTATTTAAGTATCTAACTAAATAGTTAAGAAGGCCTAGTAGAATGTAGCGTTCCTAAGTAAAATAATGTTAATCCATGTTAAATATACTCATTACTTCATTCTTAAATCATAATAACTGATTGTGATATGGTTGAAATTAACGATGATATTATGACAATTTACTTATGACGTTATGTAACTTTACTGAATATCTTACAATATAGTTGTAACTTCTTCAAGATGAAATTTAGCAGTAAACAATCAAAAGTGTTAAAACTTTTGAGTAACTCGTGAACATCATACCCAGCATAATAATACCATATTTCTCCTTCCAGCATTAACACGCAATTTCATTCATAACATATACTAGTGTCTCAACGATTTACCAATGGAAGTGACATGTTTACCCCTCATAAAGGGATCTAGATTTGTAGCTTGAGTATATATGGTCGTAAGCTTCACACCTGAAACGCACATACACAAACTCATATGATGTATAATATACAAACACATTGTCGTTCACTACTCGGAAGAGGGAGAGAGTAACAGCAGTTCATTGCATTATTGATTTCATCTTACAAGAATGTGACTGTTTGCCAACGTGGAATGGCGAAGACCAACGCCCAATATGAAGGACTGATATTAATGGAATGCCATATGGGACTGAGCATTTCGGCATGTCGGCCAAACTCAATTGATCCTGCATTGTGGTCACAATTGTAATGTTTAAGCACTGAACGGTATTGCCATCATAGAATGATCATGGCATTTGACCTCCATGACCATCGCGTCATCGACAAATTAACTGCGGTAGCGGGATGGTGAAGGTCTCGTAGCATATATACACCCATATCTCGACGTTGTTTATGTACCAACTCTGGTAATGATCCCACAGGCATTCGAGAGCCAACTAATTAATTCAGTTTGTTGAAAAGGGTAGCTTGTTTTTAAATGATAGTAGATACTAGATAAACATGTTTGAAATATACAGGTAAGAAAAACATTCTAATATCATATACACATACAATATTTTTTTTAAATATATTACATTCTGTTTGATTCAAGTTTAAGACTTCCAAACTATACTATCTTTAAGTATGGAAATATTTTAAAGAGCGGCTACGTTGATAAGTATCAGAGAAAACACGGCAGATGATACCGAGAAGCAATTTTCTTTCTGAATCGGTTCAGCGTATCAAGTATAGATTTCATCTCCTCCATTAACCTTTTATTCAAACCAAAAATTGTATAAATTACCCATTTCCGGTTTCAAAACTGATAGCCATACAGAAAAAAATATAGTAATAGATAGCAAAAAACTTTTTTTAAATGTGGGTTCAGTATCTTAAAAATAAAGTCTATCACCTACTTTATTTCTCTATTATAACCGGTAATGACACAAATCTCAGTATCTTAAAAATAAAGTCTATCACCTACTTTATTTCTCTATTATAACTGGTAATGACACAAATCTCAGTATCTTAATAATAAATTCTATCACCTACTTTATTTCTCTATTATAACCGGTAATGACACAAATCTCAGTATCTTGAAAATAAAGTCTATCACCTACTTTATTTCTCTATTATAACCGGTAATGACACAAATCTCAGTATCTTAAAAATAAAGTCTATCACCTACTTTATTTCTCTATTATAACCGGTAATGACACAAATCTCAGTATCTTGAAAATAAAGTCTATCACCTACTTCATTTCTTTATTATAACCGGTAATGACACAAATCTCTTCTACCACATCTGATTGTAATATTGATTCCCATTTGGCGAAAACTGAAATATCAGACATCAAACGGCTTTTTTTATATTGATTTGAGATCCCAGGATTAGGTTTTGTCTCAGCTAGTATTCGTCTACTGAAACCGGAAGCAATAGAAATTAGTACAATTAAGATTTAAATGTTGATTCGGAGGACACGATCTGATATGCGGATGATACGATTCTTATAGCTAGAACTGAAGAAAGAGTACAGAAGATAATTGACGAAACACTGGGAAACTATATGGAATGAAAATCAACATCGAAAAATTGAAAGTCATGAGAATATCCCATGGAAATGCGCCGTTACAGGTCAGAGTAGAACAAAGAGAACTTGAAGAGATCGATCACTTCAAGTATCTGGGAAGAATTTTGACGAGAGATTCTTAATACACCAAAGAGGTTAGGTCAAGAATTGCCATAGCCAAAGAAGCATTCAACAAGAAAAGGTCACTCTTAACTACCAGGTCAATATTGGACTTAGGACAAAGTTGATCAAGTAGTATATATGGAGCATTGGATTATATGGTTCAGAGACTTGGGCATTACGGAACTTATAGAAGAAATACTTAGAGAGTTTCGAAATGTGGTGTTGGAGGATAATGGGGAAGAGACAATGGACAGAGAGAGCAACAAACAAAATGAAATGAAATGAAATCTTTGAGTTTTACGTCCCACGGTTATGCCGGTTAGGCTAAAGGAGACGGTGATTATGAGAAATGAATAAAATGGTGGAATGAAGAAAATGGGAGGAAACGGGAGAACCCCGAGAAAACCCACGCACACGGTGTTTGTCCACCACAAAGTTCACTTGGCGGGGGCTGGGATGAGCAACAAAGATGTTCTAAAACGCATAGAAGAGAAGATGATGCTTCGTAGGAAGGACAATTTTATTGGACACATTTTGTGAAGAAATTATCTTCCTCATACCACCATAGAAGGAAATATGGAAGAAAAGCGAGGAATAGAAAGAACACAAGTGATCGCTGATTTGAAAAATAGAAGGAAACATTGGGATTTAAAAGAGGAAGCTGAGGATCGAGAAACGTGGAAGAATCATTTCCGGGGCTAAACCTAAAATTGAAAAAAAAAAAAAATACTCTCATTAGTCCCAGGACCTACCAAAAGGCAGAATTCTTAATAATAATAATAATAATAATAATAATAATAATAATAATAATAATAATAATAATAATCATAATAATAATAATAATAATAATAATAATAATAATAATAATAATAATAATAATAATACGTAATTGTAAGATAGCGAGAAACTATTTTTGAAGCTCTTCCAGTGTCCGAAGAAATATCTGACCATACCCCCCTGAATTGAAGTCGAAAACTATTTGTGTGTTACTTTCGGTTTCAGCATTGCATTTGCATGCTTTGAAAGTCTACTGTAGATCCACTGTGTGAAATGAAACACATTTGTTTTTCGTAGTTGCAAATCACACATGGTCACTTTGCATAGTAAACCAGTTGATAGCGCCAAATGCAGTAGACTATTTAAGAAAAATTTATAATTATTTTCAAACATATTTATCAACTATTAAAATTTTATCTGTGGCAGGATCCCTTTGCTTGAAGAGATGAGTTCACCACAACCACACCACTGATAGCTGTAAATTTAAATTTATTACAAATGTCTGAATCAATACTTAACTGAGAGTTTGGTTTCTATTTGATGCTACAAAAAATAATATTCTAAAGCAATAATCGATAAAGATTTGTTATTTAATACATATTATATATATATATATATATATATATATATATATATATATATATATATATATATATATATATATATATATATATATATATATTTACGTGATGTTCACTTATTATATAGCCAAAATCCATAGGTTAAATACACCTAAACAACAACAACAAAAAAGGTCCATTGGCGAAAAACGCGTTGTTTCAAAGTTACGAGATGCCGAAATCGAGAAAATTGTAACTTTGAGGCCGCCTAGCTCGAAAACTATGAGAAATATCAAAGGCGGTTTAAGAAATATTAGAGGAACTACTACGCTTTGGGACGTATCGGCGCCACGGATTTTATAGAGGGAGTTGCGATATAGGTTTCGCTCTTTCACCTCTCTCTCTCTCTCTCTCTCTCTCTCCTTCTCTCTCTCTCTCTCTCTCTCTCTCTCTCTCTCTATATATATATATATATATATATATATATATATATATATATATATATATATATATATATATATATATATATATATGTGTGTGTGTGTGTGTGTGTGTGTGTGTGTTTGTGTGTCTGAAATGCAAATTAAACACAAACTATTCAAACTGATTATAGCAAACAAAATGAAACAGATTATTCAAAACAAAACTTTTTTTTTTTTGTATATAAATCCCAATGTTTGCTGTAGATCTTCTACCAACACAAAACGTTAAGCATAAAGAGAAGAGGAACACATATTCGTTCCCTCTTTCCTCCTTCGTGTTTGCTTTTACACATTTTTAACATCATATATATGCACGTGTGTGTAATGTTACCTAATCACACACACACATACCTACCTACACATGCATGCATGCATGTACTATATGCTTTTAGCAATCATATCATTAAATTATACAACCGTAGGTAAAATGAAATGAGTGATTTTCTAACTTCCGTTTCTTGTTCGGTATAATATATTCATGGCTAAATTAGACTTTTTTTTTGAAATGTGAAAATAATTTGGTGCATGTCAAACCATGAAACATATTGCAAAACCCAACTGTAAACAGAGTAAAAATTCATTACAAATATGTAAACAAAATTCGTTGTATTCATTGCATCACTGGATTTGTATAAGGTCAACTATCATAGATCATAAGGTCAAATAGATAATCCGTTTCTATTTATACACAATGCAATTGAAGATTTAAAAAATAAAATGTTTAAGATTTACGTCCCACGGTTATGCCGGTTAGGCTAAAGGAGACGGTGATGATGAGAAATGAATGAAATAGTGGAATGAAAAAAGTGGAAGGAAACTGCAGAACCCCGAGAAAACTCACGAGGACGTTGTTTGTCCACCGCGAGGTCCACACGGCGCGAGCTGGGATCGAACCAGGGACTCCAAGCACCGGAAGTGAACCCTCTACCACTGAGCCACTGCGCCCCCTAAGATATTAAACAAGTATATTCCTATGGGTATAACGGATAATAATATTGATCCGTATAAAACAAGAAACGTTGCATGTATTTATACTAAGTATAAATACATAAGAAAAGTTGTCATTAAGTCGTTTAAAACATAAAAGTTATTTGAATTTGTACGAAGTGTAAGAAAAGTTGTGGTTAATTTATACAGAGCAAAACGGTTATCTGGATTTACACGAAATACAAAAACAGTCGACAATGATCCGTACAAAAGTTATATGGGCTTGTACGAAGTATACGAAGAGTTGTGATTGATTCGTACAAAAGATAACAAGAGTTATTTGAATTTGTGCGAAGTGTACAAGTTGTCATTGATTTGCTTAAAGCATATCAAGAGTTACTTGGCCTCGTATAATAATGATTTGATCTGTATAAAGTATGTAAAATATACTCGGAATCGTACGAAATATAGGAAAAGTTACAAGAGATGCAATGGCTTATTCAGGATAATAGGTGAAAGGTTTATAAAGAAAAGGGAAGTTCCGTTTGCTGCATTTATTGATCTAGGAAAAGGTTTTTGACTGTATGGACTGGGAATTGTTGTTGAGAGTTCTAAAGACAGTTGAGCTACAATGGAAAAATCGAAGACTCAGAAGAAACCTATATATGAACCAACAGGTAAATGTTAGAATAGGAGAAGAATGCAATTGGAAGGAGAATTCGACACAGATGTAGTCTCTCGCCAAGGTTACTTAATATATAGGTTACTTAATATATCTAGAAAAGATAACGAATAAGAGCTTTTATGATGAAGATGATATTTCGGTAGAAAGAATGATTAGGTGCGTATGGTTTGAGGATGATAGGGTGCTAGTTGTGGAATCTGAAAATAAAATCAACAAGATGTTAGAAAATTTATGGAGGGGCTGTGAAAAAATATGGGATGAAAATTAAATGGTAGAAAAACAAAATCATAGTGATTAGAACGAAGCGGTGTCAAGTAAAGAAATATGTGAGAAGAAAATAGAATAGATGACTAGTTTTCGATACCCGGGTACTATTATTAATGATGATGTGAAGTGGGAACGTCAAATGAAAGCAAGAATATGAATGGCAAAAGAAGCATTTAAGAATAAGAAAAGTGTATTCTGCATGTCTCTGAATAAATAGTTTAGAAAAAGACTCATAAAATGCATCGTTCGGAATATTGTACTGTACAGTCCGCAGCAAAAAACCTGCAACATGAGCATGTAAGTTTATTGTGAAACTACTCCTAACAGCGCAGGGAATCAACATAATGCTAAGTGGCACAAATCACGCCAGGAGAAACCTCGGCGTTCTCAACTCCACACTTATTTTGGAGCAAAATACTTCGTCGTTTCACAATCAACTTACATGCTCATGTTGCAAGTTTCTTGCTGTGGACTGTACAAAGCAGAAAACGGAAATTACGCAAAAGTAATGAGAAAAGAATGGAAGCTAGGATGCTGAAACGTGATTCGAGTAAAGTATTATTTTTCTTAAGTCCTTGTTTTACATTACCATTATTATCTGGAATTTTTCAACAAGAAATTCGGCTATACCAGATACAAGATTAATTTTTTTAAGCATGAAAAATTTGAATCATTATGTGCAACATATATTTAGGCAAGGAACAATTTACTGAGTTTCTTGTAAGATTTCCGATAACAAGTTTACCCCTAAGTTTTACTGACTTTCCATTTACGATACTTCGGAAAGAGAAGGAGACATTTATAAAATGCGATGAATGTTGTACAACAAATTAATATTATCTTTTTCCCCTCGAAGAGAGAAAACAGCTTTGAAGAATTACCTAATTAAACAAAATACGTTACACAATTCTTCTTATTTATCACCACTTTTAACTGTGCAAACTCTTGAGGTCTTCAAAAATTCCACAGCACGTTTTGTATACTTTTTCTTTTTTTTTCCTTCTTAAAAAAATTAGCTTTGTAAATCAATCAAGTTGCAGTTTTGCAAGATGAATAAGCACTACTTCCACTAATATTTCAAACCGTAACATTCCGTAACTGATGATAAAATATACACACAGACTTTACTTTGCAGCAATTATTAATTTACTTGCTAAAGTACATGAGAAGAGTCAGGGATGTCTCTTATTTATTACTCTATTACTGGTACTTAACCGAACGAACCGAAGAAAAGCACAAAACTAAAAATAAATAAATACGATTAGGCTTACAATACTGAATGAAGTACAGTAATGTGTTTTTATAAACACTTTGTTAAACGAAAAAGAAAACGCATTTCGGCTTATATAAATACAAAAATCTACTTTAAAACATCTATGATTTTCTTTTAATTGTTTCGCTCAACTGATTTCTCACGCTGCTTAAAGACAAACAATCAAACGAAGCACGAGAAATCAGAAACAAAAAATGTCCAAACAAAAAACATCAACTCGTAGCGATTAGTTAATTATTTTGTTGTTGTACGAAATACTGCTGACAGCTAATAGCGAAAATGATATTTCCTGGAAGATGAATGGTTAAGCCAATGAGCAGTTAAAGGGAGGGTGGTTAAGAGTCCACTGTAATTCTTTATCTAACATATATATATATATACTATTTTTTCATTATGGACTATCGATCTGTTTCAATTGAAGATTGGGAAAAAGTAAATTGAAATAAATCCTCATTTAGTTTGGTTTTCTTGTATTTATACCTGATTCAGATAGAGGTAGCTAAGGGGTAAGAACTTCACTTTTAGACTCTGATATTTATGACTCGAATGTTTTTTTGGAGAATACTCACGACTGGAAAATCATCAAGGGCGAAACCCACTACGGGCAAAAGACACGCAACAAGAAATAACATCCTGTTGATGATACACAAACATATCATTCTTGGTGTAACGCTAATATCCTGGATTGCTATGCAACCTTGCTTAAGAGGCATGCAATGTTGGTTGAAGCAAGAAAGGGGCACAATGGGGATTTTATGTAATGGTAAAGAGTGCATCATGCTAATTTATAATAGTAAATATTTATGTTTATAGATGTCGCTACGTGCGCTATCCAGTCACGCCAATGGATGTCGCTGTTTAGAGGATTATAGTGTATAACGAAGCCGAAGCACTTGCAATTGCGTAAAAATATGGTATGGAGTGAGTAGTAATGGGTGAACAAATTCAAATAAGCAAATTAATTAATTAATTAATTAATTAAGTGTAAATAATTAAAGTTTTTAACTATACATGATTAACACTTATAGTATACTGTGCGAAACTTCGATAGTTATAGTATACAGTGCGACTGGTTTTAATAATTAAATAAAGTTTGTTTTCCAATGTTTATATTCATAAAGCTGATTTTTTCCCCTTATACAACACCTTACGCAACAGCAAGGTAATGAAAGGGAATTGAACCCAGCAAAGTTGGCGTCATGCAAGTCCAACCCCCACAAACTGGCCCAAATCCCAGAAGGATGAGGGGGACATGTCCCCTCCAATCTTGGAACTGGGGGGACAGACCCCCAATAATCTGATTTGAAATGCGTTCTCTGTGGGAGAAATGTGATGATTTGTGTACGACTGCCACAAAGGAAAGTGAGATGAAATTGAAGTCCCCCAAAATAAGCCTCAAATCTGCCCGCCTTCCAATGTTGAAGACAACTCTGCTCCCCTCTGATCCTCCACACCATTGTACTTTAACTCCATAAATATTTTGAACATTGCTTAAAAATGATTATAGGAACGGTCTTACCCGCTCCCCCAATGTTGAAGATAGATTTGCACCGCTACCCCGACAATATAGACATTTTCTTATCATACTATTTCGCCTTGAAGATAGTAGCTCAGCGTAATTCTCTTGTCTTTTGTGTGAGCACAGTCCAGAGTTCGCTTCCTGGTGGGGACACTCGAAAAAATATAGAAAGTTTTATCAAGCCAGTCATCTGTTGCGAGGTTTTCCTCGTTCACACCAGGCAAATGCCGAGATGGTACTTAACATAATGTTCCAGACCGCTTCCCTCTTTCCGCACTCCTTTCTTACTCCCCAAATTCCCGGACTGTGTGATCGTCGAGGTACATGATCTTTGATACGTGATGTGCTAAATGACTATAGAAGCCGAAAGTCCAGATATCTAATTCTAATCTCTGTGATATCTAAACTACAGAACTATTCCACCGGTCCGGGCTTATTAACAAAAAGAACTGAATGATTACTTAATTTTACAGGATACCATATTAAAGTTTATTCCATTGACATAGTAAAGAACCAAGTAGCTTTCAAAACATCAAATCATAAGTAGCGGTCGCTACGAAAGAAAGTTCCTGCAAAGTTTTGTTGATATCAGTCAACCATCTTTGCAGCACCGAGAAATTCTTACTTTATACCCCTTTGCTGCATAGGAAATATTATTTTTTGTCAAAATTAATTGGATAAATTTCGAGACAAAAAGTCAAACACGACGAAATGATTGAAAATATTTTGGTTTGACACCTAGGAATAAACATCTTAACTACTCGACTAAGAGATTCAAAAATTGAATCACTGTGGAAAAAAAATCACCAAAGCGTCTACCAGGGTGATCCAAAATTTGCACCACCATGCAGAATCATCCTATAAAGTAATGATGCAAAAATGGGTCAGTACGCTGCAAGGAGTTAAAAGAAGAAGAAAAGAAAATCGAAATGGACTTTTCGAGAAAGAACGGAGCTCGATTCGCTCACATTTGCTACCAACGAAAAACCTAACTACCATGCAATTATCCATAAGGAGGGTAGGTACACGGTAGCGCAGTGGTAGAGCGCGCTTAGAGTCTACTTATGTTGCGTGGGGTCCGTTTTTCGATACTGCCCAAGTAAGTTTGTGGTGGACAACATCGTGTCCGTGTTTTTCTTTCTCGGGATACTCCCGTTAACTATTTTAAAGGTTGAAAGATCATGAACGAAAATGTAATGGAAAGTCCATAATAACAAAACATTCCAATTCATGAACAAGTAAATAAATTAATCTTTAGTCATTATGCTAAACATAAAAGGAGAGAAAGAAGAAAACAATCCACAATTATTTATTTTTCTTTTATTCGTCAGGTAGGTATCATGTCAAGGGGCGGATATAACTTTTGAGAGGGTCACATCTGGCCCGCGGGTTGTAGTTTCTCCATTACGGATCTAGATTACGGTATGGTGGTGTTTATTTATGGCAAATCACTTGACATACACAGATTAGCATTTGGCTTCTATACTTGAAGACTTCTCGAGTAAGGGCCCATGCGTTAAGATAGTCCTGTTTATGACTTCCAGAGACGCACCCACGGGGTCCACTGGCAAGGGTGCCAATCAGGGGGGCAAGGTGGGGCGCTCGACCCCCCCCCTAAGAGGTAATCGTTTTTGGGAATATCGAAAGCCCAATAGAATTTTTACATTAGTTATAGCAAAATTTGAAGCTATATTTGCCCCCCTTTGGAAACCACAACATGGGTGCCCTTGTCCAACGGGTCCGGACCCTCCCAAGACTTTCTAATTCAATTCACATTTGTACACTTTCTTAATAAAACTATACTTGTTTAAGAGGGAAACGATTGATGTAGCATGAAAATTTGATTTTACACTTCCATCTGTACAGGCCCGTATCCACGGGAGGCTAGAGGGGCCGCCCCCCCTAAACTTTGGCTGGCCCCCTAAAAGTTTCACGGTAGGCTTGCATATGAACTATAATATGGTGATGAAGTATAATATGATTGGGTCGCCCCTCCCCCTAAATTTTTGGACTGGCTACGGGCCTGCATCTGTACTCTTTCTCATAAAAACAATCTAGTCCTGTCATTTTTTTTCTGAAAATATAGATGGAAGTATATTACAATTACTTATCGGGTACAGAATAATACCCGTTTAATACTACATAGACGTAGTGACTTGTAGTATTGGTCTCCCAACAATTTTTTTTCTTTGTGCGTGCCTGAAAACCTCTCTAACATTTCTCGTCTTAATCCTGACTAAACCTTCATTAAAAATATTATTGTATTACACGACACCTTTGAAATAAATTTTTAGCTGCTAACTTGTTTAGCTGTCTCATATTTTCGCTCTAACACTGCTAAAATTTCAGTGGCGGATTTTATGTGACATATTTCTTCTTGTGGGCACTTTTGCTGAAAATCATAAAAAGATGTGTAATTATTCCATGTCTATGTCCAACTACAATAAATTCTAAAGAACGTAAAGACGATAATGCAAAACATTTATGAGCTTCCTCCTACAATAAGGAGTAAGAATATCCAAACATCCGCAGCTCTTAAATCTTTTGAGGGTTGCATATTTGCGCTATGTGTTTGGGCTATAGATAACCACAGTTAAAGTCACCGTTATCCATGGAGATTTTAACGGATTAACTCCCGCAACGACTTTAGCTGAGATAATCTCTCTAGCTATCTATTAATAAACAGTATTTTAAAAGAAATCGCTTTTCTTTAAGAGTTAGCATGTGGAGCAACGGACATAGCACTAACATTGCAATCTTATAAGGCCCATTTAGAACGATTCTAATAGAATTAGGAGTATTATTTAGATTTCAGGGCTTTCGGAATCTATGACCATGTTAGATCGTCACGTATGATGGATGATGTCCCTCGGAGATCACACTATCTGGGGAAAGGGAAGGAAAGAAGCAGCCTAGGACCTGTATGTTAAGTACCATTCCTTCATTTACCTGGTGAAAATTAAATGAAATCTTTAAGTTTTATGTTCCACGGTTATGCCAGTTAGGCTAAAGAGCCGGCGATGATGAAAAATGAATGAAATATTGGAATGAAGAAAGTGGGGGAACCGGGAGAATCCCGAGAAAACACACGCACATGGTCTTTGTCTACCAGAAAGCTCACTTGGCGCGAACTCGGATCGAACCAAGGACTTCATGCATCAGCTCCCGCATTTGCCTAATGTGGATGAGGAAAACCACACTCAGCATGGCAGGCCTGAAAAAGCTTTCACACGTTTCCGATCGAGTATCCCCACCGGGACCGCTCGCACCATAGACGAGAGCGTTAGCACCTACGCCACGCGGAGCCACGTGATCCTAATAACAAGGGTATGTTTGCTGCGCTTACAAATAAATGTTTCCATGTCAGAAATGAACTACTTCACTTGAACTTAGTCTCCCTTTCTCGGGAATAAATATTTAGAAGCAAAATTAAAAAAAGAAAGAAAAAGAAAAAGAAAAGAGAAAAGAAAAGACGTATTTACTCTTTCATTTCGTTTTTTAAAATCTAAAATTCTAATATCGTATTTTGTAAGTTCATTTAACTAGGTGCCTCTTCTACAATGTTGTCCAGTCAATTATATTTCTTTGCAACTTTGTAAAGCCCTCCACTGAGTCCCTTTGATGTTGAAAACCCATCAATGATTCCAATATTAAATTAGAAACGAATGGAATTGAGTCCTCTTGTTTCAGCCCTTCGAGAAAGCACTCTTCCAGCTTGCGTATACTCTTCCATTTTGCAAGAAAAATGACAATAAGTTAGATTCAATGCGAAAAAAAGAAAGATTTTTTTCCCCTTTAAATGAAAGTAATAAGAAACTATACATCTTTAATATGCAAATGTGAGACCTTTTCTACTTCTCTTTGTCAAGTTATTCAAGTGAATTTGTAATTAAATGATTAATTTCCGCTCGTCTTCCATATATTTAGAAGACAGAATTGAAACCTTCCTTTTCATCAGATACTACGATATGCATAAATGGATTTTAAATGTATTTAGAATTTGCATCAGAGACGATTTTGTGGAAATGGTATTCTCCTTTTTCTCGAGATGCAAACGAAATATGATTATCAGGATTATAATTGTTTGGTCCGTTTGCATATATATTAAAACAAAACGCTGTGGACCACATCACTGAACTTTCTCGATTCTGCTTCTTGAGTCATCATGCAGATCTTTCTGAAACATTTATTTATGTAATATGAACAATATTATACACGTAATAGGCGTTTCTTTGGAAAACCGTTCGATCAAAACTAATCTCGAAGAGAAAGGACTTTCAGAATATTGTAGGGTTGATAAGGAAGTATGAAGAAAATCGCTTCGAGAAAGTAGTCTGAGAGAAAACTCGCCTCAAGAGTAAACCTCTTGTGTGATTTTTTCATAACGAATAAGTTACACAGCATTATAGATTTAATGAATAAAATAAGCTGTCTTTTTTTTTTTTTTTTTTAGAAAATCGTCCGAAAAAAATCCACACCCAAGAATAAACTTTTTTCCGAAGAAATCCAAACTTTTTTCAGAACAATTGAATTATGCTATATTGTCAGGTTATTAATAATATATTTATTTATAAAGTGTGAACAAAATCGGTTGAGTCGTTTTTGAGGAAATTGTCCCCCAAAAAAACTCATTCCAAAAATAAACTAACCCTCGAAGATTTTTCAGAAAAAATTAATTATGCTAATTATGCAAAAGTTAATTGACAGGGTATTAATGAAATATTTATTTATGAAATACGAAGAAAATCACCTAAGTCGTTTTTGAGAAAATCGCCCGAAAATCTCACCCTTTTCGAGTTTTTCTATAGGAATGACATTTATTTTTATTTAGGATAAAAATTCGAATCTGCTCTTCTCGACTGGAGAATCAGATAAAAAAACTTAAGTTCAAAATTTGGTTGAGATACATAGCCTCTAGGTGAGTGTACATTAGGGTAAGGAGACAAACAGATGGACAGATCTCAAAAATCACATTTTTTCAGTTCCTTTGGGCCATTAAAAATGTAAATATACTGAATTCTCAAATTCAATTCTATTCACGATCATCATTCTTTCTTCTCTCCTTTTCGTAGCTTGAAAGCAAAAAAATGATCCAATAAAAGCGACTTATTTAATATGCCTATAGAACAATGTAATTTACAAAATTTACAAATATCTTTAATATTATTACAATGCGTAAATATTCCGATTTAAGAATGTCAGGTTTGTTTTACGCAACATGTCATGTGATTGGATTGTACTTAGAACCAATAGAGTCATTTGAGATTTTCCAAGGAGGAGGGGGAAGATGCTCTATGGAAATACGAATTTCACCTTTTTATTACTATGTTAGTATTCAATCTATTAAAAAGTATAGACCTCTCAAACTCAGTGGGGATTGCCCCTTCCCATCCTCAAGTGACGACCCTGCTTAAAGTAACTTTCTGGTTTGTATTTTGGGTTGATGGAGTGATTGGATCGTATTTCTGTTCAAGACGAAGATGAGAATGCTATGAAAGGTAATGGAGAACGGTGGTGAATTATAATTACCAGGTTTCTTGCGGCTGTATTTGATATGGAACACAAGTGGTTTCAACAAAATGATGCTACCTCTCATGAGACGATTGTCTTACATTGAGAAATTCCCGGACAAAGTCCTGTTTTGAAGTGATTCCAGAACTGGCCAGTTTGGTCATGTGGCCTTACTCTTTGATTTTCATTCCTGTTGGAGAATCTCAAAAGTTTAGGCAAACAAACCTCGAATCGTGCTAGAATTCAGGGAGGAAGTGGAACTATCATCTGTATCAATGAACAAGTGTGTGCAAAAGTAATTACATATTTAATTCAGAGAGTGAAGTTCTGCAGAGCAAGTTGTGCTGAATGCCATCTTTCACTTCGAAATCGGAATCCGTTGTAATGATATAAAAAATTTAATACTTTGTAAAATATACAAAAAATGTTTCGTGGTTACAATTTATACCACACAGTGGATAAGTACATATCGAATCAACTCTAGCTAATTCGAACTAAATGATTAAACGTTTACTATATAGGATGAAAGTATTAAAATGGAATTTTTGTTTGTTTTTTTTTTAAAAAAAAGATTGTCCAACAGTGGTTATGATGATTAAACGTTCAACTAAGCTTCAACCATCAATACATATAAACAGTGGCGTATTTAGGGGGGTGGCTTCCGGGCTTAAGCCCCCCCCCGCGAAATCTTACTTAGTATAGTAAAATAAATGAAATATCTTGCAGAATTTTCACATTTCCAGGCAAAGCCCCCCGAAAGTTAGCAAAGCCCCTCCCGAAACAAAATCGTAAATACGCCACTGCATATAAACATTTCTCTCAGAAAGTGTAACATTTATTAATTTGATGGAGAAGAACTGGCAGATCTTTATATTTTCAAATAAAGAGAGAAATACTTCTTGCTTAAGCTAAACAACAATCCGAGAATCGGTGTAACTTTTCTCTAGTACGTTGAAACAGTGGTGTTATTCTAATTTTTTAACAACCGGTTCTGTATGTTATATATAAAACTTTGCATATATATATATATATATATATATATATATATATATATATATATATACATATACAGAGAAATGAGAGGAGTAGGTGGATATGTAAATAAATATACATAGCTCTGTTATAAAACCCGTATTTAAACTGGAAGTAATTGTTTTAACACTGCAGTGGTCATGAAGCCCTCCATTTAAATTTTAATATATTTTACTGTAATTTTTATACAGTTAACGTTTATTGTGTATGAATTCCATGTTAATGGATTATTTAGCTATTTTTTAAAAGAAATAGGATCTATTAAGGTAACAAAATATAATAAATTGTAATAACAACAGCATTTACTGAAATGGTAAAAAAAAAGAGTCTGGAGAACTATTGTCCTCCACGCGACCACTCCAGCGCTAATGGACACCACAACTAACAAGTAAGGACCTACACAGCATCCTACTGGTAGTATAAAATGGTATGACGAAATCAGGTATCACTGCGAATATCTTGGAAACGAATTATCCAAGAGAGATTGTTGTCAAAAAGTATTGGAAATACCTTAATCCAGCAATGAATAGACAGTTGTCGATAACGGTATGTATTGCGTTTTAAATATAAATAACCCTCACCACTACACTCATGTGATCCCAATTCTCATTCTTGATATCTCAGCATTTGAGATTAAAAAATAAACGCTTAAATACTGTTCTGAGAGATCATATGTTTAATCCTGTCGCTGTAACAATTTCTTAAAACAAAGACAGTTAAACTAAAAAATTTTGTTCCTGGGTATAACTGGGTAAAATTACTGTTATGTCTGTCTATAGCAAACGGTTCTGCGAACTCGAAATATTTTAACAACCGGTTTTAGCGAACCGGTACGAACCAGCAGAATAGCATTACTGAGTTAAAGGTCATTTTACAGGGCATGGGTGGGCAATTTTTTCAGTGGACCCCTTAAATGAAACCCCAATTGTGGACTCCAAAGATACACACATTACTAGCACAATTTTGAAGTCAACCAAATTATGCTAAATGTGAAATTTCATTCATTCACTGAAGAGTTAAAAGGAACGAGGAAATGAGAAAAAGCAAAGAAAGGAATGCACGCTAAAATTTCTTTCATGTAAAATGATAATTTCAAAGAATATGTTCCTTCTGAACTCTAACAGAATGTATTAGTACCACTTTAATTGAAACATGAAACATCACCACATTAACGAAAATCTATATTATTTTCTGTCTGTTCAACAAAGTCTCAAACAGAAAGTTTAACTATAAACGAAACCGATCTAAAGAAACCACCGCTGGAATACATGGCTTTTGGTTAAAACTTTACCCATGCAATCTTAAAGTTACAAACAAATATAAATAAACCTGCAAGCCAACCAACCATACAACCTTTGTACTACTGGCTTTCTGCTAAAACTTTGTTAAACAGAAATTTCGCAGTTTGTACGGTTAATTAAATGGTTTTAAAATAGGAAATTTAAATGTTATTTCTTTTCTAAAGGAGTTTACGATTTCAGTATCTAGAGTATTACAATAACAATATGGTTTCCTTATAACACTGCTTATAGTCTTAAATAAAGTACTTACAAACACAATGAATGTATCTGTAGTGATACAGCATTCATTGCTTAAAATAATAAAAACATTACTAGAACAACTGTTCTTCGCTCAGGAAGATAAGATTCACACTGTAAAAAATAAACCTGTGTTTGGATTTTTGAAAAGAAGGGATGATTTTTTTCCATTGTTTAACCCTTTAATTGGCAAGCATTGATAGCTTTAACATTAAAATATTTAGTTTGCTTTTATGGTTGAACCATGTCTTCCTGATCATAATTTCGTAATTTTTAAAGTAATTTTGTACTTTGGATACAAAATACAGGATGTTTATTTCAAAGCAACAGCGTCATAAAATAGGTCTTATGCGTAACTGTGTACTAAGTAGCATTGCCCTATTATGGTCAAATATCATAAGAATATTCTCAGTAATTAGCAACAATTTCGTTGAAATATTTTCCTACAGAGCAAGAAACCACAAATAAAAAGTAATATAAGAAAAGGACTTTCGCGAAACGCAGGAGATAAAGCTTCCGTACTTCCGTAAAATTGAAGAGAGTATACAGTGAATTCTAAAAATATTAGGTAGATATACGCCTCATTACATTCCTGCCAGGGATCTAATTGAAGATCAAATTACACAAATCAGAGCGAATTGCAATTGTAAGGTACTGCATATTGTACATCGCCAGAAACATTTAGTATGTGGTCCCTATTATTGTTTATTGATGGAATACACTGAGAAAAAGAACGTATGTGGCGTACATAAAAACGTAAGTTACATGTGTAAATCCTGTAGTTTTTAGACTTAACGTACAGAAAACATGTAACTGGAAAAATATATTTTATACGTTCCTGTATGTAAGATCCTGACCGCCTATACACAGTTCTTTCGTTCGTATGGATAGTACGTTTATTCGGAATACTTATACAGAAATATAAGTATTCCGAATAAACGTACTATACATACGAACGAAAGAACTGTGTATAGGTGGTCAGGATCTTACATACAAATACACGTATGCAACATATAGCTGACGTATGTAACATATGTAGGCCCTATACGTGTATAAAATACGGAAGACTTTAGATGTTAGACATTCTGCAGCGGCATGATCTAATATCTAAGCGGGAAAAATATGTAGCACATGGATAACGTATGCTCCGTACTGATTTCCGTAGTAAACGTAAGGATTCCGTATATTTGTACAGTATACCGCTGTCCAGATAATGAATTTTTCTCAGTATAGAGGCCCTTTTCATGTACCAAATATATATGGGACATGATGCAATTGCTTAAAGTGAAATACGAATCAATACTTGAGTTTGTGTGCAAGGCAAGTGCCGCAAGTGGAATCGAACCCGTGACCATGCACCTTATACAAATAAAATTCCACTTCGTATCCTTTAATGCACTTACTTCTAATACCAAACCCCTCATCTCAATCTCCTTACATGAAAGAAGTATGTTAGGAACCTTTCTTTCCATTAAGAACAGTTTTTCTTATCTGTTTAAAATGTGTATCGGAAAAGAAGAAATAAAGAAAGAGATTTGCTTCAACAGAGAAGTACGTACTTAGATTGGCTAGTATAGAATGAAAAGGAGAAGGGTGAATGTGCGTAGATAGACAGGCAGAAGATTAACTAAGAAGAAAGTCCTAAGAGGAAAAGGGAAATAACCTATCTTTTCCCTCTCTCCGCCTCTTGTAGGAAAGTCAATGAATCTACTCGGAGGTAAATGAACAGAACACTTTGAAAAGAAACTTACAATATCTAAGATGGGAAATGAAGTCTTTCTCTGATTGGAAAAGCAAAAATCGTCCTCCATCGGCTTGTACAGTCACCATCAAGAGTTCAAAAGTTCAAAAAGTTAATCGATACCGGTATACCTTAAAATGTAACGAAATGAATTAGCTGTCCCATATTACTTAAATACAGTAAATTTGTTATCTGCCCAATACTTAGAAGGTCTCAACTCTGACGGTTTGTGTCATGCCGAGGGACTGAGTACCTTACGGTCTTAGAACGTCTCCTGGCAGCATATAATAGTCTCAAATTATAGCTCTCGCTTGATTTTGTGCCAAGTTCGATTTCTTTTTAACACATTTCCCACCAATATGAAATTCTGAACCCGAAAATGAATTTTGCCAAATTTTCCCTAATATTTTGTATCTTTTTTTTTTTCAAGATAACGACCAATACTGTCCTTTAACAATTTTTTTTTTTTTTTTTTGTAGCTGTTTAGAAACAACTACGAGCTGCTATCAACTGATAAAGACAGCAGCCTATACGGAGGGTACACAATTCAACTCAACACGGATGAAGATTTTTTACTTCAGCGTAGGTATCGTCCAATATAGCCTAGCGGCTGATGAAAAACGAATATGGAAATCATCCAATTAACCAAAACAGGGGTACAGGAACACTTAATCCTTTTCTCCAGTGGCGGCTCATGAGGAGAGTCACACTGATAAAAACTAATATTTTATTGTAAGAAACTAAGGAAAGACACACATTCTTTGCACTTATTGCTGTATACTCGTTGTCTTACATATATTTTTAGCAATAAAATACTTTCTTTTTTAACAAAATGACTCTCCTCAAGAGCCGCTACTGAAAGTAAAAATTAAGTCTCCCTGTACCCCTACATTGATTGATTTGCATTTATGCCCTTTGTCACCAGATAAGTTGTATTGAATGATACCTATACTGGAGCAACATTTTACACTAATGCCCTCCTTATTGGTTATTACCTTTATCAGTCACACACAAAATTTGTTTGGGTGCTCTTGAAATCTATGGGTGGCCCTGTTCCGAGAGAAGGGGTTCCTCTTCTGACAACACCAGTACCCCTCAAAATAAAAATTTACTGTAAACTTTACCAGATTTAATGATTATTACTTAAAATTAAATTAGTTCTTCAACCTCGCTAAAATTTCAATGACACACTTTGTATAACACTTTTCACCTGCGAATCCCTGCTATTAGAAAAGATTAAAAAAAGGGTTACAAAACATTTGTTCTGGTAAAAGAAAAAAACATCAAACGGTGAACTCACTCGTTAAGACATGTGGTTCGCAAAATTAAGGAACACATTCATGTTCCTTTTTTTTCTGAAAAGAACGATAGATGGCATCATTAGTCTTTGTCTAGAGAAACGTTCTTTGAAGTCTGAAGCTATGGCAGGAAATTACAGTCGTATGTCACTAGGTGGACAAATGCATTTAGTGACTCCGTCACACACCTTAAGTTAACCTTATCGGAGCTTAAGAACAGTATTTATTTCGTACGTAGATGGTGCCTCACTTAGGAAATTTGAGTTATTTAAAATTTGTAAGTAGTACAAAATTAGCTACAATCGTGACTATTCTATCTTTTTACGTTATTATTCCAGAGGTAAAGAAGTTAATCTCCAAATAATAATGATAAAACTGGAGTGTTCAGAAAACCATTAGAAATAAAACCTCGCCCATCTTAGCCACAAAATCCAGCCACAAAACTAAGGACGTTCAAGGTCATCCACACAACACACAGGGTTGCAAGCACTACAAATTTAAATTTAGAAAAATAAAAATCCCATAGCAAGCTTACTCCACGCTCAAATGGACCCATGCAATCATCATCCCTATCATCCCTTTACATAATATACAAAATTTTGTGTGCTAAATGCCATGGTATCAATACCACAAGACATAAACGAAATGGTTCAAATTTACAAAAACTTTTGTGGCCAGGGTCGTGCACGTTCACTAGCGGGTCAGGACCCATGCGAACATCATCCCTATCATCCCTTTACTTACTATACAAAAATTTGTGCTGTAAAATGTCGTGGTATCAATACCAAAACACATAAACGAAATGGTTCAAATTTACAAAAACTTTTGTGGCCAGGGTCGTGCACGTTCACTGACGGGTCAGGACCCATGCGATCATCATCCCTATCATCCCTTTACTTACTATACAAAAATTTGTGCTGTAAAATGTCGTGGTATCAATACCAAAACACATAAACGAAATGGTTCAAATTTACAAAAACTTTTGTGGCCAGTGTCGTGCACGTTCACTAGCGGGTCAGGACCCATGCGAACATCATCCCTATCATCCCTTTACTTACTATAAAAAATTTGTGCTGTAAAATGTCGTGGTATTAATACCAGAACACATAAACAAAATGGTTCAAATTTACAAAAACTTTTGTGGCATGGGTCGTGCACGTTCACTAGCGGGTTAGGACCCATGCGATCATCATCCCTATCATCCCTTTACTTACTATACAAAAATTTGTGCTGTAAAATGTCGTGGTATCAATACCACAACACATAAACGAAATGGTTCAAATTTACAAAAACTTTTGTGGCCAGGGTCGTGCACGTTCACTAGAGGGTCAGGACCCATGCGATCATCATCCCTATCATCCCTTTAATTACTATACAAAAAATTGTGCTGTAAAATGTCGTGGTATCAATACCACAACACATAAACAAAATGGTTCAAATTTACAAAAACTTTTGTGGCCAGGGTCGTGCACGTTCACTAGCGGGTCAGGACCCATGCGATCATCATCCCTATCATCCCTTTACTTACTATACAAAAATTTGTGCTGTAAAATGTCGTGGTATCAATACTACAACACATAAACGAAATGGTTCAAATTTACAAAAACTTTTGTGGCCAGGGTCGTGCACGTTCACTAGCGGGTCAGGACCCATGCGATCATCATCCCTATCATCCCTTTACTTACTAAACAAAAAATTGTGCTGTAAAATGTCGTGGTATCAATACCACAACACATAAACGAAATGGTACAAATTTACAAAAACTTTTGTGGCCAGGGTCGTGCACGTTCACTAGCGGGTCAGGACCCATGCGATCATCATCCCTATCATCCCTTTACTTACTATACAAAAATGTGTGCTGTAAAATGTCGTGGTATCAATACCACAACACATAAACGAAATGGTTCAAATTTACAAAAACTTTTGTGGCCAGGGTCGTGCACGTTCACTAGCGGGTCAGGACCCATGCGATCATCATCCCTATCATCCCTTTACTTACTATACAAAAATTTGTGCTGTAAAATGTCGTGGTGTTAATACCAGAACACATAAACAAAATGGTTCAAATTTACAAAAACTTTTGTGGCCAGGGTCGTGCACGTTCACTAGCGAGTCAGGACCCATGCGATCATCATCCCTATCATCCCTTTACTTACTATACAAAAATTTGTGCTGTAAAATGTCGTGGTATCAATACTAGAACACATAAACGAAATGGTTCAAATTTACAAAAACTTTTGTGGCCAGGGTCGTGCACGTTCACTAGCGGGTCAGGACCCATGAGATCATCGTCCCTATCATCCCCGTACTTACTAAACAAAAAATTGTGCTGTAAAATGCCGTGGTATCAATACCACAACACATAAACGAAATGGTTCAAATTTACAAAAACTTTTGTGGCCAGGGTCGTGCACGTTCACTAGCGGGTCAGGACCCATGCGATCATCATCCCTATCATCCCTTTACTTACTATACAAAAATTTGTGCTGTAAAATGTCGTGGTATCAATACCACAACACATAAACGAAATGGTTCAAAATTACAAAAACTTTTGTGGCCAGGGTCGTGCACGTTCACTAGCGGGTCAGGACTCATGCGATCATCATCCCTATCATCCCTTTACTTACTATACAAAAATTTGTGCTGTAAAATGTCGTGGTATTAATACCAAAACACATAAACGAAATTGTTCAAATTTACAAAAACTTTTGTGGCCAGGGTCGTGCACGTTCACTAGCGGGTCAGGACCCATGCGATCATCATCCCTATCATCCCTTTACTTCCTATACAAAAAAATGGGGTGCTGTAAAATGTCGTGGTATCAATACCACAACACATAAACGAAATGGTTCAAATTTTTAAAAAAACTTTTGTGGCCAGGGTCGTGCACGTTCACTAGCGGGTCAGGACCCATGCGATCATCATCCCTATCATGCCTTTACTTACTATACAAAAATGTGTGCTGTAAAATGTCGTGGTATCAATACCACAACACATAAACGAAATGGTTCAAATTTACAAAAACTTTTGTGGCCAGTGTCGTGCACGTTCACTAGCGGGTCAGGACCCATGCGAACATCATCCCTATCATCACTTTACTTACTATAAAAAATTTGTGCTGTAAAATGTCGTGGTATTAATACCAGAACACATAAACAAAATGGTTCAAATTTACAAAAACTTTTGTGGCCAGGGTCGTGCACGTTCACTAGCGGGTCAGGACCCATGCGATCATCATCCCTATCATCCCTTTACTTACTATACAAAAATTTGTGCTGTAAAATGTCGTGGTATCAATACCAGAACACATAAACGAAATGGTTCAAATTTACAAAAACTTTTGTGGCCAGGGTCGTGCACGTTCACTAGCGGGTCAGGACCCATGCGATCATCATCCCTATCATCCCTTTACTTACTATACAAAAATTTGTGCTGTAAAATGTCGTGGTATCAATACCACAACACATAAACGAAATGGTTCAAATTTACAAAAACTTTTGTGGCCAGGGTCGTGCACGTTCACTAGCGGGTCAGGACCCATGCGATCATCATCCCTATCATCCCTTTACTTACTATACAAAAATGTGTGCTGTAAAATGTCGTGGTATCAATACCACAACACATAAACGAAATGGTTCAAATTTACAAAAACTTTTGTGGCCAGGGTCGTGCACGTTCACTAGCGGGTCAGGACCCATGCGATCATCATCCCTATCATCCCTTTACTTACTATACAAAAATTTGTGCTGTAAAATGTCGTGGTATTAATACCAGAACACATAAACAACCCTGGCCAAAAAAGTTTTTTGTAAATATAAACCATTTCGTTTATGTGTTGTGGTATTGATACCACGACATTTTACAGCACAAATTTTTGTATAGTAAGTAAACGGATGATAGGGATGATGATCGCATGGGTCCTGACCCGTTAGTGAACGTGCACGACCCTGGCCACAAAAGTTTTTTGTAAATTTGAACCATTTCGTTTATGTGTTGTGGTATTGATACCACGACATTTTACAGCACAAATTTTTGTATAGTAAGTAAAGGGATGATAGGGATGATGATCGCATGGGTCCTGACCCGCTAGTGAACGTGCACGACCCTGGCCACAAAAGTTTTTGTAAATTTGAACCATTTCGTTTATGTGTTGTGGTATTGATACCACGACATTTTACAGCACACATTTTTGTATAGTAAGTAAAGGGATGATAGGGATGATGATCGCATGGGTCCTGACCCGCTAGTGAACGTGCACGACCCTGGCCACAAAAGTTTTTGTAAATTTGAACCATTTCGTTTATGTGTTCTGGTAATGATACCACGACATTTTACAGCACAAATTTTTGTATAGTAAGTAAAGGGATGATAGGGATGATGACCGCATGGGTCCTGACCCGCTAGTGAACGTGCACGACCCTGGCCACAAAAGTTTTTGTAAATTTGAACCATTTCGTTTATGTGTTTTGGTATTGATACCACGACATTTTACAGCACAAATTTTTGTATAGTAAGTAAAGGGATGATAGGCATGATGATCGCATGGGTCCTGACACGCTAGTGAACGTGCACGACCCCTGGCCACAAAAGTTTTTGTAAATTTGAACCATTTCGTTTATGTGTTGTGGTATTGATACCACGACATTTTACAGCACAAATTTTTGTATAGTAAATAAAGGGATGATAGGGATGATGATCGCATGGGTCTTGACCCGCTAGTGAACGTGCACGACCCTGGCCACAAAAGTTTTTGTAAATTTGAACCATTTCGTTTATGTGTTGTGGTATTGATACCACGACATTTTACAGCACAAATTTTTGTATAGTAAGTAAAGGGATGATAGGGATGATGATCGCATGGGTCCTGACCCGCTAGTGAACGTGCACGACCCTGGCCACAAAAGTTTTTGTAAATTTGAACCATTTCGTTTATGTGTTGTGGTATTGATACCACGACATTTTACAGCACAAATTTTTGTATAGTAAGTAAAGGGATGATAGGGATGATGGTCGCATGGGTCCTGACGCGATAGTGAACGTGCACGACCCATGCCACAAAAGTTTTTTAAATTTGAACCATTTCGTTTATGTGTTGTGGTATTAATATCACGACATTTTACAGCACAAATTTTTGTATAGTAAGTAAATGGATGATAGGGATGATGTTCGCATGGGTCCTGACCCGCTAATGAACGTGCACGACCCTGGGCACAAAAGTTTTTGTAAATTTGAACCATTTCCTTTATGTGTTGTGGTATTGATACCACGACATTTTACAGCACAAATTTTTGTATAGTAAGTAAACGGATGATAGGGATGATGATCGCATGGGTCCTGACCCGTTAGTGAACGTGCACGACCCTGGCCACAAAAGTTTTTGTAAATTTGAACCATTTCGTTTATGTGTTTTGGTATTGATACCACGACATTTTACAGCACAAATTTTTGTATAGTAAGTAAAGGGATGATAGGGATGATGATCGCATGGGTCCTGACCCGCTAGTGAACGTGCACGACCCTGGCCACAAAAGTTTTTGTAAATTTGAACCATTTCGTTTATGTGTTGTGGTATTGATACCACGACATTTTACAGCACAAATTTTTGTATAGTAAGTAAAGGGATGATAGGGATGATGATCGCATGGGTCCTGACCCGCTAGTGAACGTGCACGACCCTGGCCACAAAAGTTTATGTAAATTTGAACCATTTCGTTTATGTGTTGTGGTATTGATACCACGACATTTTACAGCACAAAGTTTTGTATAGTAAATAAAGGGATGATAGGGATGATGTTCGCATGGGTCTTGACCCGCTAGTGAACTTGCACGATCCTGGCCACAAAAGTTTTTGTAAATTTGAACCATTTCGTTTATGTGTTTTGGTATTGATACCACGACATTTTACAGCACAAATTTTTGTATAGTAAGTAAAGGGATGATAGGGATGATGATCGCATGGGTCCTGACCCGCTAGTGAACGTGCACGACCCTGGCCACAAAAGTTTTTGTAAATTTGAAATATTTCGTTTATGTGTTGTGGTATTGATACCACGACATTTTACAGCACAAATTTTTGTATAGTAAGTAAAGGGATGATAGGGATGATAATCGCGTGGGTTCTGACCCGCTAGTGAACGTGCACGACCCTGGCCACAAAAGTTTTTGTAAATTTGAACCATTTCGTTTATGTGTTGTGGTATTGATACCACGACATTTTACAGCACACATTTTTGTATAGTAAGTAAAGGGATGATAGGGATGATGATCGCATGGGTCCTGACCCGCTAGTAAACGTGCACGACCCTGGCCACAAAAGTTTTTGTAAATTTGAACCATTTCGTTTATGTGTTGTGGTATTGATACCACGACATTTTACAGCACAAATTTTTGTATAGTAAGTAAAGGGATGATAGGGATGATGATCGGATGGGTCCTGACGCGATAGTGAACGTGCACGACCCATGCCACAAAAGTTTTTTAAATATGAACCATTTTGTTTATGTGTTCTGGTATTAATATCACGACATTTTACAGCACAATTTTTTGTATAGTAAGTAAATGGATGATAGGGATGATGTTCGCATGGGTCCTGACCCGCTAGTGAACGTGCACGACCCTGGCCAAAAAACTTTTTGTAAATTTGAACCATTTCGTTTGTGTTGTGGTATTGATACCACGACATTTTACAGCACAAATTTTTGTAAAGTTAGTAAAGGGATGATAGGGATGATGATCGCATGGGTCCTGACCCGTTAGTGAACGTGCACGACCCTGGCCACAAAAGTTTTTGTAAATTTGAACCATTTCGTTTATGTGTTTTGGTATTGATACCACGACATTTTACAGCACAAATTTTTGTATAGTAAATAAAGGGATGATAGGGATGATGATCGCATGGGTCCTGACCCGCTAGTGAACGTGCACGACCCTGGCCAAAAAAGTTTTTGTAAATTTGAACAATTTCGTTTATGTGTTGTGGTATGGATACCACGACATTTTACAGCACAAATTTTTATATAGTAAGTAAAGGGATGATAGGGATGATGATCGCATGGGTTCTGACCCGCTAGTGAACGTGCACGACCCCTGGCCAGAAAAGTTTTTGTAAATTTGAACCATTTCGTTTATGTGTTGTGGTATTGATACCACGACATTTTACAGCACAAATTTTTGTATAGTAAGTAAAGGGATGATAGGGATGATGATCGCATGGGTCTTGACCCGCTAGTGAACGTGCACGACCCTGGCCACAAAACTTTTTCTAAATTTGAACCATTTCGTTTGTGTTGTGGTATTTATACCACGACATTTTACAGCACAAATTTTTGTAAAGTAAGTAAAGGGATGATAGGGCTGATGATCGCATGGGTCCTGACCCGTTAGTGAACGTGCACGACCCTGGCCACAAAAGTTTTTGTAAATTTGAACCATTTCGTTTATGTGTTGTGGTATTGATACCACGACATTTTACAGCACAAATTTTTGTATAGTAAGTAAAGGGATGATAGGGATGATGATCGCATGGGTCCTGACCCGCTAGTGAACGTGCACGACCCTGGCCACAAAAGTTTTTGTAAATTTGAACCATTTCGTTTATGTGTTCTGGTATTGATACCACGACATTTTACAGCACAAATTTTTGTATAGTAAGTAAAGGGATGATAGGGATGATGATCGCATGGGCACTGACCCGCTAGTGAACGTGCACGACCCTGGCCACAAAAGTTTATGTAAAAATTTGAACCATTTCGTTTATGTGTTGTGGTATTGATACCATGACATTTTACAGCACAAATTTTTGTATAGTAAGTAAAGGGATGATAGGGATGATGATCGCATGGGTCCTGACCCGCTAGTGAACGTGCACGACCCTGGCCACAAAAGTTTTTGTAAATTTGAACCATTTCGTTTATGTGTTGTGGTATTGATACCACGACATTTTACAGCACAATTTTTTGTATAGTAAGTAAAGGGATGATAGGGATGATGATCGCATTGGTCCTGACCCGCTAGTGAACGTGCACGACCCTGGCCACAAAAGTTTTTGTAAATTTGAACCATTTCGTTTATGTGTTGTGGTATTGATACCACGACATTTTACAGCACAAATTTTTGTATAGTAAGTAAACGGATGATAGGGATGATGATCGCATGGGTCCTGACCCGTTAGTGAACGTACACGACCCTGGCCACAAAAGTTTTTGTAAATTTGAACCACTTCGTTTATGTGTTTTGGTATTGATACCACGACATTTTACAGCACAAATTTTTGTATAGTAAGTAAAGGGATAATAGGGATGATGATCGCATGGGTCCTGACCCGCTAGTGAACGTGCACGACCCTGGCCACAAAAGTTTTTGCAAATTTGAACCATTTCGTTTATGTGTTGTGGTATTGATACCACGACATTTTACAGCACAATTTTTTGTTTAGTAAGTAAAGGGATGATAGGGATGATGATCGCATTGGTCCTGACCCGCTAGTGAACGTGCACGACCCTGGCCACAAAAGTTTTTGTAAATTTGAACCATTTCGTTTATGTGTTGTGGTATTGATACCACGACATTTTACAGCACAAATTTTTGTATAGTATGTAAAGGGATGATAGGGATGATGATCGCATGGGTTCTGACCCGCTAGTGAACGTGCACGACCCTGGCCACAAAAGTTTTTTGTAAATTTGAACAATTTCGTTTATGTGTTGTGGTATTGATACCACGACATTTTACAGCACACATTTTTGTATAGTAAGTAAAGGGATGATAGGGATGATGATCGCATGGGTTCTGACCCGCTAGTGAACGTGCACGACCCTGGCCACAAAAGTTTTTGTAAATTTGAACCATTTCGTTTATGTGTTGTGGCATTGATACCACGACATTTTACAGCACAAATTTTTGTATAGTAAGTAAAGGGATGATAGGGATGATGATCGCATGGGTCCTGACCCGCTAGTGAACGTGCACGACCCTGGCCACAAAAGTTTTTGTAAATTTGAACCATTTCGTTTATGTGTTGTGGTATTGATACCACGACATTTTACAGCACAAATTTTTGTATAGTAAGTAAAGGGATGATAGGGATGATGATCGCATGGGTTCTGACCCGCTAGTGAACGTGCACGACCCTGGCCACAAAAGTTTTTGTAAATTTGAACCTTTTTGTTTATGTGTTGTGGTATTGATACCACGACATTTTACAGCACACATTTTTGTATAGTAAGTAAAGGGATGAAAGGGATGATGATCGCATGGGTCCTGACCCGCTAGTGAACGTGCACGACACTGGCCACAAAAGTTTTTGTAAATTTGAACCATTTCGTTTATGTGTTGTGGTATTGATACCACGACATTTTACAGCACAAATTTTTGTATAGTAAGTAAACGGATTATAGGGATGATGATCGCATGGGTCCTGACCCGTTAGTGAACGTGCACGACCCTGGCCACAAAAGTTTTTGTAAATTTGAACCATTTCGTTTATGTGTTTTGGTATTGATACCACGACATTTTACAGCACAAATTTTTTATAGTATGTAAAGGGATGATAGGGATGATGATCGCATGGGTCCTGACCCGCTAGTGAACGTGCACGACCCTGGCCACAAAAGTTTTTGTAAATTTGAACCATTTCGTTTATGTGTTGTGGTATTGATACCACGACATTTTACAGCACAATAATTTGTTTAGTAAGTAAAGGGATGATAGGGATGATGATCGCATTGGTCCTGACCCGATAGTGAACGTGCACGACCCTGGCCACAAAAGTTTTTGTAAATTTGAACCATTTCGTTTATGTGTTGTGGTATTGATACCACGACATTTTACAGCACAAATTTTTGTATAGTAAGTAAAGGGATGATAGGGATGATGATCGCAAGGGTCCTGACCCGCTAGTGAACGTGCACGACCCTGGCCACAAAAGTTTTTGTAAATTTGAACCATTTCGTTTATGTGTTTTGGTATTGATACCACGACATTTTACAGCACCATTTTTTGTTTAGTGAGTAAAGGGATGATAGGGATGATGATCGCATTGGTCCTGATCCGATAGTGAACGTGCACGACCCTGGCCACAAAAGTTTTTTGTAAATTTGAACAATTTCGTTTATGTGTTGTGGTATTGATACCACGACATTTTACAGCACCATTTTTTGTTTAGTGAGTAAAGGGATGATAGGGATGATGATCGCATTGGTCCTGACCCGCTAGTGAACGTGCACGACCCTGGCCACAAAAGTTTTTTGTAAATTTGAACCATTTCGTTTATGTGTTGTGGTATTGATACCACGACATTTTACAGCACCATTTTTTGTTTAGTGAGTAAAGGGATGATAGGGATGATGATCGCATTGGTCCTGATCCGATAGTGAACGTGCACGACCCTGGCCACAAAAGTTTTTTGTAAATTTGAACAATTTCGTTTATGTGTTGTGGTATTGATACCACGACATTTTACAGCACCATTTTTTGTTTAGTGAGTAAAGGGATGATAGGGATGATGATCGCATTGGTCCTGATCCGATAGTGAACGTGCACGACCCTGGCCACAAAAGTTTTTTGTAAATTTGAACCATTTCGTTTATGTGTTTTGGTATTGATACCACGACATTTTACAGCACCATTTTTTGTTTAGTGAGTAAAGGGATGATAGGGATGATGATCGCATTGGTCCTGACCCGCTAGTGAACGTGCACGACCCTGGCCACAAAAGTTTTTTTAAATTTGAACCATTTCGTTTATGTGTTGTGGTATTGATACCACGACATTTTACAGCACAAATTTTTGTATAATAAGTAAAGGGATGAAAGGGATGATGATCGCATGGGTCCTGACCCGCTAGTGAACGTGCACGACCCTGGCCACAAAAGTTTTTTTAAAAATTTGAACCATTTCGTTTATGTGTTGTGGTATTGATACCATGACATTTTACAGCACATATTTTTGTATAGTAAGTAAACGGATGATAGGGATGATGATCGCATGGGTCCTGACCCGCTAGTGAACGTGCACGACCGTGGCCACAAAAGTTTTTTTAAAAATTTGAACCATTTCGTTTATGTGTTGTGGTATTGATACCACGACATTTTACAGCACAAATTTTTGTATAGTAAGTAAAGGGATTATAGGGATGATGATCGCATGGGTCCTGACCCGCTAGTGAACGTGCACGACCGTGGCCACAAAAGTTTTTTTAAAAATTTGAACCATTTCGTTTATGTGTTGTGGTATTGATACCATGACATTTTACAGCACATATTTTTGTATAGTAAGTAAACGGATGATAGGGATGATGATCGCATGGGTCCTGACCCGTCAGTGAACGTGCACGACCCTGGCCACAAAAGTTTTTGTAAATTTGAACCATTTCGTTTATGTGTTTTGGTATTGATACCACGACATTTTACAGCACAAATTTTTGTATAGTAAGTAAAGGGATGATAGGGATGATGATCGCATGGGTCCTGACCCGTCAGTGAACGTGCACGACCCTGGCCACAAAAGTTTTTGTAAATTTGAACCATTTCGTTTATGTGTTCTGGTATTGATACCACGACATTTTACAGCACAAATTTTTGTATAGTAAGTAAAGGGATTATAGGGATGATGATCGCATGGGTCCTGACCCGCTAGTGAACGTGCACGACCGTGGCCACAAAAGTTTTTTTAAAAATTTGAACCATTTCGTTTATGTGTTGTGGTATTGATACCATGACATTTTACAGCACATATTTTTGTATAGTAAGTAAACGGATGATAGGGATGATGATCGCATGGGTCCTGACCCGTCAGTGAACGTGCACGACCCTGGCCACAAAAGTTTTTGTAAATTTGAACCATTTCGTTTATGTGTTTTGGTATTGATACCACGACATTTTACAGCACAAATTTTTGTATAGTAAGTAAAGGGATGATAGGGATGATGATCGCATGGGTCCTGACCCGTCAGTGAACGTGCACGACCCTGGCCACAAAAGTTTTTGTAAATTTGAACCATTTCGTTTATGTGTTTTGGTATTGATACCACGACATTTTACAGCACAAATTTTTGTATAGTAAGTAAAGGGATGATAGGGATGATGATCGCATGGGTCCCGACCCGCTAGTGAACGTGCACGACCCTGGCCACAAAAGTTTTTGTAAATTTGAACCATTTCGTTTATGTCTTGTGGTATTGATACCATGGCATTTAGCACACAAAATTTTGTATATTATGTAAAGGGATGATAGGGATGATGATTGCATGGGTCCTTTTGAGCGTGGAGTAAGCTTGCTATGGGATTTTTATTTTTCTACGTTTTAACTTTGTAGTGCTTGCAACCCTGTGTGTTGTGTGGATGATCTTGAACGTCCTTAGTTTTGTGGCTGGATTTTGTGGCTAAGATGGGCGAGGTAGAAATAAAACGTTACTGAGGCTAAGAGAAAAATATTCTATTCTTCATTGGGTAGTAGTCAAAAAGAAATAACTACTCCATACTTTCGAAATAGTTCATTGGCAAAGTAGGATGCATGCATCTTTTTTTTTTTTTCATGCGCTACCCTAGCAGACAGTTTTAAGTTGGTGAAGGGGTAATGAAGCAGGTGAGGGGTAGATTTACATCAAAATTGCACCACCCGAGTGTGACGTAATGTCACGTATGGGGTCAAGGTGGAACAAAACGAGCTCTGCGGGGCTTCTAACCCCCTTCACTCACTGACGCTTGCTCAGCTGTTTCGTAATGTAAGTAAATCATTTTTATACATTATGTATTACGTACAAGTGCAAATGAGTGTTATTTTTTATATTATTATAATGATAACAGTGTCATTAAAATTAAAAGAAATAAAAAAAATCTTTCGTTGAGCTGGGTTTGAACCCACGCCAAAAAGCGATTTTCATTACTAGCTCGTGCGCAAGCATGCTCGGCAACGAGGACCGACAGCAGCTGCTGTTTGATTTATGCTAAATGTATGCTACGTGGCGAGAAACGGATAACGTCAACCAACCAGAACCGTGTATTTAGTTCCTATGGGTAGAGTCGAGTGTAATAAAAATATATGCAAGTAAAATAGAAAATAATTGTTTCTGTTTTGTTGTCAAATGAATAGAAAGGGTCTGTTACACATCCATAAGGTGTCTGGGCCATAACAACCGATTTTGATGGAACTTGGTAGACTAATAAGACACCTTGCAAAACTAATGTAAGTAGCAGGAATATGTCGAAAAGGCTATAGTTTCTGAGATACAGTCGATTCATTAAAGATGACATTTGTCGTGATATCTCGGGAACGGCTCCACCGAGATCAAGCAACCTTTGTAAGCCATAGTAGATACATAATAGCTTTAAAACGAAATTAAAACGGATTGTCTGCACCTGCGCAGAACTGCGCATAATGCGCAAATAATTGTGCGCATGCGCGTAACTTTAAAACGTGAAGATTTCGATATATTTTTGTCTTGCTTAGTTTGAACTACATGACGAGTATAGAAAATAACATTACTCAAGAAAAAGAAACTAGACTCAAAGGTGAGCGTTTTCAAGCAACTGATGTGAGAAGATGTTTGGGGTGGTCTGCCCCCGCATACCCACTCTAGTTGCGGCACTCTGTCTGGCTTCTCAGTCACACATCTCAATTACACCTGTGTAAAAGTCATATTGTTAACGTTAATAGTCGCCATATCGACTACTACCACGAAATAAAGTACCACGTACATACACACATCTGGAGTGAAACTGCAAGCACCCGTAAAAAAGGATTTTTTTAAGTTTAACATTCCAGGATTATTTAGACAAAAGGAGACGGATAATTCCTGAAAGTGAATGATTGTAAAATTGTTTATTGTGCTCCCACCAGGAATCGTACCCGGGTCCACGTGCAAATGTATAAACCCTATGCGCTAGCCTAAAGGTTCTCAACCGTTTTGTGTTGCGACACGTGTATCGAGCAGTCCATAAAGTGTGCCGCGAGATTTTGGAATTTAATGAAAAAATTAGCCAGATTTTGGAATTTAGAGTCAAACTGTAACCATCAGCGCCTCCAGTGGCAGTAACAATCCTCAGTATTGTATAGAGACTTTTTTAGAAACATAGTTTTACTCAATTATCAGTGGCTTACACCACAAGGAGGGTTTCGAAATGTTAACCCTCTTGAGCAAGATAGTATGGAAAAAATTACTATATTAAGATATGCATAAATCATCCATGTCCTAAAAGGAAATGAGATTAAATTAATGTAACGTCTGCGTATTACACTGACGTGAAATTTATATAATTTTAATATATCAAGCAAGTGTGTCATGATGATGTAAGTGTACAGTAAAGTGTATCGTCATTCAAAAAAGGTTGAGAACCACTGCGCTAGCTACTAGACCTGCGTGGAAGGTTACAAAATAACTTAAAATAAGTACACGATCACTCTCATAGTAGTTTAATTATACAAACTTATCCTTATGCACAGCGGCGCAAACCTGTCTTCAACATTGCGGGAAAAGCGGGACAAGTAAGACTTTTTTTTTTGTTAAGCAATGCTTAAAATATTTGTGAAGTTGAAAAACAATCCTGTGGAGGATCAGAGTTGTCTTCAACATTGGGAGGCGGGCAGATTTGTGGCTTAATCTGGGGAGGCATCAATCTAATCTCGCTTTCGTTTGTGGGAATCGGACACAAATCATCACATTTTTTCCAAAAAAAAAAAAAAAAACATTTCAAACCGGATTATTGGGAAGGGCAGTCCCCTCCAGTTCCAAAATTGGAGTGGTCATATCCCCCTCACCCCCCGGGAGCTCCGCCACAGTTCACGCAACAAATGTCACACCTCGTGCCAGTAATCTCATCAGTAACAAACCATAAAATATGTAAAGACCAGACGAAAGTATTCATATATTATTAATTGACAACGTTTCTTCTTGGACAAAATAATTTCATCCATTTCCCTCCTTTCTCGAAAAAGCATGCTTAAAAGCTTTCTTGACAGCTTCCAAGTCCATTAATTCGGTTTTATGAGCATTGTAAAGAGGAGAAAGTTATTGTTCACTTTCATTAGACAATCTTGTGTCTTAAAAACACTTTATTTCATTGAATCACCGTCCTCTCATTTCGTTCACACGCCAGAGCCATCTACTACCCTCTTGTTTTCCAACCAATATTGAGTCATCGTTAAGCAGATGGTTTTGATAATGGTGATAGGGTTTTTCTCTTTCTTCTCTTGTCTCGCTTCCTTCTTACATCAGCTTTTATCATATATTTACTTTTTTCTTATTTCTTCCTGTCTTCCATTCTTTGTTCCTTTTTACCTCATTTTCCTGTTTCTTGTCTGCAAAACAAATTCCCCTTCCCCCATTTTCTTCCTCATTTTCTGTCTTCGCTCTTCTTTTTCTTTCTTAATCCTTTTTAGTGTTTGAATACGCTAGTAAAATCAGCCCGAAAATTCGATATGAGAGAGTTTGTGCTTCAGCATTTCAATGTAGTATACATATATAAAATAGGCTTCCAACAAAGCTTTTCCAATTAAGTGTAAAAGTGACTTTAAAAGATGTAGGTAATGTCCGCATATCAGAATTAGTTTTTACTTTGCAAGAGGCAAGGGCGCCCGTCAGGGGGGAAAAGTGGGGCGCTCGCCCTCCTAAGAGAAAATCGTACTTGGGAATATCGAAAGCCGAATAGAATTTTTACATTAGTTATAGCAAAATTTGAAACTATATTTGAAACCTCGCTTATATTTGCCCCTTCCCCTTGGAAACCACAACATGGGCGCCCTTGGCAAGAGGTGAATAGGGAGTTAAAAATAAATTGAAACTTTGAGTATTTTGCTATTACACAATGAATTATTGTAGATATTTCAATTAATGAAATGAAATGAAATGAAATCTTTGAGTTTTAAGTACCACTGTTATCCCAGCTAGGCAAAAGGAGACGGTGATGATGAGAACTGAATGAAATGGAGGAATGAAGAAATTGAGAGGAAACGGAAGAACTCCGAGGAAACCCACACACACGGTGTTTGTCCATCACAAAGTTCTTGGCGAGTACTGGGATCGAACCAGGGGCTCCAAGCACCAGAGGTGAACGCTCTACCACCGAGCCACCGCTACGTACTATGTTGTAACTATACGGTACGTATGATGACGAAGGGTTCCAACCACCACAATTGCTGAAGAAAGGATAAAATATCTCTGAGAAAGCTGTATGTAGAAAAATATTATGTAGTCGCCTCCAGCCGAAAAGTTTTCATAGTAGCATAAAATACTGGTTCTCGCACTGTTTCGGTTCACCCCAAAATCAGAATATAGATACGTAGGACCAAGGATGTTATAAAATAGAGGATCTATCCATATGTATCTTTATCCTCTTCATCCTATTAACTCAATGAAACCAATAAAACGATCGAGCATCGACGTGTCTGATTGGTTACTTTCGTTTCCGCCATGAATATTTGTTCAAAATATTACGATCTTATTGGGCAGAGTGAGGGAGTGGCGAAACTGTGACGTATGGCTTCAAGATTTTGTTGTGTTCGATTTCCGGTGAGAGCTCATGTGGTTCAGATCCCACATTAATCAGTAGGTCCATGTCCCATACAGCCTCGCTGCTGAAAAGGGACGTTAAACTCAAAATCAACTCAACTCAAGATTTTGTTGTATAGGCAGATCCTCTATTTTATAACAATCTTTCGTAGGACATACACCCCACCCGCAGATTTTTCTTCCTAAGGGAGGGCAAAAGACTGACGCTCAAATAGTGATGCCAACCTATTGGGAAAACTCTATTTTGTGGGATTTTTGACAGAGAGAAAGGGAATTTTCATCGAAATTGGCAAGATCATATGGGATTTTTCGTATACGTAAAATCCACGCCAATACAATTCTATAGAAACGAAAAATAGATATAATGAGTGATGAAAGAGTGAAATTAGTATTAATTCTCAAATTTTAACCAGAACTACTTTTTTTAATCTCGAAAGTTCGTGCTACAGAACAAGTGGTGTGTGGCGTATGTGATAGTCAAAAATCAACCGTCAAGAAATAAAAATTGTACTGTGGTAAAATAAAATAATGAACAAATGAATAAATGAATAAAAAAAGGAAAGTATCATACGAGAAATAAATGAAAGAAAAAGTAAAATATCACACGAGGAAATCTCAACTTCCAAAATTTTCTACACAAAATAATGTGGGGAAAACAAAGTTTTGCTAGCATCGTAAGGTTTATCATTAGATGATGGTACAAAGGTGTAATGAAAACATTTCATTTCTGACAACAAAAAATAGGGCTGCTTCGGGCAGTATCCACGGAGGGGTACGGGGACCGGCCCCCTAAATTTTTACTGCTCCTCTAAAATTTTCACGGTAGGCTTGCAAATGAACTATAATATGGTTGGATCGGGCCCCCCGAACTTCTACCGGCCCCCCTACATTTTTGGGCTGGCTACGAACCTGAGCTACTTGTTTTCGATTAAGGAATGCTTATTCACAAGCAGTTTTATATTTGTGGAAGATTGAATAGTTTCATTTCATATATTAATAGTAGTAGTAGTAGTATATTTTAGTTATTATAGTGTGGAAAATTCAAAAGCAAAATGGGACTTTTTGATTCTACAGATGGCTCCAGGTTGGCATCACTGCGCACAAGTGCATTAGCGAATACTCTCAGACACAGTGGCGTAGGGAAGGGGGGATCCCGGAGGGCTTCCCCCCCAAAGAGGTCCGACAATGTACTTTGGTACTTTGATGTTTGTAATTTTTTATATTTTTTTATGTTTATATATTTTTTGTTTGTAATTTTTCTATATGTACCTATAACAGCACTTGGGCCTTCCCCAAACACACATCCTGGCTACGCTACTGCTCAGACACGCACTTTGCTACACGCAGGGACGTAATACATAATGTATATTAAGTACTATGTTATATGACTAAGCAAATTAACGTATCTTAACTTGTACTTTCAAGAACTTAATGCATTTAGAAAATCCAAGGAGAGCAACTGTCTCCCTTCCCACTCGCTATGGACGGCCATGAACATGTATACATATATTGATTACATATTAATAAAATGCTAAACAAAATTAAAATTGCATAGTAATTTACAGGTTATACCTGGCATGGAAAATGTTATTAATATTAATATATTTTACTCTTTGCCGTGGAGATCCAATATTATATCTATTGTAATGTTTTGGTGTTCTCCCACCGGAAACCAAACACAGGGTCTACTTTACAACAGTCATATACACAAGACATTTTAAGTTTTTTCTTCTAAAGTTCAGCTCAACCGTTGCTCAAGAGTCTGCATTGTCTTTTAATTCATCTTATCCCATAGTACCCATAGTATCATACGTATTACAGTCTGCCAGCGACACATATATAGATAACACGAGTACAGTCAAAAATGTCCACACCCTTCGCTGGTATTGACTAATCATTGAGGTTTAGCGTCACTTTTCAGCACCAAGGCTAAATGAGACGAAGTTAAAAGTGGAATCCGAATCCCTGTAATATATTCAAATTTCAATGCTCACCCACCGAGAATCGAAGCCCAGACCTTGTGCAACAAAGGCGCACTCGCACGGCAGTAAACCAGAGAGGGTTGATTTTCATTTGGTTTTCAGTTTAGCGTCTCACTCAGCAGTGAGTCTATATGAGACGTGGACCTACAGCTTAACGTGAAATCCGAATCACATGAGCTTCCGCTGAAAATCGAACTCGATTATCCCCCGCCAAAGGCGCATGCGCAGACCGCGTATTTCTATCTATGAGGGAGCTCAGACCGGAGAGAAAAGGCCCGTCTTAGTGGGAGTGGAACCAGGGACATACTCACCAAGGGATTCATCGAGTCCAGATTCCCTAAAATCTCACAACTCTTTTAATATAATATGTGTTTTGTACACATCACTAATGCATTCATGGACGTCCATCCAGTACGAATCCCGTCCAATCTGAGTAAGTCGACAAACATATGTACTTTTTCTTAACAAAAATTATACTTGATTTAGCAGAGAAATTATATGACTTAAGGATTTGATCTTACACTACATTTGTACTTCTGTTCTTAGAAAAACAATTTAATTCTATTGTTTTTCGCAGATGAAAGTATTCTAAATCACATGTACTTTTCTCGAGTATAAAATAATACCAGTTCAATACTATGTAAACGTAACATCATCTAGTATTGAAACCCTTCCCAACAAAATTTTTGATTGCGCCCCTGATTCGAACCCACAATAATTTGGGAGACGGATCTAGAAGGGAAAAATTGGATGAGCCAACCAAAACTCAGACTGTGGTATCATGAGTTTACTATACACTTTCAAAAACATATAAATAATAGGTTCAATTATTTTTGTCACTCAAAAAACTGGGGGCCTATGCCCTCGCGGCCCCGGGCAAGATCCGCCACTGGCATTATACCAACAGTGAAAGATGTAATTGAAGTAGGTCTCCAATCGAATATTGTTAGATAAACATCAAAACTTTTGATACCTTCAGTGAGAATCAAACTTGAAACTGGAAACTCCTTAAATGGAAAATATTTACTTTCATGCTCTCTCCTTTACGGTAGGTTATACTGAAATATTAATTATCATTTTTTTTTCTATATTTTTTCTTTACTCCTTCGTTTTAAGTAATCAAAAATCTTTTTTTTAGTTTCGTTTCTTTCTCCTTTCATCAACAGACGGTTGTGTGGTGGGTGCAAAAGGTACCGGAAATCCAACACTATTAGAAACTGTTCGGCGGAACGCAGGAAAGATGGAGTGAGATGTAATATCAGGCATTTTCAATTTTCTTCCTATTACGCACACAGGATTTATAAGGCTCAAGCCAATTTGGAACTCGCAACCTTCTTTCCCTCCCCAACCCCGTTTACCCCCCATCTTATTCACTATCGCTTTTTTAATCATCGAAACGCGCACCCTCTCTCTCTCTCTCTCTCTCTTTTCTTTTTACCTACTACCTGTACGTATGTGTGTGTTCAGGCAAAGAGTACTGGAAAAAACCTAGAAGTTCAGAATTCCCGGGATTTTCAATTCATAACTTTGTAACAAGAGGACAGAAGAGAAAAAAAGAGAAAGTAGATCAAGAGGAGAAAGCAAATAAAGCAGAGAAACACTTAGAAAAAGATAGCGAGAAAAAATATGAAATTACTATTTGATATGGTAAAAAGGTCACTATTCTTTTTGAAGAAAAAGAGAAAAAAACGTGAAAGAAACATAAAAGGATTTTTTTTTCAAATTTCCAATATTCGATGTCATTGGCAAAGCTTCTAATAACCAATCATGAACTAGGCTATATATACTTGTTCCTTTTTATATGCGTTCCTTGTTTTCTGTAATTTACTAAGTTTATCAAATACACATTACGTCTGCTCAGAAGCTGCAGTTATTATGGTTTATGCTTAAAGAGAGAGAGAGAGAAAAAAAATCCTAGGAATACAGCAGTGGCGTAGCGTCATGAAAGTTCTTGAAGCACAACCTTTTACTGAATAAATGGAACATCAATGATTTAAATAATTTAGTTTCGACGAGTGAGGAATATCCAACAATTATTCACATGCAACTTATATACCAATAAACTCATCTTGATGAAATAAAGTGATCGATGCTGAAAATAGACTAGCATGGCCAATTCCGGAAGTTTTACTTTCTGGAACCCGAAAAATAAAATCGGAAAAATTGCGAATTTCGAAAAAAAATCGAAGTTCAGAAAAATCCGGATTTTTCAAAAATTCGAAATCGGGAAAGGAGATTTCCGATTCTGGTAAATTTTTAGCCATCTCTAAAATAGACACTTCCGGTACAATACTAATTGATTGATAAATAGTACGCACTCGCTGGATATAGTCCGCCCACTGAAATCGTAAAGCAAATACTGTGCACCGGGAGAGTCCAATTTCGGTAATTATCACTTTATTTCGTTAAGTGAAGTTTTCTTGCTATTAAAGGTTGTTGGTGTGCAAATCTTTTAAAATACTCAATCTTTTGAAAATAAATTTAGGTACCGTGTATCGGAAGTGTCCAAATTCGGTACCGATCACTTTCTATCATCAAGATGAGTTAGCTGATACAACAGTTGCATATGTGCAATAACTGAGTATACCCAATCCCTGAAAACTAAGTTATTTTTAAACAACAAATTTACTATTCAGAATCATGCATTAAAAATAAGAGATTCCCAAAGCAGAAAACTCGCTACCCCACTGCAAAACAGTACTCTATTATATACAATATCTTAATAAGAAACAGGAAGTTGAAGGGTCATCTAGTACATAAGCGCATTTGTCTACCTTTTAACGGAATAATAAATTAATACTATTATTATTATTATTATTATTATTATTAATAATAATAATAATAATAATAATAATAATAATAATAATAATAATAATAATAATAATACAATCAAATCTATGCAAGGGAAACATTCACAATCTTAAACCGAAATCCGTCGTCTAGGGCAGTGGTTCTCAACATAATTCCTATCACGTCTCTTATTTTATCACATCATCTTGCTAGCGACCCCCTTATCATTTCTGGTTTGTGTGCTATAGTAATGCAATGTGCTATAGTAGTATTGAGATAGATGTGATTATTATTTTTTTAATGTTTCTCGCACGTACATATGTAATTGCATACAAAATAACAGAGAAATAAGCGAATTAATCTTGTTTTACATTGTAATATTACCTTAGACCTCTAAACTATGGTGATCCAAAGCTAAAGCAGTAAATATATTTACGACTTATAGTTTTCACATTGGGATAATGACTAGAGTATAATCTTTTTTGTGGAAGAGTAAGCGTATACCATTTGTAGGAGTTTAATTTGTTTTTCAGTATACCAAACTCCTTACCAAGCTAGTGTAGGCTTTATTTAATATTTTACCTCAAAATATAGTAGCCTATACTTTGGGGGCAAGATATTATAAGTGCTCTTAATGTGCAAAGTTTCCAATATTCAGTAAAGCTCAACGACTTCGTTCAAATAGTAGCAGGTATTAACAATGTTTTATTTTGGCAGCGTATTGTGCTGTGGGCTTAATATCGTAAGAGTATAGGATCTAATGGTAGAATAGCTAGAAAAAAACCGTATATTATCAAAACTAAGAAAAATAAGATACTTAAGTTTGCTAGAGCTTTCGTAGATAAGCCAAAAAATGGTGAGAATATGTGTTGTTTTACGAGGAATATAAATTAAACCTGAATGGATATGATGGTAGAATAGTTTTTTGGCAAGTAAATACAAATCTAAATGTCAAGAACTTAAGCCTACTGTAAGTCACGGAGGAGGAAGTGTAATAGTTTGGGTTATTTATGTTCATCAGTTGTTGGAGAGTTATTATGTGTTGACGAGATTATGACGTATATATATATATATATATAACGTTCTTAGAACAAATCTCCAGCAAAATACGGAAAATTGGGAATGACGAGGACTTCTAATTTTATCAAGATATTAACTTCAAACAAAGGGTATATTGTAAGGAAATGGTTGATTTAAAACTGTCCAAAAATGCGCGAAAGCCAACCTCAAAGTACCGGCTTTAACCTCACTGAGAATCGGAACGAACCGAAGCGTAAGGGCAGTGTACGAGTTACTGCAATATAAGGTTTAAAAAAGCATTACGCACAGCGTGGAACAATATTTACCCACACAATACCAGAAAATTTGCAACAAGTATGCCGCAATGCTTAAAGGAAGTTACAAATCGTGGTGTGTTTGCTATTAAATACTAACTGTATCAATTTGGAGGGAGAACAGATTCTTCCTGCCATCTAGTCTCCACATATAACTTTGATCACGTGTGGCTCCAACAAGGCGAAGCGCGGCCACACTATGGACTGAACTTTTGAAAATACTTAAATAAAAAGTAAAACCTCTCCACAGCGATGGATTGGAAGACGAGTATGATCGAATGGCCCGCAAGATTTCCCTATCTATTACTCCTCGGTTACCCTCTATAGGTGTACATTATGGACAACGTGCATCACACCAAACCACACACCTGAATGACTTATGGACCGTCTTATGAAAGAAAAAAGTCTTCTTCGTGATATGCTACAGCATGCACTTTCCATTTTTTCGATCAAGCGACCCATTGTCAAACAATTGACAAAATGCAGATAAATATAAAAAAATCGTCATTTTTTTCTGAATATATGCAGTGTACAGCTACCCACAGGATTATAGTAAATCATTCAGATGCATTTGAATTTTAATGCCAATCGTAGCACACTCTACCCCGTTAAGAATTAGCGATAGGTGAAAAGTGAGTTCAGTTTCTCGTTTAGGAATACACCTTAGCCAATATTGATGTGTCACATACGTCCTTTCCATTTGAAGAATGCTGTGTGATATTCAATGTGCCGGATTCAATGTTGGCTGCCACAATGTCTACTTCCCCATTCAATGCAGTTTTTGAACACCCACTTGTAACATTCGCTTTTCCCAGGTCACATTATTACTGGATTGTCCTAATACTTTGCCTACTACATACAAATGTTAAACACCACCCACCCTGTAAAAGAATTATGATAGGTAAAAAATAAATTCAAATTCTCGTTTGTGGGAAGAGTCAAGCCTAAATTGATATGCCGAATACAGTCCTTTCAATTTAAAAATATTATGTGATATCCAATATGGCGGAATCCAAGACAGCTGCCATGATGCCACACCATTAATCAATGCAGTTTTTGCATCAACACACACTTGTAACCTTTCCCTTTTCTCCGTCCACGTGTCTCGTTATTAATTACCTGTGCAGATACTTTTGTCTACTAGATACAAATGTCAAACGTAGCACCCTATCTTGCAAACGAATAAAAATAGATTTAAAAAATATGCATTTTAGTAATGATCAAAAAATTGCCCAATAATAAGTTTTTGGATCATGAGCCACAAAATGTTTGAACGGGATCTAAATCGAGTTTTCGTATCTTTTGATAATACGAACATCATACTGAGTTAAGTGATAATTTAAGTTTGGCTACACTGTATGAAGTTCTCCAGATATAAGGCTTACATGAAAAACTTTGATTGAAATATATTGGATCTTTTAATCCAATAAGTTCATATTTTCCCTTGTGAAAAGATTCTAGCCTAAATTGATGTGTCAAACCTACCTCTTTCCATTCAAAAAATATTCTGTGATATCCAATGTTCCGGAATCCAAGGTAAATGCCATATCCCATTCAATGCAGTTTTTGCGTTAATACCCACTTGCAAGATTTAATTTTCCTCCGTTCACGCTTAACATTTTTGACTAACCCTATATTTTTCCACATGTGTGTTCTTTCAACGCAAATAAATCAGGTACTGTGCACAGAATATTCTTCATCTAAGCATTTTTATACTTGACAGGCTTTTTAGGCTATATCTCAGGCTTTTTTGACTCTGGCCCTTATGACCGGGGCCCTTTTGTCGCGGGGTCCTTTTGACCCGGGCCCTTTTCACACGGGGCCGTTTTGACTCGGGCTTCTCTGTCCTCGCCCTTTCCTCCGGGCCCTTCTGACGTGACACCTAGCGCTGTACGGTTTCAAATCACTTTAAAGCGATATCCGTGTGTTAGCTATATATTCATTAAAGTATATCACCCATGATCCATATTGTGGAGCACAAATGGAAAAGCACAGAGGTGTATGCCTATGTTTACTAAATACTTCAATAGTAGTCATACATTATTGATGCATTGATAATTTTTCTGCAATATCTTAAAATCAATTATTTCAAGAACAAACAAATTAGCAATTAACAACCATCTCTATTCAGTTCCAACCATGTCTCCTTATAATAGGTGTGTGTGTGCGTGTGTTTGTGTTTGTGTTTGTGTGTGTGTGTGTGTGTGAAACTCAGGGGGGCAATTGCCCCCTCCTGCCCACCTAAGTGGCGCCCCTGCTCTGCATTCTGACTAAGATTGATTTTGATGCATCAAGTAGTTTTTGAGATTTTGTGTGTCACAACAAGACCAAACAAAACTCCGCCATGTTGAAATGAATCTCGCAATAATGTACATCTTGGAGAAGAACAAATTTACACTCAATCTTAACTACCATATTTCTGAAGTAATGAATTTCTTAGCAAAAATCTTTTAAACAAGAGTGATGAATTGCGTTTTGAATTGTTGAGAAGCGAGAAAAACGCATAACACTTTAAAATATTAATTTTGGTATTGCCAAGAATTATTACTTCTTTTCCAATGAAGATAATACTTCTGACAAATTGCATATTCAATTATGGCAATCAACTAAATAAACTGATGTAATTTGAACAAAGCTTTTATCATAATTACACGCAGAAACTAATAAACCTTTACAATAGGTGCTTTAGTACAACATCTGTTCGCTAGATGGGTGAAGTAACATTTATAGGGAATTTTACTTATGTTTTAATAGCATCTTGTTCGCATTGTTCAATTAAAAGGCAAGTTTTTCTCCTATATAATATGAGTTTGCTCGGAATGTTATTTCAAAAAAAAAAAATGAAAACGTAGTAATTAACTTATTTTCACTGCAAAAGTTATCGTGAAAATTATATCTCATTTAGCAGAAACAAGCGTATGTTCCTTGTGTAATTATGAGTAATAACTTTGGTTTTTAGATCATAAGGTGTGTGAGATGCAGCTCAAAAAAATAAAAAAGTAAATAAATCTTAAAATATAGCATACGTTAATCGTGAAATGACAAAGAGGAGAAATTTAGTGGTAAGTACACTTTTAAAATTGTGATGAAAACAGATTATAACTGTAAATTTCTTTAAAAAGTACATGTTCAATCAGGTAGTGTTAAGTTCTGACTTTTATACCGGGGATTTTAAAAGATGTGTATATCAGCGAAGGAAAAATGTATTAAAGTGTTATTACCAAGAACTTAGAAACATTAAAAAGATTAATACAAGCCATATACTACTATTACATTGAATTCTCAAAGTGGTGATCATCAACACGTCCATAACTATAATACTTAGGCAGGAGAGGCTGAAATACTTTTTGGGGAGGCACAACATGCGTTCATCTTACATTCTTGATTGCTCATTCTTTGAAAATGTGTTTATGTAAATAAATAGCTTAAAGTTTCAGAGGCGCTGAAGGTGGTCAAAGGTGGAAATCGAAGACGCAGAGATTTAAAATAGGAACGGAAATAAAAGCAAGAATAGGATTGACGGAAGAAGCCTTCTGGAGGATAAAAGCATATTTTGTTGCTCGAAAGTAGAGCCACCTTTGGAATATTTTTGCCAAAAAAAAAATATATAAGAGAGCAATATAGGCCTATAGCTCCTTACGGCCAATGGAAATGGATTATAACTTATATAACTGATCAAAATCCGTATTTATTCGGTGTAAGGACTTCAATTGATTTAGGTTGGATTTTCCTCAGCAAAAAGGTTCCTAAATCTGCATTACTGCTCCCAAATCTGAAATTCAGGGTAGGGGACGGATGACCTCTAAACGAACTTCCATGTCTAGCGGCAATCATATAAAATTCTATATTGAATCTTTTCATGTAGTTTTTCTTTCTTTCATCTCAAATTCCTGGTTATGAAAATATGACGTTTGATGTCAGTGTATTCTTTTGGACACATCCTTCATTTATTTAACGTAATTGTGCATCACCGACTATGGCATTCGGAGCTTGACTTGTTAGTCGTTCCAACGCTGCAGTGTACACAATATAATGTTAATATCTTAGCATTATAACGGAAATAAAAGCAAGAATAGGATTGACGGAAGGAGCCTTCTGGAGGATAAAAGCATTATTTTGTTGAGTTTTAAAATGACAAAGACTTAGCAAATATTTTAGGTGGGGCAGGGGAGCTAAGATTGAAAACGTTGCAGAGCAGTAACATGATACGACTATCCAATATACTCACACTACTTGTCATCATTAACATGTTAAATCGGGAGTTTCCAGGTTTTACTTATCATTACTAGCATCTGTCATAGGGAGTTTTCCTGTTTCAATTCTCCTTTAAGCAAGATATTATATAAAACTAAACATTTACCATATTAATATGTAGCCTTAGATGTATACAAACACCTAAAATAATATAAACTTCGGAGCTTGAACGCCCAGCCTCCTTGACAAATTTCTGCGTTCACTACCGTTTTTCATAGAACAAAGTGCGTGCAAAACAAATTTATTACAATATGATTAATAATTTGATTATCTTAAGCGAATGTCTCGAGCCCGAAAGCAAGTGAAAAGCCTTAGATACATGCACACTAATTTTGTTGAACTTTAAAGATATCTGTTTATAGTTTAAACCTGAAAGCCCTTTTTATACTTTGTAACTTTAGTCATTTATCAGCAATTCATTATTATAATAAAGGGTTCATTAACGTCCAAGCAAATAGAACTGTTAACAAAGATTAAATAGATAAAGAACAACGACATAGAGCCATGGGTGCCCGCAGCCGAGTGTGCATCTCCCATCTGGGTTTTGAATGGGGTTCGATTCTTCGAAATACATGCCAAAACATATCAGATTTGCTTGCTCATACACTACAGTATTTAACACATTTACTGTAGTTGATAAAGTTGTGTAAATAATATTTTTTTAAATATTAGTATTATATGCATCAATGCGTGTGTACTCACAACTTTGCTTTTGTGAAGTGAAGTGCCCCCTTGGAAGGGAAAACTCCTGCGGGCGTTTCTACTTACAGCCATACCATTTTTTCTAGTTATCTATTTTTATTATTTTCCTTCCCGTGCAGAAGGCGTGACCTTTTCTCTGACTGTGAGTGACAGTAATCAGTACCTTAACTTATTATTAATATTTTATGAACAACTAGATTTATCTACTTACCATCAAAACAATTAAAATTTGATTCATAGCATAATGAAAGAGTACTCACCTGTAAATAGAAAGAAAAATAAAATATTAGATGCATTGGAATAAATAATCAACAACAACATGTCATGATATCAAATTTTATACAGAAATGAAAATATTCATTTAAAATGTATTGATCTTGTAAATAGAGATTGTTGACGTATCATTTTAGTTTAATGGGCAGGGTTAGGATGTTTAAGGGCAGTTTTCAAAAAACAAAAAAGGGAGGGGAAATGTGCTAGATACAAGGCCAAAAATGGGCAAATAAGATGCTATTTTCCTCAACTGTTTCGACGAATACTATTTTTTTTTCTAATCCAAAACAAGTCAGTAGCAACCACCTGCATTTCTATAGTATAGCTCTCTCTCTCTCCACATAGACACACATACACAGCATCCTACACGACAATACATGGATACAGTCGATGAGTGGGGCCAACGATATTAACGAGGGCACCCATCTAGCATCGTTACAAAATACAATTACTTATATCATGTGTATTGTTGATATAGTTCAAGAGATCACAAATTTCTTATTACAAGCAGACAGTAAACATACAACATAAAAAGAATATACACAAGAATTTCTTGATTATCAAGGTTCATAATCCTGATACCAGAATTCCAATTGTTGCACCCGAAATTCGAACTATTGCAGCCCAGTCCGTATGCAACAGAGTTACATTTAATGTGAAGCCTTCACTCTCCAGGTAGCTCTTCGTTCAGAGTAAATGGAAGTTAATGACTTACCAGCCATTTTGAGGATATCTGTTAATTGTTTCTGCCATCTTCACTGGCTAATCCTCTAGTTAAGCATTGTTAGTTGATCATTCCATTCTTAATGGAAGAATGTATTTCTACAATGGTTTTGGTTTTATCCGTCGAAGCCTGCTCACCACTTCCAGTAACTGTTCGCCTTCGTCTGAAGTATATTTAGATATTTATTTCTTCTCAGGGGCGGATCCAAGACCGACTTCTGGGGGGGCGGTGGGTTGTCATACTGCTACTTTTAAGGGCTCCAAACTATGGAATGGGTTTTATTTATATATATAAAATAAGAAAGTTTTCCGCTTATGGGGGAAGCGATCGCCCCGATCGCCCCCCTGGATCCGCCCCTGTTTCTTCTTGTATAAAAGTAAAGGCATTTCAAATTTTTCTTCATATATATATATGAAATCGAATTAACAGCTTTAAAAGATCATTGGCAACGATCACCCATTATAGTTGCATTATTTATTCCGATTATTGCTGATTCGATTATTACGGTATTTTATTGACAATAACCGCAATAATTCTTATGATACATTATAAGAATTTACAGTTTTGAGAAAAAGGTCACATGAAGTGACGAACAAATACAAACTTAGAAACTTATACGAGTCTAGGGCTACCCGGAGCCAGAATTACCACTAAGTCGACTAGGAGCGCACGTTGGACGAAAACTTAATTGCAAAGTTTGAATAATAATAACATAACTAATGTCAGAATAAACGGCCTTTAAGTAACAATTTCTGTAACGAGTCTATTGGTTTCAATTATTGATGGAAGATGTTAAGTAAAATATCTACAATTATCCGTAATTACTCCCATTGGAATAGATAGGGAACCGATTTTTGATTGTCCGCATCTTAGGATTTACTGAATTGATCACATCCAGGGATAAAAGTGTATCGGAAAGGGTAGGGGAACGCATAACGGCACGCCATCCCCCGTGCCTATCTTCCAGATATAATCTGGAAGTAGGGAGACGGCGTCTCCCTGCGTTCCCCCTCTCTTTTACCCTTGATCACATTAACGAACTAGATCCTAACTCTTGACTCTGTACATCCTGGACACAATTGATGGTCATCCATCACATAGTTCTTGAAATTGAGTGTCTCCAAGACCTAGTAGATACATAAGGAAAGTTTGGTGGAATAAACCTATTAAAGACTAACAATTATGGCTAAATAGAAAGAATTGTGTTGTAAATAAAAGAACAAGAGCATAACAATGAAAAATTTGAACAAGGTGGGTGGTCTTATCGTTGTGTCTCTTACAACGTCCTATGTCCAGTCCTATGGAAATTAAAGCCAATACACATACGGAGTGACCAGCCGCATCAATAAGAAATTGGCTACATTGTGTATAATACAATGGATACTTTACTGATAGATCATGTCAAATTGTATATATAGTTGATCATAAATATGGAATGATAAAAACACATCTCAACCTAGGCCAAGTGCTAAGTTCCAAACATTCATTTCAAACTGTTCAGCCATTTTGTTGTGAAAGGGCGACATTCAACGCCAATTTCATTTATATTGTATGTAGTATACGTAGTTTCATGTTTTTAAAGAACGATTTTCAGTAAAAATGTATTAGTAATAGTTAAGAATTGCACAACCATCATTCGCAGTTTCTGTCCGTGACTGAGCAATGGCTTTTGTTCACCTGAAAGCGATGCATTTTGTGTATATATTCAACCTACACTGTGGTTACATTTATAACATTGGAAATACATATGTGGAAATATGGACTTTTTTTTTAAGCTATGCCTTCGGGCTTATATATATAAAAAAGAGGGCCGAAAAAGATAAATGGAAAGTACCCTATAACCACAATCCCCGCGGCTACATGAGTTTCACCCGTCAGCGTTGTAGCCCACGAGAAATATGAGCTCATTACACGCTGTTCGAATCATCACATATAACATCAACTATGCCGATGTGTCAGATTATGTAACGTACCACAAACAACTGAATACAAACGTTGCGTGTTAACGCTTTGTCAAAATATTTTAAATTAAGTTATAACAGCAAGCAAAAATTCAGTAATTTGTTTCTCGGTGGGGGGAGGGGTGCTTATTTGGGATACATAGGCTAGTAGTCGTTTGGATTTTATTTCAAGAAAGTGATCTCGTTCGAAATAGTTTCCATGTTGATTGCTTACGTTGAAACCTTAACCAAACCAACCTACTGATCCTGAATAGATTTGTCAAAAGCCAACTGGTATAGCCATGCACTTTCAAAGTGATAAATACAGTGTTTGGTTTATCAAAACGCTCCATTATAGAAGGCATGTTCAAAAAGTATTGAACCTTATTTATTTATTTATTTATTTATTTTTCGTGTAAACCAATGAAGCACAGGAAACTATCTTCAGTGTAGATGTAAAGGGAACACTCATGCGCAGGCGTGATTTTTTCCCCGCCGGCACAGAGCGTCAGTTGCTGGCTGTCGGCCAACGAGTGAATGCGTGTAGTAAAAGATCGTCTGATTTGTTTTTTTTTGGGGGGGGGGAGGGGAAATTGAGAGAAAAACTTGAGCAGCGATTTTGCATCAAATTTTGTCAAAAACTTGGCAATACTCCAGCGAAAACCATTCAATCGGAATGGTATACTGAATTTTGAGCGAGAATTTGGGCATGAGGAGAGAGTCCGTGGAAATTTCATTCAGGATTTCATCGCTAAACACAATATTCCTGTGTATCGTCAAGCTCGCTACTCACCTTAAATGGCTCCATGTGGCTTTTTGGTTATTTCCCAAGCTGAAAATGCCACTAGAAGGGACCCGATTTAAATCTCAAGAAGACATCATGCCGAATGTGACAGAACGGTTGCTCACTACTCAAAAAAGTGATTTAAAGAAGTGTTTTCCAACAATAGCGGAAGCGCTGAGAGAAGTGTGTGCGCTACCAAGGAGAATACTTTAAAGGAGATTAGTGTTTCTGAAATCAAAATCAAAATGTATTTTTTGCTAACCAAAGGTTTGACACTTTTTAAATACACCTCGTATATATAAGAGAAAGTAGAAACGTGTGAAAAACTATATGATAGATCACTATAAGTTTTGGCCAGAATGTTGAGGTCAAAATTTAGGAATCGAAGTTGTTTTTAGATGATTTTCGATTTTCGAATCGAAAAGTAGTAGAAATCAACTAGGGATGGCCAGAACCGGTTCCTGGTGCAACCGGTTTTTGGCTCTAAACGGATCCGGTTCTAGAAGATCCGATTCCGGAATCGGTTTTTCGGATCCAGGTCTGGAACTGGTTCCTAAGACCCGGTTTTGGAAGCAGGTTTTCGGATCAGGTCTGAAACCGGTTCCGGAACCGGAACTTTGTGGCCATCCCTAAAATCAACCATTTCTGATTTTAACGTTGATTACTATAGAGGGAAAATGTTCATAGAAACCCAGAAGTGTTTTCCTGCGATTTAGCCTCCGAAATATTTGGAATCAACTTAGCGTTCTAAGAAAGTGAAAACCGTTTCTATTAACCTTCTATTGAAACCAGATGTGGCAGAGATCAACCACTTCTGGTTATAACGTTGACCGATATAGAGTAAAAAACGGTACTAGATAACGTGAAGCGGATTTCTACAATCAATTAAGCATCCAAGATTATATTCTACCAGCACCCCTATTTCTCTACTAAAACCGGAAATGGTAAAATTTCTACAACCACTTCCAGTTTTAATATTAATTGAGGAAATTACACGCCCATACAGTGATACAAACTAAACTTCTTTAAGTGGTGTGCACTTGACACTGCTACTTGTTTTGACGTAAAACTTACAATATTCCTGAAGATTGTTTTTTTTTTTTTTTTTTTTTTTTTTTAAATTTTAAACACTTTCGCTATTGCTACATATTCCGGCACGTTGTACGATCTGGATAAGCATATGTCGTTGTAGGAGCTGTATTAACAATACCGTTTGTAGATCAGTATTATAGAACGTGTGTGCTTGGTCATTCCTAGAAAGATACTTAGAATGACTTAGTAAGAAACTTGCCTCGCATACAACTACTACCAACTTTAAGTTGTGGGTCCAGTTTCTTTCATACCCTTGGTGCTGAAAACTGTAGGGTCAAGATTCATATACCCTTGCTGCTGAAACGGAATGAAATGAAATGAAATGAAATCTTTGTTTTACGTCCCACGATTATGCCGATTAGGCTAAAGGAGACGGTGATGATGAGTAATGAATGAAATGGTGGAATGAAAAAGTGGGAGGAAACGGGAGAACCCCGAGGAAACCCACGCACACGGTGTTTGTCCAGCACAAAGTTCACTTGGCAAGGGCTGGGATAGAACCCGGGACCCCAAGCACCAGAGGTGAACCCTCTACCACTGAGCCACCGCGGCCCCTCTGCTGAAACGAAATTATAGGTCTAGGTTCATAGCAGTTCTTGGTGCTGGCCTGGCAAGAGACTATACACTGTAGGTCTAAGTTCATGTCTGTAAGGCACTCTTCACGTTGAAAAGGAAAGCTAAAATCAAACTCTGGTTGAAATATACCCTTGAAGAGAAAAGTTACATTGTAGGTTCAGTATTAAATATGCCCTTTATGCTGAACAAATACTTGAAACTGTAGGTTCAGTACGCTGGAAAGGGATGTTTATCTAAAATCAATCCAATTCAATATTCTGTGACCCTATAAATATCGGACGGCTCAAAGTCACGCATTCTAAATATTCTAGCATACGAAAAGCCTCAATGTTAAAAATCCTAATCTGTACACGGTGTCTGAAAATTTGTTTTTGGTCCCTTGTGATGCATGCCGAAGACAGTCTTGAGGAAAAACACGTATCTTACTTTTAGTTACTTATTTATTTTCAATCTTTTGACAAAGACAAAAAGAAAACCAATATCTTCCTGCTCCCTACGGTTATCTGCATGGATTCGCAGTGTTCGCTCTTCTTAGCGTGTGACAAGAGATTTCCAGAAGATGATGATGATGTGACATAGTGAAGAATATTCGAATTTCCTGCGTAAACAAAACGTGTTCCTAAGATGACACAAACAAGCCTGAGCACACACACACACATACAGAGAGAGAGAGAGAGACAAAAAGAAGGATAAAACAAACTGAAATTTACCTCTTCCCTATACAGAGGGTGAGTGAAGATGTATTCGTACTCACATTCATATAATACATACAACAACACACAGTGTGGCACATACACATTCATACATAATACAATAGACCGGCAATAACTAAGACGCACTGCTTTGTGTGTGTTTTGTGTCCTAGTAACTTTAGTCTTTCAAAAAACCATTGCAGATGTTTCATGGTTTTGCATTAGACAGACACAAGTACCGTCTTCGTGCGTTCGTATGTCGACTCATTTTGTCTCCGTCTGTCAACTTCTCTCTCGATCTCTCTCTGGTAGTATGTATTTCTCTTTGCTGTCAGAGGTTTCAAAGCTTCGAGAGTTCACAAGTGACAGAATTGGGAACAATATTTGCTCAATGCGGGCTTCCTAGCATATAAATCTCTTACATATTCATCTTTCTCCTCGCTTTTCTCTCTTGATATGTATATATATATATATATATATATATATATATATATATATAAAGTAAGGGAGAGATTATCATAGAAAATGTGTTTACTAGGTAGTGTGACATTTTTTCTTTTAAAAAAGAAAAATTACCGAAATAAGCTACTTCAAGACTAAACAGGAGGCAATATTTTGGAACAGCAGACAATGACTCATTATCCAATGGGGATTTAATTTTCCGCGTACCAAAGAGTAATGATGCGACATTCATGTTTTATTAAAAGTTCTATTCGAATACAGAAGCGGAGAGAAATGGAATCATTGCTTATCTTGTGAAAAAGGGTCACACATAGACTGTGCCGGTTAGGAGAAAGAACTAAAATTATTGCCAGTGTATGATAGACTAATGTAATCAAGTTGCACAGCATGCACGCTTTAGTCAAAAATTCATTATCTGTTTCTTTAAATCCCGTGTTTTATTTTAAAGGAAATTGTGGAGTTTCAGTTAAGTAGCTACTGCTTCAGAACTATTTATCCAAAATTCTTCGTGCATACGTAATTTTCTTCAGAATAAAATCAGCTTTCAAATGGTATGATACCCGGCCCTCATGACGTACGTGGGAAGGGAAATTAAAGAAAATCCCTCTAAAAACCCCTTTTTGCAAGTTTGGTGCCACCTACAACGGCTATCGTTGATTGAAATGGTTCTTTGCATAAACATTTAGAATAGAGTGATGCATTTTTGACGAGATGTTAGCGGGGCGAAAATTCACCAGGAGCTGTTTTAATAGGTTTCAAACTTGCATAAAGAAATTTTTGGAGGGATTTTTCCCGAATGTTTTCCAATTTCCCTTTCCAGGTACGTCGTGGGGGCCCGGCTACCGTACCATTTGAGACCTGATTTTATTCTGAAGGAAATGACGTATAAACGAAGAATTTTGGATAAATATTTCTGAAGTAGTAGCTACGTAACGATGATAATACGTCATGACGTCACTGTAACGTCAAAGGGGTAAAAAGAGTTTGGATACCTTTTCTACACTTAGTTGGACTTTGAATTTTAAAAGGTCTAAGAGAAAAAAATCTTGATGTTCACCTAAAGTTTACAATTAACAAAGCTCTTCAAGGTAGGGCAGATGAAGAGCTTTGTTAACTGTAAACTTTAGGTGAACCTCAAGATTTTCTTCAAGAATGTGTGACGTAGATGACTAAACGTCATTCTTAAGCAATATTTTCTGATTATTGGTATGTATTTGGATCCAGGACCGACTTCTGGGGGGGGGCGGTGGGTTGTCATACTGCTACTTTTAAGGGCTCCAAACTTTGGTATGGGTTTGATTTATATACATAAAATAAGAAAGTTTCACCTTCTGAGGGGGGCGATCGCCCCGATCGCCCCCCCCCCTGGATCCACCCCTGCGTCATACTATCTTACAAAATTAATTTACTTTCACATTTGATAAACAATGTTTGATTTTAGCTCATTGATATCATAGAATCTGTCATGTATTTGACAACATATTTGCGAATAGTGAGAAAATGAGGTATTTAGAATAATATTTGCGTTTCATTATCACGTTAATAAGAAATTTACAGTAAAGCTTAATCTGCAAAATGATAAAAGCATAATTATGAAAAACTAAAGCATAATGTTTGTTGTTCTAACAATAACATAAGTTTACATCAGGAAAATAACAAGTCCAGACTTCCGAGAACTGCACACGCATAGTTAGTAGACTATAAAATGTGTTTTCATAAAGAAAACTACTAACTCTTGTTACTAAGGGAACCATATTGGATTTATATATATATGTCATTATTATTATCTAGACATAACGAAACAACACACTACAATAAACACATGCATTCACAGGGGCAAAGAGATGATAGAGAAATGAGGGGGGCGGGAGAAGGTGGGGTTGAAAGTCAGCGAATGGAGAAGGTTTTTGACCAATAGGCTGTTGCCATGGAGAGTGATCGGCTTGTGAGTGTTGTCATGTTTGCTTTATTAGTGGTCGCTCTCAACTGAAAATTAATCCCGAATTTGCTCCCGTTCCGACGAACACAAATAACCTTCACCCTTTTCAATACACTACCGCATCGATTCTGGATGGTGCTACGACCAGGTTACTGGTTGATGATCAGCCCTATGTCGACAAGCATGTTCTTTCATGTACACATCCACAAATAATGTAGGTGCAGACTTTATACACACACATATATATATATATATATATATATATATATATATATATATATATATATATATATATATATATATATATATATATATATATATATATATATATATATATATATATATATTTCTCTATAAGGGGCAGAGAGAGAGAGAGAGAAGGAAGTGTTTTCAGGTAAATGGACAGAGGATGACCGATTACAATGGGACTCAGTGAACAATTTCATCACGAAAACAATAAAAGACGAAATTCAAAAATTGTTCCCGCTCGAGTAAACACAAGGCCTATTTTACAAATAGAAGTGACTGTTTCCAAACAGGTGCTTCAGATGTAAAGTAAGAGGGTATTAAAGTTCTAATATAGCATAGCTTTTAACATTTCCACTTGTTATAATGAAAACAACATGTTGTAACATTTTAGAGGAGACAAGTATGTCTTCTTTAGCTGTATGCAGTATTGCCAAAACGTGGACACAAAAAGACGCTAAACAGGAGATTAAATGATTCCAATTTGGAATTTAAAAAAGCCGTTAAGGATTGGAACCATAATCTTTTCGACACAAATAACACTATAAAACAATAATATTATATGGTTCTTACAAACCATTGCGCATCCTAGCCTTGGAACTAAGTATAACGTAAATAAAAATAAAATCTAAAGCTTATTATTGTGTTTGTTTCAGTCACATACAAGGACGTTATAAAATACAGGATCTACCAATACAACAAAATCGGGAAGCCATACGTCACAGTTTCGCCACTCCCACTCTGTCCGCTCCGCCCAATAGGATCGCAACATTTTGAGCCAACATTCATGGCAGAAACGAGAGTAGCCAATCAGGCACGGTTGTTGTGCCGATGCTTGGTTGTTTTTTTGGCTTCAATGAGGTATGAGCAGATCCTCTATTTTACAAGACCCTTGGTAGGCAAAGTCTCTGATAAAGTCAATTATATGTTGCTGAAATTCTAACATAGATTAGTAGTTTAGTTAGATGGTATTTTTATTTAAGATATTTTAATGGTTAAAGGACTTCATACCGTACGGATTTGGGATAACACAACGCAAAATGTGCGCTTTACTTCACTATAGCCGGACTTGCGATTATAACCACGCATTCCATTGTTTGCGTTATGTTGTAATCCACAAATTTGCGACCACCACTATGGAGTGAGACCCACTGAAGGTCAGAATTGTTCTTCGGAGTAATAGAAAACAAAAGGTCACGCTGAAAGGGAACCGAGTCGTCATCGCTGACAAACAAACGAGAAAAGAAAGAAAAAAACACTAAAACTGCTTCGAATTAATAGTGCTTTGATTCCAGAAAGACAGATTTTTAGTAGTACAAAAGTCGCTAGATTTATAAATAAGTTGTAATCTAAAAATCACGAAGAAATTTGCCAATCCGAGAATAATCTTTTGGCATCATCTTGAAAACTGAATCCGCCAGATTTAGCGTCTCTTCTCCCAAACTGGCAACACTGGCTGTGTGGGAACAACTGGGAGCGCAGTTCCGTGCTATACTTGTATTTGTATCGTATTCTTTTAATGTTGACAATCCAACCGTCATTAAAAAACATTCTTATCAATTAAAGAAATGAGAATTTTCCTAAGGTGTTCTAGCACGATTATGCATCCTAGACTACAGCAATTGCCTCGGCAGACTTCGTTAATGGAGTCAGTTCATTAATATCTGTATGGGTAACGGTGACTTACTTACGTCTGTCCGATACTCCAGAAGATAACTCTTAATGTGAAATTTCATTTTTTTCGCGCAATAGAGCGCTTATGTCACCCAAATTCATTAAGGTTGTTAATCCGTTAGCATCTTTACGGATAACGGCGACTTACGTCAGTCCATTATTTCAGACGTTATTCTTGAACGAAAGTGAAGTGTCAGTTCAGTTTATTGCAGTAGCTATAAAGAGCAATTGTCTGGAACGAGTGCATTAAAAGAATCAGTGAACGTCATGGGTAACAGTGACTTTAAAGTTGGCAATGCATAATCCATTTTCTACTATTCGAAACAAATGTATATAATTGTAGAATGTTAGTAGTTAGGCCTACATGCGGCGGCATTAGATGACAACAAACATTCTCCAGATTTTGACATCTACCGGACGAAACTGTAATTTTGTGTAATCTCTTTACTGCCTTTACCTAGGTGATAGAGTTATGATCACTTTCGCTGTATGGGGATCAATATTGAAACCAGAAGTTAACAGTGGATTTCTACCATGTTTAGTTTCAGTAGTGCGACAGGGCTAGAAAAATGAAGAAATCTTTCAATTCAACGTTCAGTGCAGATGCCTTTAAGACAGGGCCGTGCTGTGGAAAATCAGCGCCCGGGGCGAGAGTATATGACGGCGCCCCCATACATATATTCCAAGCAATTTTTCCTATCTTTTTACCTTTTTCTCCCGAATTTTTCGCCTCCTTTACTTCGGCGCCCGGGGCCGTCGCCCCGCTCGCCCCCCTCACGGCACGGCCCTGCTTTAAGCTAAAGAAGACGTTGATTAAGGTAAATGAATGATGAAAGAATTGGTAGAAGGAGTGTACCGAAAAAACCCACGGACGCGATGTTGTACCCCAGTATGCAAATTTGCTTTGCCGGAGATCAAACCAGGGGCCCCCACACACCAGACGTAAGCGCTCTACCACTGAGACACCGCTCCCTCCCCGCGATAAGGGGAGAGCAAGACTCTGTTCTTAAGAGTCTTCATCCCGGCGAAATTAAAACACCGCTAATTTTACAGTAATTATATGATATCTTCAAACAGATAAAAGATAATCGAAATGTGGAACAAGAGCGCCCTAGACAATATTATTTTACATGAGAAATCGTTATCACGACTCACTTATCTGCTTTCGATTTTGAGCCATTTTGAAAATCGGCATTTATTTTCGCGTTTCTAAACAGCTGGGAAACGGAAAGCCACTAGGTGACTTGTGATAACAGTACCTCACGCAAAATAATATTGTCTAGGGAGCTCTTGTTCCATATTTCAATTATCTTTTATCTATTTGAAGATATCACATAATTACTGTAAAATTAGCGGTATTTTAATTTCGCCGGTATGAAGACTCATAAGATGTTAGATCCTTATCGTGTTGCCACGTTTGGCCTAATCCTCGTTTCGCCTAACCAATTATCTGACACTTTCACGACAGATAAATGATAAGATTTGTGTCCGCCATTTTAGGCGAAATAAGGATCCTCGTTTGGCCTAATCCTCGTTTTGCCTAAAACGATGGACTATAAAAAAAATCGCGGAAACAAAATTGGAGGGAAATTACAAGAGAAAATTCCCTAGAAGTATTAAGAAATGCAAAATATATAGTTTCACCAATAACTAACTAACTAACTCTATGGCCTATAGAACCCGGAGGTTCAATGCCGCGTTCACAAAAGCTCTCTATTGACTTCTATCGTTAGCTAACTGCATCCAGTTTCTACTTTGTATTCCAATCTCTGCGAGATCCATCTTAATATTGTCCTCCCATCTTCGCCTAAGTCTTCCTAATGGTCGTTTTCCGATTGGTCTTCCAGTCAAGACTTTGAAAGCGTTTCTACTTTCTTCCATCTAGCTACATGACCTGCCCACCCGAGCCTCCTAAATTTGGTGATCTTAAGAATGTTTAGTAAACCGTATAAATTATGTAGTTTCTCGCTATGAAATTTCCGCCATTCCCCATTTCTGTTCTTCTTGGGTCCGAATATTCGTCTCAGGATCTAGTTCTCAAATACTTTCAGTCTATGTTGTTCCCTCAGAGTAAGTGACCAAGTTTCACAACCATACAGAATAACAGGCATGATTATCGTTTTGTATATTTTAAGCTTCAAATTCCTCGACAGAATTCGCGACGACAAATGATTTTGAACCGAATAGTAACACGAATTCCCTGCTTTTAGTCGACATTTAATTTCTCCGTGAATATGATTTTCCTCTGTTAATATTGATCCTAGATATTTGAAATTATCCACTTTATCAAAAGTATTATTTAATATTTTAACGCATCCATAATTTGCTGTATTCTGGTCCCGAGTATAGTTTCAAACGAGGATAGTTTCACAATGAAAATAAAAAGTAGTTGATTAAGAAAATTCAAAATGTAATGCATTGGGACGACAAAAGCATAAGTGAAGCAGAGACGTATAAAAAACTACTAGGATATGAAGAATACTTGTTTATCTGGAGCTCCTTTCCTATGTGTTCGTGCACAGCTGACTTTAATGTACTTCAGAACATTTTGCAATAAAGAACACAAATACTGAAAGTAGTGAAAGAGCTTTGAAATCATTTCCTACGTTTGAGTAAATACTGAAAAATAGTTAATGTCATGTGAAATATACTTGCTAAAAAAAGCCTTTACAGTAGATTATGTGACTAAATAATTACATAAACAATAGATACATTTGAAAAAAACTTTGAGTTTAACGTCCCACAATTATGCCCTTCAGGCTAAGGGAGACGAAATAGATACATTTGAATTGAATGAAATACCACGCTCAAGCGCACCTTACAAACATATTGCCAGCGGAGTGATTTGGCACAAATCACATTTCGATTAAAGTTGTCCATTGTTATGAACTAATTCAGATACTTCTTGTCAGATCTATCTCAATATATTTACTAATTTTATATTAATTAAAATTATAATGTATCACAATAGCATCACTTATAATGCATGAACAGTTTTTTTAATAAAGTGTTGAAGCTGATATTGTGAAAGAATGTGTATTTGTACTGTCGCCCACATTAAAGACTGACAGTGATTGATCTATTATTGATTAATTGATTTTATATCGACACCAACGGAGCACAAGAGCCATTGAGAGAGCAAGGAGCCGAGCCTGTGGACATCAGTCTTGATCATCGAGAAGTGTCAGCTTTTGATCCCATACGTCGAAATGAAGGTATTCCTATCAATATCCTAATCACCTTCCCTCACCCAGTCTCTCTCTTCTAAGAAATCCTTCTGCAAATTCATTTCTAGATAATTATGCCTTTTCTTCAGAGGATAGCTGTCCGATCTTAGTACCTGTCTAGAGCTAGAATTCCCATTTTTTTTTCTTCTTACGGCTAGCGTGTAAGAGGTGTTTTTGCCGATTTTTCCTCCCTCTTACTCACCCTTTTCAGTATGAAATCCTCAGCAAAACCCACAATAAAATATCTTCTACATCCACATAAGAACGAAACAAACAGAAATGTAAAATACATATTCCGGTTTATACTCACGCAAATTATATTTCCTTTAAGAAATTGTTTAGCAGTAAGTATTATTTAACAATATCAGATATTTGAAAACAAACTACAAACTATAACACTCATGTTTAAACGAAATTAGTAACAGGAAATAAACTACGTGTAACTTATTATTTTTCTCTCATCTTAAATATAGCCACTATACACACTGTGAAAGCATTAAATTTAAATGAGAGGTATATCTAATAAACTGTCCTCAAAATGGTAAGGAAAAATAACCTAACACAACTCTCAAAGCATTTTCTAAATTACAAATTAGTTATGGTTAAATCAAATATTTCTCAGTTGTTCATATAGTAGGGAACATTCTTTCCAAATTTCCCTCCAGTTTTATTTCCGCGATTTTTTTTATAGTCCATCGTTTTAGGCAAAACGAGGATTAGGCCAAACGAGGATCCTTATTTCGCCTAAAATGGCGGACACAAATCTTATCATTTATCTGTCATAAAAGTGTCAGATAATTGGTTAGGCGAAACGAGGATTAGGCCAAACGATGCAAGATCTAGATCCTTATTACAAAAAAGAAAAAAAAAATTTCTCTCAATCTCTTGAAACCGGAAAAGATAGATGGCTTCCATTTGTGGTTAGAATAGAGAGAGAGAAATGTAATTGTAACCTATCTTGGGGGAATTAAATCCCTTCCAGAAAACCGTCACTCGCTCTCACTTTTATTTTTATTTTTTAAATCTGATTCCTATCGACAGACGAGCGGATGGACATATCCGCTTCATCAGACTTCTGATACTTATGTATAGCATAGTTTAGAAGTCTAGAAAGATGTAAGAAGTATCGTATCGCATTATAATATCTTTTTCCGTTAACATAACATAGATAACAGTAGAATTTCAATCTAAGTTTCGCATCACTATCTAGATTAACTAAGTCCATTTCTCTCTGTATTATTCTGTCGACTTTACCACCTGACAGAGTACTGTAGCATATGCTATCCGATATTTTCTTCTGTAGTATAAAAAAATCCTCTCCATTTGTAATGCTATCTATAATACCTTTCATTTCCGGTTCACAAAGTAGACATTGATTCTGGAGACGTTCTCAAAAGAAAATGCTCGTCTTACCTATTAAGAAGATAACGTAGTTTATAATTACAGTATTGATTAAGGAAGCGTGTATTTAGTTTCCAAGAAAATCTTAAGAGTACTTTTCTGTTTTTCTTTTAGTTCCAGCAAAATACCTATCCTTTTCTCCTTTCGTTTCAACTACTTCTTGTTTGAGAAGTTGTATCTCTAATTAGCAAAAACCTTCTTTTCAAGATATCCATCTTGTTATTCTCCTGTAAAATGCTTCCTTTGATCTTTCTTACCTGCCTCTCATACCAGCCAATCAAACACTCTGTATTTGCTACCCAGGCGTCTTCACTAAGACTGGTCTTAATTAACTTACCCCTTGCATTCTATCCCCTCATCAGTATCCGCTTTGGCTGTATATAAGGAATGCTTTTGTTCCGTCCTTATTATTAAGTGGAAGCCATGCCCGAAGAAAATATCTGGGATTTTCAATTAATCCTATAACATTCCTGGTATTGTTCATTGTATAAGATATCATGGAAGAGCCAATAAGGTAATAGGTAATGTTGATATACATTTTAATAATGAAAACAGTGTTCTACATGGAGGTGGGACTTCCATAACCACGTAAGACAAGAATGTGAGTAATCTCAGTAAAAGCTTGTTGCTCTCAGGTTTATTTTAGTAAAGCTACTAGTAATATTTCTTTTAAATTTCGACTTCTGTGGAATGCTGCCACTTTGTTTACACCTATACATTGCTGGCTATGGGGGAAAATAGACTCTAAACCCACTCTCTTTGATACAATCTCAGAGAATATTAAGAATAAATATGTGAAGTTTTAACATCGTTATTTTTATCATTGCTATTTTTTAAAGTTTAACATGTGAAGTTTTGTTGAAGTTTAACATCGATTTTTTTTTTTTTTAGCACAAGTTTCCTAACATTTAATTGATTTTCTCTTATTGATCTTCTCCGCAATAAGAGCTATATCATCTGCAAAACGTATATAATTGTATATTTTAATTGTTTAATTGTGAAGAATCGCAGATACCCTACGCGATTTATATTCACACTTTTCGCTCACGAACCCTGTTAAGTACGGAAACCTGAAGTAGTAACACGGAATAGCAACATCCAAAACTTAATCTTGCTAAACTTATTTACAATTCGCAAAACACAAGAGAGAAAGAAAAAAAAGAATATTTTATATTCAAAGTTCAAAATAAATTTAACCAAAGTTATTTTCCCACAAACTATAAAGTTCACCAATAAAAACAAGGGAATATATTTTTATATCCGTAATATTCAGTGAGGCTTCACTAACATTATACTCTATGATCTTTGTTCCAAAGAACTTATTCGAGTTAAAACAAAGGTTCGAAGGAAGAAACAGCGGAATAAGACATAATTCCGTGTCTTTGCTCAAGGAATAGATATAATTCTATTCGGACAAAAGAAAAAAAAAAAGATTCTTACTTCTTATTCATGAACTTATAGGTTTGAGATTTTTTTTATTGTTTTAACTTGGTAAAATTTAAAAAAAAAATCTTTTCCACCGTTCCATTTCTCAATTTCGTTTTTCCTTATTCTTTTTCTCGTATGATTCGTCGTCTTCTTCTTCTTCAATAAATAAAATTTTTCAATGGATCACGAATGATGAATTACCATGAAAGTCTGTTAGTCATTTTCAATTTTGTGGAAAGGAACTTTTTTTTTCTTCTTATCCTTCCCAAATCATACTTTTTCATTTTGTGTGACAAATACGATATCTATCTATTCAGTCATCCATTTTTATCACTTAAGTTCCTTAAGTTCTTGTGATGGTGAAAACTTATATTTAAACGTCATTATTTTTCATTCAGATGAATAAAAGCTCTTGGACCAAGAACGACAGCAGAAGAAATATGCTGTTAAAAACTGTGTTATTGTTTTGGCATTATAGCATTGTCTTCATCAGACCCAGTGTCGGGTCTTGAAAGAAGTTACATTGTTAAAAAAAATCTATACTTCGTTACTTCAAGTTAAGGGAAGAAATCTTCATAGACAGTAGCGGATCCAGTTCTGGGTGAGGGGGCCTAGGTACTCTAGTTCTTTTTTTGGGGGGAGGGGGGTAGTGTCAGAAGTAATTGAAGAATAATATTTATATATTTTTGAAAGTTTATAGTAAGTTGACTTTTATTTTACTGGCTGAAAGTGCGCTCTCTACACAGCATATCATTCACATATGATCAGAATCTCCTTGTCATTCCTCACAACATCTGTACATGTCCCTCTATAGACACAAGTGAAGGACGCGTTGATAAAAAATCGGCAAGGCGTATGATAAAGGAGAGACTTTTTCGATTATTTTTTTTTCAATATCTCGCACCGTTTGCAAGATTTGAGCCTACTTCCGGTTGGAGTTTTTGATTCATGTATGATTAGTGTTTTCTTTCTTCTTGCATGCAGTAATAAGCAAATACATTATACACACAATTAACTATAATGTCAGTGACATATGGTGTTCATTGGACAAAACACTCTAAACAATAAAGATTCATCTTAGACTGGAGAAATAGTTATACTTCGTTTTTCATTATAATTTGGCCATGAAACAAATGGCGGAGAGATATGCTTACCCCGTATACAAATGTGTGATGTTGGAATGCATAACTCGTAGGATGCAATACTTTATTTTTCAAATTGTCAATACTTTCAGTGTAACTCTAACAGATGTAATAAATAAATAAGGGGCAATTTCTTTAAATATTCAATTAGAACTGAACAATCTACACAAAATTTGGTATCGATCAGTGAAAACGACATCTTTCTAGAGCTTGTGGTTTCCGAGATATCATGGTCAAAAGAGTTGGCCACAAACATATAAACGTCCACAAACGTAGAAATTTGTCTTGACCATAACATAAACTATTTAGCATTTTATTTTAAATATTTAAACCTTTGTGTCAGCATTTAAAAAAAAAAATAATCGAGAAGGTAAGAAAAGCGATGGGAAGAAAAAGGGATGGTGTTGATGTTGTTATGATAAGACGTCTATTTCTCGAAATTTCTTAAGGTTAAGTTTTTTTTTAATAGATAAACATGGTTTTCAGTGCTTTTAGATGTTTGACCTAGAATGAAAGAAAAAGAATTGGAGAGGTTGACTAAGATACCCACACAACTCGTTCAATTCCACACAAGTCTTCGAATTTAGACGAATTCTAACGCATATGGAAAGTGTGGGAGAATGGAAGGGAAAATAGGGGGGCGCGGTGGCTCAGTGGTAGAGCGTTCACCTCCGGTGCTTGGAGTCCCTGGTTCGATCCCAGCTCGCGCCATGTGGACTTTGTGGTGGACAAACACCGTGCTCGTGGGTTTTCTCGGGGTTCTCCCGTTTCCTCCCACTTTCTTCATTCCATCATTTCACTCATTTCTCATATTCACCGTCTCCTTTAGCCTAACCGGCATAATCGTGGGACGTAAAACTCAAAGATTTCATTTGAACGGCAAAATATTGCAACATGTCGAGGGAACTTGAAAGCAGTAACGCCAACCCGTGGGAAAAATCCCATTTTGTGGGATTTTTTGACATTCATTTCTCGAATAGGGACAAAGGGAATTTTCGTAGAAGTAGACAGGATATACGTACATGGGATTTTTCATACGTTTACCTCATTAACGCTAAGAAAAAAATCTTAATGGGCGGGAAGCAAACTAATGAGTTTTCAATATGCGTGAAATCATTTTAATTGTCAGATTTTGTTAATGTAAACCTAATGATCTCAAAGAACAAGTGTCTAGGAATGTACATTGTAACCTGTTTAGTTTCGTTACGTTCCGTAGAAGACTACAGAACAAAAGCGTGCTTAAAATATGAAGTTCTGACATGTACTTTTTTCCGTCATCATTTTCAATTATAACTTCCTCAACTAAAAGAAATAATTGAGTAATGAGTAAAAATGCTAAGGTCTCCATTGATCCCCCTACTTATCACTCATTACTCAATTATTTCTTTTAGTTGAGGAAGTTCCTTATTCATAAACTGTTTGGAAAACGTAGAAGGTTGGAATTTAAAGATATATTTCACTCACATATTGAATAAAGTGAACGACATACAGCAGTTTCAGGTTTTTACATTTTATAAGTTCTGAATTTTTTTGTAATTAAGTTAGTACAACGTGGGGAACTCAAGGGCAAAACGAGAATTTCTACCTCTCAAGATTTGATTTTGTAACATTTCAGGTTAGCATCACTGCTTGAAACTCTGCAATAAATACATTGAGAAAATATTTAAAAAAATTTAAATTACAGTAAGGACTAGAGTAATAGAGAAATAGAGAATAGCTTTGATCTTGATTTTAAGCGATACGCGACTGTAAACAGTTCTTTATTAGACAGAAGAATTATCAATGTTTAGAAATACTGATGTATGCTTTGTGAGCGTTTGTACAAAAAGAGCAAACATATATACGTATTCAATGATGTTTGTATGATATTTTTTTCTATTTTCCTTAATGTACTATCTCTTATACATGTTCCTGTGTATATGCGCTTTTTATATGGTAGTAGACAATAGCACTATCCGCTCCTCTCTCCCTCTATTTCTCTTTCTCACTTCTCCCGTCCAAAAACAGTAAAAGGCACTGCGAACTTCATTTCCGGTTTGTGTCGATATTTTTCTCCCCAAAGTTCTTTTGTGCTGACAGAATCACCGGTTCCATTCGCGCCGAATCTCGCATCCGCTCCCCTCATTTATTTCCACTGTCCCTCTTGGACCTTCGCAATAAATACACTATCTCTCTTGGACTTCTTTTTATTTCCATCAGGGTTGGCAGGCGTTGCTCTCCTTTTTATTTACTTTCGTATTAATATCAGTGAGTATTTCTGTACTGTATACAACTTGAACGTATTGTATGACCTTGTTTTGTCCTTTAATTACTCTACCTTTCTTTGAAAATTTTTTTGTTGCATATATCGGAAGCAACTTTCGTTCAGTGAACTAAGGCAGTGTTTATCAAACTTTCTTTAAATGGGGACCAATTTTATTAATCAGAATGTTCTACGAACCAACCTACCCTCTTCCCCTTAAAAAGCAAATGTTTCATTTTCTATTAATGTTTAAAGCACATATCAGTAGAGATAAAGGTAGTATTATGAGCTCCCACTTAGTTTTTTATATCTTAAAAATTGAGTTTAGAAGATAAGTTTTGTGTTAAAATCTTTATGGAAACTTTAACTACAATATTTCATAAAACTACTATTAAAATATAAATCATTCCGAAGAACTTTGATTTTAATATTTGTTTCCAAATGCTTAAAGTTATTTTGAAAAAAAAATGAGGTGGTAATATGAGTCATAGGAAAAATAAATAAAATAACTGGTTTAGATGACAACTTTATTCATAAAATAGCATTTTATCCATTGAGAGAAACCTGAGGAAATGTATAAATAGCTGAAAATTCATGAAACACAATTCACTTATTGTCATTAGAAAGTCAATTGAACAGGTCATTAAAATTAACACAAAGTGTCACTAAGCAACATTTAGGCTAAAACGTTGTGAGTGTTCTTGTATAACGTCAAATTGTAAAACATACAAACGTAAACATCCTTTTCGTATCTAGGGGGCACGATGGGTCGGTGGTAAACCACTTACCTCAGGTGCGTGGGGCTCCTGATTCGAGCCCCGGCCAAGTAAGTGTATGATGCCCATGGGTTTTCTTAAGTCCCTTTTCCTCCCTCTTTCTCATTCCACCAATTCTTGCACTATCATTCACTTTCCTTAATCATCGTCTTCCTTAGCGTAACAGTCATCGTCATGAGACGTTAAACTAAAATATTTCATTTCCCTCGAATCTTTTCGTATCCAGCACAGTCATTGTGCGCCCACATTTCATATAGCACAGTTTTCCATGCTTACCATCCGAAGATAGACTTTTTACATAACAAACTAACTACTAAATTTTACATTATTGAGAGTTTCCACTCCGATTGGCATTTCTACTACAGATTTCCTTACGTCTTGAACACCGTCAAATATATTTTCCAATACCACATCTAAATAAGCTATTAGAATTTCTATAGCCTTTACCGTATTAAAAAGGATAATGTTATTTATACCATCTATATTTATTTCAGATTCTTAACTATAGTGCATAACAACGCAATTCATTTCAATTTCTCTCTTTTTTTTTTTTTTTTTGGACTAATGTTCAATGTAAATTTACAACAAGAGTATACCTCGAGAACTACTTGTGACCCGCGTAGCACGATTTGAGAAACGCTGAATTAATGTATTTATTTCCAGATAAAGGCTCAACATTCCTTCTTTACGACTGTGAAAAAAATAACTTTTTTGACAGGAGGTTAGTAGTCAGTTTTTTTTTTTTTTTTTTTTTTTTTTTTAAGGAAGACTATTCGGCAGTTTCTTGTGGCAGATTTTTAAGCAAAGCTGAACGAAAAAATACAACTCGACGGCTTATGAACTCACAGTTTTATTGCTACAAAAACAAAAAGCTTTTAAGTTCATCCTATCTTGTACTTCAGATCATCAAAAGCCAAAAAGAACGAGAACTTTCGCCGTAAAAGAAATTTGTTAAGCTAATCTCGAATTTCTATAATATTATTAGTGAGAGATAGAAAAAAAAAGATTAAACATATATCAAATCAATAGAGCTCGCAGAATTGAACAAAATGATACGGCTTAGTGTAAACTTTGATGTGTACCTTCCGACCAAAAACTTTTTTTAATTTTTGGAAAACTATAAATTGATTATACGCGCATACGATAAGTAGCCGCCGATTAAGAGAAAACTTACACTGTAGTATAACGTGATCAACTTTTTCATTATAGCACTAGCAAAACGACAGATCATAAATTATGATTCGTACAGTCCGCAGCAATAAAACTTGCAACACGAGCAATTGCGAAACTATGCCTAACAGCCCAGGGAATCAACATAATGTCTAAGTGGCACGAATCACGCCAGGAGAAACCTCAGCGTCCTGCCCTGCACACTTATTTTGGAGCAAAAGACTTTGTCGTTTCAAAATAAACTTACATGCTCATGTTGTAGATTTTTTTTTGTTGCGGACTGTACAAACTTTATTTCAAATTATGATTAATTTTTAACTACAAAATTGTAGAAAATATAAAACATATAACAATCGATACATGAGATTGTGCTTTAAATTCTGATGCGTAATTTTCGAGATTTTTTCGAAAACGAATGTTATATATGAACGTGATTTGCTTACAGAATCAAGCTTCAGGTATATATTATGTATATATGCGCAACTAAGATTTGATACTGTAAGAAAATCACGTTATTTGTTAAGGAAAAATTTACATAGAATGATATACTCTTATCAAGCATTTTTTATTGTGACACTAGCAAGACGACAATGAACATGTTGAATAAATAGAGATATAGATATATCCTAAAATTATCAATAATTTTTAAGACATTAATTTCAAAGTAACTAACCATATTGTGCAAAGATGATATCAATTGATAAACGACATCAATTTGAAGAAAATAATATGCTTGAAGATAAATTGTTATGCGTAATTTTCGAGAAAAATCGAGAAAAAAATTGCATGGCACTAAAGAGTTCATTGCTTGATGTCAATACGACACTTCTTTAACTCTGGTGAAACAGATTATTTATTTGTGTGAACAAACACACTGTTAATTAGCAGACTGCACTCGGTGCTAGTAACAATCGACACTTTTTTTTACCCATGTGAAACAGAATATATTATTTATGTAAAGAAAAAAAACGCATGTCTGAACAAATACATTATTAATTAGCAGATTGTACTAGATGCCAATAATAAATCCACATTTTTTATCCATGTGAAACTGGTTATTAATTAATTAATTTATGAAAAGAATATGTGAACAAATACACTGTTAATTAACAGATTGTACTCGATGCCAATAACAATCGATACCTTTTTATCCATGTGAAACTGGCTATTTATTAGTTTATTTATTTATGAAAAAGCATATGTGAACAAATACACAATTAATTAGCAGATAGTACTCGATGCCAATAATAAATTCACACTTTTTATCCATGTGAAACTGGTTATTAATTTGTTTATTTATTTATGAAAAGTGTATGCGAGCAAATACACTGTTAATTAACAGATTGTACTCGATGCCAATAATAATCGACACTTTTATCCTTGTAAAAGAGATTATTTATTTATGTGAAAATGCGTATGTGAACAAATATACTGTTAATTAGTACATTGTATCTACCGTTATCTTCTCCTAACGGTGACACTCATACTCGTAACAGTGACGCAAATAGTACTCGTAAGTATATAAAATACTAGTTTAGAAAGGTAGAGCTGTGAAGACCGTTGTCTTTAATACTATTTCACAAATAGGACTACTTTCATGCTTTAGTAGTTCACTGTGTTTACGCTTATTTCCTTGATTCTTGCAACCCTGACACTATACAACTACCCAAAGTCATTAGATACAAAACCCCTTATAACGAATGAGAATTCTTTATTGCGGAACTTTTTTTTCTTTATTCCATATTCCGATAAGATCTATACAGAAAAGCTGATAAGTTTTTTATTATTTTTTTTACCATATTCATTTTGTGTCTTCCTCTTGTATGCCACTCTTAAGTGCTTGTTTTGATATAAGTTGTGTGTTGAAGAAGTCAATAGTTGTTTGTTGGGGGGACATGAAATGATAGCGGATATCGAGTCACATTCACCAATATATTTTTTGTGACGATATAGGAAGATTGTCCGGAAATAAACAAGATGAGGTGTTTGGAAAATTGAACACAAAGAAATAGATATACAAGTTTTATTTAACTTTTATTAACGTTCGTCATTCTAATAAACAAATATTCTGTCTCCACAGAGACCATTTATAAAATACTATACATTGCCGTGCATAATTCGCGCCTTTTTTTGTCAACATTTTTGAGGTAAAATGAAATCTTTCAGTTTTATGCCGACTAGGCTAAAGGAGAAGATGATGATGAGAAATGACTGCAATGGTGGAATAAATAAAGTGGAAGAAAACGGAAAAACCCCAAGAAAACCCACGAACACGGTGTTTGTCCACTAAAAACCCCATTTGGAGTAAGCTGAGATTGAACCAGGGACCCAATGCTCCAGAGATGAACGCTCTACCACTGAGCCACCTTTCCCGCCTTTTCTTGAGGTAAAAATATGTGTTTTCTTATTTCAAGTAATTAGCCAAAGGATAAGTATGAGTGGCTATGACACGTGGTATGCTGGTCTCGATCCCCAAAGCGAGGCACAACGTTTCTAATGTTGAACAGATAGAAATGAAAATGAAATGAAGCTTTGTTTTACGTTCCACGGTGGTTAGGTTAAAGGAGACGGTGATGACGAGAAACGACGAAATGGTGGAATGAAAGGTAAGAAGAATGAATTATATTTGTTTGGCGGTTTTTACGATAATGATTTATTTGGGTAGGTGGGAGGAAACGGCTGAATCCCGAGAAAACCCACGCACATGGTTTTTGTTCAGCATAAAGCCCACATGACGCAAGCTGAGATTGAATCATGGATCCACGCACCAGAGGTGAACGCTCTACCACTGAACCACCGTGCGTCTTTTTTTAAAGATAAAAATAAGTATTTTCTACGTAGCCAAAAGATAAACATGAGTTGCTATGTTACGTGAGGTGCCAAGTTCGATCCCCGGAACAAGGCACAGCGTTTCTAACATGGAAAAGATATAGTGAGTCAATTGAGGAGTCACTTGAGTTAACAATACCAAGTTCTGATTTATAAAAGTGACATTAAGAAGGGTGACACTCATTGTTATGGTAACATAATACAAGCAATAAGCTATCCCGTTTCGTAATACTAATCACTAGAAAGATTAATTAAGTTCAGTTTAACATTTCTTAAATTAAATTCCGATAATTTAAAAAACAAATACACCAGCTTGAAACCACATTTGTTCTATCCTGAGAGTGACATTGGTAGCAGTCTTCTCTCTCTCTCTCTCTCTCTCTCTCTCTCCTCTCACGTTATAAAAATGGAAAAATTAACTGACAGGCTTAATAGAAACAAAAGTGACTGTATTACCTTATGTTTTCCAACTACTTAAACTTTTCCTAACGGGGACTGCAAAAGTTAAGGTTTTTTTTGAAAGTGTTTTTAGAAAGCTAAACTGATACTCGGTAGCGAAAGGAAATATACGAAAATAGTGCAACTAATGCAAATAAGGACACCTTCATATACATATGTGTCTTTATAAACTGTAAAAGGGAAATTATACAGGTCTTGTTGTGTGAGATGAGAATGGGGAAAGGGAAGATGAGAAAAAAAAGGCGGATCTGAGATGTGAAAATGGTTCTCTGACATCTCGTTCCCTGTACAATTTGCATACGTGTCATCAACCAAATGAGTAACATGGTTTTACAATTCTCTCCATCAGAAAAAAGACGGGAAATTGCGTATAGCAAAAATGAAGTTCTGAAAGTGATGTCTATATTATATTCTTCAGCAGTTCCCTTTACAGTTCCCCCACCTCTCGCTTATTTACTTCTCTCTTCATGTCAGCCATTGTTATTTGTCACTTTTGCTGTATCATCATCATTTTATTTACTTTCCCTCTCGTTTCCATTTTGTTTTTGATTCGCGATTTCGCATTTCGTAATTCCATCACTCCCAAATGTGTCTGATATTCGGTTTCTGCTTACAAGGGAAGTATGAATGAGATCATATCGAAACCTACCGTACAATTTCACTCAGAGGAAGGAAGTCCCACAGAAAGACCACACACAAAAAAGCAGCTGTGTTTTCGAAGTGGAATTAACCAAAATGGCAGATTGAAATGTCGCATGTCCATGTCCACAATTGCACAATACGTTCAGTACCATCACTTGTAAAATGCCTGTTAATAATAAAAAGTCAACAACAACAATGTGGGTACATACTATACCTAAGGGGAAGTCGTACGGTAAGTGAACCTTGACAGCAGCCATCTTGAAGTCCGCCATCTTGAATTCAGGTCAAGTTTTGTAAATATAAATAGGGCAATATGATACATGATTTTGGGCTAGGATTTAAGCAGAAAAACAATGGTAGCAATAGTTTTAAGACACGTGCATTTAATAAAAAGTTACAGGCATATTTATTGTGTATGTTTCCATGTGAACATTTCAATGAGGGACGAAAGAAAAGTAGAAATGAGACAGATCAGAGGAAAATTGCACATACAGCATTTAATATAATGATTTTGTTATCAGCTATTTTGGCTAAATTTTCGTATTATCTGGTCTATCTCCGCCATTCAACCAATTTGGACCAAATTTGCAGACTAATCTCCTACAAGCATGTAGATTTGCTCAACAACATTTGGAACAAATTGGGAAAATATAGAGGGTGTTTCCTATATTTTTGTATTTTACGAATTGTTGGACAGCTGCTTCATTCGGGAGTTGTTCACATGGAAACATACACAATAAATATGCCTGTAACTTTTTACCAAATGCACGTATCTTAATACTATTGATACCATTGTTTTTCTGCTTAAATTCTAGCCCAAAATCATGTATCATATTGCCCTATTCCTATTTACAAAACTTGACCTGAATTCAAGATGGCAGATTTCAAGATGGCTGCTGTCAAGGTTCACCTTAACGTACGACTTCCCCTTAGGTACACTATGTACCCAGATTGTAGTTATTGACTTTTTAATATTAACAGGCCGTTTACAAGGGGTGGTACTGAACGTATTGTGCAATTGTCGACATGGACATGCGACATTTCAATCTGCTATTTTGGTTAATTCCACTTCGAAAGCGCAGCTGCTTTTTTGTGTGTCTGTGGGACTTCCTTCCTCTGAATGAAATTGTACGGTAGGTTTCGATATGAGCTCATTCATACTTCCCTTGTTGGACATTCGTTTATTTCCTCCCGGTGTAATCATACAGGAGCTTTCGGAAGGATATATATACGAAGCACTTTCGGAAAGTAACTTCCGATTAGTCATTGTGCTTGAAGTAGTGGGGCAACGCTGTCATCTTTGCACAGACATGCGCGGTAGATCAGTCTGCATCCAGCCGTGGTAGAGTGAAGGTTATTTGATCACTAGTTCCACTTTTGTAGCGTCTTGAAATGTATGCTGTAATAGAAAACCTCGCCAAGCGCGTGGTGCGAGCTGTTATACGTTTTCTTACGGCAAAACAATATTCGGCAGCACCTAATTATCAGGAACTTTGTGTCGTCATGAACAAACATTCATGGCGAAGACAGAAGTGGCGGACCAATAGTAGTCACTGATGAATTCGTTCAGAAAATTGATGGAAAAAATCGTGAAAATCGTTGTTTCACCATCTCGGAGCTTTCCGATGAATTCCCACAAATTTCCAGGATTGTTATATGACGCAATGACACAGAGGTTAGGCTACAGGCTAAAGATACGGTCACAAGCAGGAGATTTTTATGCTGATGAAATTTCTAAGCTACTGCAGAGATATGATAAAGAGTTTGAATGGTTATAGAAACTATATGAAAAATTAAGCAACAAAGTAGTATATATAGTAGTAGTGTCGAACCCATATATATATTCTTCTAGTTTACTTTGGTGTTTCTTTTTTAACCAATCGAAGGTTACTTTCCGAACGATCCTCGTATATATATATATTTGATGCCAAGCACAGCCAAAGAGAGATTCGGCTCCGTTGGACTCGACTTGTACTACGTTGTACTTTATTTCGTGGTAACTACTGGAGGTGTCTCAACTAAACTTGGTGGGTGAGTAACTCATCGTATGAGGGATAAAGGTCGATATATTTGATGGCCGGCATCGAGCACGCTAAGAAGTATTTTAATTGGTTCATTAGTTATTGCGTGATTCGATCACATACAAAGTGACATTCGCTTCGTAGATTAAATTTGTGATATAAGTTTAGTACTAACACATAAAGGTATATCCTCATGGACATACTTTCGTTAAAGTATATCCTCATAGACACAGAAACCAATTTAATTGTTTCCAGTGGCGTATTTAAGGGAGGGCTTACGGGCTTAAGCGCACCCCCGAAATATTATTTAGTATATTGAAGTAAATAAAATATCTTGCAGAAATTTCACATTTTCAGGACTAAAATTATCAAAGCCCCCCGAAACAAAATCGTAAATACTCCACTGATTGTCTCTGAATATGTCTAATTTCTTAAGTGGTAAAATTATAATGGGTTAGCTTTATATTACGATACCCAATTGTGTGTTATTATAAAAAATCATTACACGATAAAAAAAATCATTACACGATTTTGAAGCAAGAACGCCTGTCTTTAAGCTTCGCGAGCTCACTACTTATGGTGTTCAAGAACTAAAAACTATATTTATACTAAAATGAACGTGTGTGTGAGAGAGAGTTTCGCATGGAGTCACCTAGAGACACCAAATTTTATACACAACTAGTTATTCATCGTATCTTATCGTGTACGAAGCCGTTTCTTTGCTTTTCCGACTCGAGAGAGATTGGTGAAGTCAAAATTTAGTGTCGAACCTTAGTTTTCGGGGTCTCTCAACTGACTAGTCATACTCCCTATGACATTTCAACACAATTACCGTTTTGAGTTAGGGAATAGTGACACTCCTGTTTTAAGGAGGAGAAGGGATGGAAGGGATTACATGTAAAATAATCGAAAAAGACCTATATTAGTGTCAAATTCAAAATTTTGTTGTCGCTGAGATAAAGAGTGACACTCCAGATGTCATTAAGTATCCTCTATGGGCATGGGAGGTGACGGGTGTGGTGGAGAAAATGCTGATGTGTAAAAAGTAATATTAAATCACAGATATTAGTGTCCATTCCATACTTTTAGGTATCGTTGAGATGAATAGTGACACTTCGTGATGCCGTGATGCCTTGTAAGTCCAACTTCAGTCCCTATCGCTATGGAGGTGAGAAGGAAGTAACATATAATAATAACGGAAAATGACTGATATTAGTGTCCAATCCATAGTTTTCGTTGTTGCTAAGACGAATAGTGAAACTTCCTATGTCAATTAAGTCCAAATGCATCCCCCATGTATATTCTAAGGATTTAAAATACTTTCTTAAACGTATTCTCCCAGCTACAGGCATTTCAGCCAGTAATTAATACAAAAATGTAACTTTTAACCAAGGCCGTACCATGAAACGAGGAAATACTGGATAACAAAACAGTTTAGAAAGTTTAAAATTACATATTGATTTCATGAATACATTTATTAGTAAACTTCAGAGGGGATGTCATGGAACATGGGGTATGAGAACTCCCATTTAATCAGTATCAGTATATTGTATACAGAACCTATACATTCCCTTTGGGTTTCTATTGGTTTTTAAATTAGTAATCTTAGATTTAAAAAAAAAAAAAAAGTATCTAATAAGAATAGGAGCTAGTACGGACCTTGGAAGTATATACATGCAAATAATACACAATGTAAATAATGGAAATGCATCTACTCCGTTAGATATGGATCCAAATCTTCTTTTTATTAATGTTATGTTTCACAAAATTATTTTGGAGAAATGAAATTTTGTAGGAACTCATGCAAACAAATATGGCGATTGTTTACCTCAATCTGCGAGATGGTGGAAGTAGTATGGGAAGTAGAAAAGGAGGAATGGTTTACAAAAGCTTTTTGGAGTTACTGTGTGTAGCTGGAATGATGATGTTTGAACACATCAGCTTTACCTTGTGCAAGAGGCCTTCCTGTGCCTGCCAGCGATATTAAAAACATGAGGCCTCTTCAGCGAACGAGTTCAACGGAAGAGTGGGCAATTGAGAACGGTTGAGAAGTGAAGAGGTTCCAGCAAGAGAAGGAGGGAGACGACAACGTTCGCAGAGTACGTCAAATGAAACCTATCTACCTACGGCAACGGCGGTTGCCGGATCTTCAGCACAAGAGCGTACAGGTTCACAATCAATATTGCCATCTATTGAATACGAATTTCCACGAAACACTAAATAATTGTACGTAAATTTCAACTTGATCTACTGTTTTCTCTCACAGATCCTCTCCGCTCTTACAGTTAAATTTCTTGTTAGATATTAATGCTTGCTGAGTAATTATTTATGCTACGTATAAATTCATCAATGGACGATATTCCAAAGTAAGGCTGGAGAGAATGCAAACTTCACACAATGAAGGCAAATAATCGAACAAGTACGACTCATTACACTTTATTACCTCTTAAGTTCTTATCAAGAATTCCTCGTTAAGGTGCTTGCAATTCCATGCTTTCAATACAACATTACTACATAAAATCCACTAAGCATATAGTAATTTATAAATGTCTAACAGAACAAACTATCCGACTTCAACTTACGAAAAATCCATATTGTCTCCTTATATAAACTCAGCAGCGCAACTCCGAGCATCACCAAGCGTATAATCAATTAGTAGTGATGGTTTCAAAAGATTTACCCAGGAGCGAATTTAAATATACTGGGGATGAATAGTAGTACTGGAAAAATACTGGGAATATCTGTTGAGGACGACAGTAAATATACCCTCAGGGATAATTTAGTAGCCCCGGGTAGAATTTTCCCTCTGGGGGCCACCATCTGAAATAATCGCTGAACATTAGGCCTAGAAACACACCATATCTGGTGCAAGACAGTCCTACTTTCACCACAGGCTATGCTAGTTTATAGTTGAAGTACTACGTATGTGGGTTTCTTCGAGATTCTCCTGTCTTCTCCTTCATTCTCATCCCACCAAGTCACCTATGTTCATTCACTTGAGTTTATCATCCAGTAATTTTTAACCTAAAGAGCATAAGTGTAGGATATTAAGCTTAATATTTCATTTTCTTTGTACTACTAATCTTAGTAAAAAATACGACTGTTATTAACAGCTCGCAAGTCGCTGAGTTAACGAATGCTTCCTGTGGCGACGGTATGGGATCAGGACCACCCATAGGAGAGACAGCACCTACAAATGTGAAAAACGTTTTTTTTTCTTTAAGTTTTCGTAACTTTTTAGTGATTAAATTAAAAGAAAATTAGATTTAAAATATGATTTAGCGATCCTTTTAAACGGTTGAGATTAAATTTAAATTGAAGTTTTACCATCCGATCATGACGTGATGTTACGTGGTACCGTATTACTCTACTTTGCACACAACTTTATTGATTTAAAAAAAAAGTGATTTACTTACGCTATGAAACGTAGCTGACCGAGCGTCAGCGAGCGAAAGGGGTTAGAAGCCCCACAGGGCAAGTTTTACTCCACCTTTATCACAGTTCACAGACCACGTGACATTACTTCACGATCGAGTGGTGGAACATCAATGTAAATCTAACTTCACCCCTTCTAAACATTCTTTGGTGACAAGAATAAAGTTTAATCCATTTATAATGCAAGTACTTGGCAATTTTAAATTGTTATTTGCCTAATTTCAAGCACACAGAGACGAGGAAGTGCTTTTTAAAATACAATCTTTTCATGGCTTTCATGAAACAAGATGGAATCAAGGATTGAAGCAGTGAAGCCTACAGCAGAAAAAAAAAACTACCAGAAGTAATTTAAAAATACAAAATAAAAAAATGCATGTTGTTTCTTGATGGTACAGCAGAAGTAAATGGACCAATTAATTATTTCTTCAAGTTTGAAAACCGATTCTCCTCAACGTTTGGAACAGTAGTGCCATTTCAGATTTTGCTTCGATGGATGGGGGGAAAGGTAGGCAAGGTTCTCACTTACATATGAGTTTCACGATTTTCTATTGGCATATTAGTATGCACTTGGTTAAAATATACGCAGTTCTCAAACTCAGTGGAGCAATTGATCCCATGTTTTACCTAATTGACACTCCTGGTTTCGAGATACTTTTTAGAACACATAAATGTAAGAAAAGGACAGATATGAAATCTTCAAGTTTTAGATCCCACACTTATGCCGGCTACGCTAAAGGAGGCGGCGATGATGAGAAATTAATGAAATGGTGGAATGAAGAAAGTGGGAGGAAACGAGAGAACCCTAAGAAAACCCACGCACACGGTTATTGTACACCGCAAACCTCACGTGGCGCCATCTGGGATCGAACCAAGGTCCCCATAAACCGTAACATAACATTATGATTATAATTTTGTAGGAATGAAATTGTTTCTCAATATGTTAATTTCTCGCGTTTGCTTGCACATGAAAGGAAACAAAATCGCACAACGTCACGCTTGCACAACTTTCACAACACGTCAAGAAGAGTTGAGCGTACTGCAGCATCTATTGCCCCCCCCCCCCCCAAAGAAATCAAAAACTCACTCACACATAGGGAATATAGATAGCTACCGTTAAAAACGCCGTTTTCTCATTAGGTTGTCAACGGATTGTTCCGTTAATGAACTCGGCCAAGGTAAACTAATCCAGATATCTATTGCAAAAAAAAAGGAAGAAAAAGAAATGAAAATATTCATATCCGTTCAATATATCTACTCAAAAACACAGAATTACAAAATCTCATATCCGTTCAAGAGTAAGGCTATTATATGGAATAACGGAAGGACATACAAATAACACTAGCTGTGTGATCTTAATAGAGCCTACTGCACACCGCTAAAAGGAATCAATATTAATTATTGACGTCCTTTTTATTAATAGAGGAAGTTCGGGTATTATGGAATACAATTTTTGTTTCGCTTTTAAGTCAGTTAAGAATTGCACATTGAAACAAAAAGGAAAACAAATATAGGCTTACATATTTGGCTTTATTTATGCGTATCTTGATAAAGAAGATTCGGTACAGGGGTGGGCAAAACTTATAATTTGTAAAGAAACTACTTTGGAGGGTAATATGAAATAGTCGGGTAATATGGAATACAAATGCTATATAGAAAAGAAATGAGTTTTATATTGAACGTACAATGAATACAGTGACAATATATGAAAATTCTGAATTCCAAGCCATAACTGAATGTGATTACTTGCAAAAGTCACAAATATAATACTCTGCTTCAGGATCGGCAGTCATTGTGTGCTCACATTATTGGTAAACATGATGAACGCTGGACCCAAGCTCACCTCTTGTATCATCAGAAAATTTGCTATAATAAAAAATACGCTTAGCATTGTTGTCATCATAAATGTATGTTTAATTGCCCAATACCGATATATATTTTTGTAATCTGAATACCATACGGAATACGGAATACAATGCTTTTCTTGCAGGTATTCCATATTGCCCTCCACGCCATCTTGGAAACGAAAGAGCTGTTAAACGCATTCGAAGGCGTATAGGATAATGGCGCTAATCGAACTACCACTCTGTATGTCCAACGTCATAGTAAACAAAGAATTGTTGTTCTATTTCGTTTCAATAGGAAAATACAGATTGTAAAACACTTATCAGTAAAAGTTTTCAGGAATAAGAAATTAGATTTTCACGCCTACCAACACAACGAATGTCACAATCACAAGGAGACTGAGTGTAGAACATCGTGGGAACGTGAGGTAGTAGATTATTTCCTCTCCGCTTGGAAACAACACATCACAGGTCAGATAATGAGGTATTCCATATCATCCGACTATTCCTAATACCCGACCTTATGTCACAATCACAAGGAGACTGACTGTAGAACATCGTGGGAACGTGAGGTAGTAGGTTATTTCCTCTCCGCTTGGAAACAACACATCACAGGTCAGATAATAAGGTACTCCATATCATCCGACTATTCGTAATACCCGACCTTCCTCTATATAACATACAACACATAAAAAATTCTGTCGTCTTCAAAACTGTTTATTCTCAAGCACCTCCATTTTGTTTAGCTTGTAAAAAATCTATCGATTGAGCTTTATACATTAATTGCATATCATCAATGGACAATTTACAATTAAACAAAAATTGAAGTTTAAGGGTTTATCTTACTTCTGAACTACAACTGTTTAAAAATACCATGCACTGTCATCTTCAAGTTGTTTAATGAAAATCTTGATATGAGAGTAATTTCCGAATCAGTTTCGTAGTAATGAGTGGCTTGGTTAGCGTGAATTATCAATTTTTAAATGCAAAACAAAATAATTTTTTCTCGATGTTAGAGGATTTACACTCGTTTATATAGCATATTAATAGTAGGTAGAATGATTAGGTGTACATGATTTTCAGATGATATTTTGCTTGTTGCAAAATCTAAAGAGAAAATCAATCAGATGTTAGAAAACTTGAAGGACTATGAAGAATATGGGATGAAAAGAAATGTTAGGAAGACAAAAGGAATGGAACAAAGTGATTGGTGTCAAATAAAGAAGTAGGAGGGGAGAAATTAGAAAAGGTGACTAGTTTTCGATACCTGGGCAGTATTATTAGTGACGATATGAAATGTGAATGTGAAATAAAAGCAAGGATAGGAATGGCGAAAGAAGCCTTTAGGAGGAAGAAAAGTCTGTTTTGTGGAACCTTGAATGAAAGAGTTGAGAAAAAGACCCATAAAATGCCTCGTGTGGAGTATTATACTTTATGGGCCAGAAACATGGACATTACACAAAAATGATGAAAAACAACTGGAAGCTTTCGAAATGTGGGTGTGGAGAAGAATGGAGAGAAATAGCTGGGTGTAGCGGAAAACGAATGAGAGGGTGTTAGAAATGGTGAGGAAAAAGAATAGTTAAGAAGGGGAAGAGACATTGATTGGTACATTGGCTAAGAAGGAACTAAATCATGAAGGACGTGCTAAAGGGTATAGTGGCAGGAAAGAGAGGAAGAGAGCGAAGGAGGCGACAATTAATGGACGATATCAAAAAAAAAAAAAAAAAAAAATCGTACGAAGAGGTTAGCGGGAGACCGTGGAAAATGAAAGCACCTCTGTTACAGCAAGTAACCTACTAATAATGGCAGAATACCTATGATGATGATATCATATTGTTAAGCTCAATGACACCTTTCGGTTGCTATGTCGCATCTTTGGACAATTCCCCCTTCCCCCGTTAATTTCTAACAATATTGTAGAATAAGTAGTCATTGTTGAAGGTAAACGTTTCTGTCAAATTAGGAGAAAAAATTTAGTGTTAGTCGATAAAAGTGTGCCTAAACATTGACTCCAAAAGTTTTCCAGAGTAAACAAAAATACAAACATGTAAAAAAAAAAAAAAAAAAAAAAAAAAAAAAAAAAACAATATTTAAGGTACCATTAGCGGGTAAATATTATTAGCTAAGAAAGTGATTCTATATTAATATTGGTGATGCAGAAAGTCAGTATTATATTATTTTCCTACCTCTCGTTCATACGTGAAAATGAAATGAAATCTTGAGGTTTCATGCCGGCTAGGCTAAAGAAGATTGATGATGAGAAATAATTGAAATGGTGGAATCAAGAAAGGGGATGGAACAGGAGAACTCGAGAAAACCCACACACACGGTGTTTATCCAAAACAAATCTTAGTTGGTGCGAGCTGGGATCGAACCAAGGACCCCATGCACCAGAGGTGAATGCTCTACCTCTGAGACACCACGGCCTCTCTCCTTCATACCTGCGGTGTCCATGTAGCAGTAATTCTACTCTAAGCAACGCATTCTTTCTTCATCGTGCTGAATTACCGCATGACTGCTAATAATGTTTATCCTCTAACTATCACGACACCATTCATTCAATTAGTTACTATCTGTTTCCTTTAGCTGAAGGACACAATCGAAGGATATTATGTTTCCACTTTAACTAGAAGAAACTATGCTAGGACTATCATTAGTTTCCTTTGCTCTAGAGCGTAAAATCTAATTAATTACAATTTCCATTAGTCTAGAAACCATGACCTAGTGACATTCCTTTTCTTTAGTCTAAAGGAAACTATTCGATAGATGTTACAGTTTCCTTGAGCCTAGTATACACTTGAGTAAAATTATTTCACAATTTTCCTCAACCAGAGGTATAACCGGGGGATATATTTTCTTTAGACTATAATGCGTAATTGAAAGATCATTAGTTTCTTTCCCCCTATGACCGAGGGACATTCCGGTTTATACAACTTTTCCGGTTATTTATTGAATAGAATTGTATGTAATGTTATATGAATTAGAGTAAAGGAAAAGTGGCTAGGCAAGTCACTTCAATTCGAGTTATCATTGCAATTGTGTAGAGGGCCAAGATTGATTGAATCTTGATTATGTTTACATCGGAATTTGCATTGGTTTATAAGAGTGCTTAAGGTATAATACTGTAGTTTAGCGTTTCAGGTGGAAGACAATGGTAAGCCCCATTGTTTAACTTTCGAGTAAACTGGAGAAGAAATTTCAACATTTCCATGCAATGCAATGCAATGACAATGATTTATTTGTGGATTTTGTAGAAGGGGGGAATATTTATGCAAGATTGTGTTCCGTATAGCAGAACAACTTTAAAGGGGTGCACCGACATTGCGCAAATTTTCCCACGCTTATCTGTTGACACAGATAAAGCCTTAATGAGCAGGCAACAAAATTGGAAATTGCGAAAAAAAATCTTGTGCAACGTTGCCATCATTACCATAAGTATATCGACTAATAAAAACAGTCACCAAAATGCAAGTCGTTTTAACAAAAAAAAAAAATACAAAGTAATGGATAACAATAGCATTTTCAGTCATCTATATTATATGTGTGCAATGGCGTCGTTAGAGAGGGTGACTGGGGAAATGAGTTTCATTTACAGCATCAAGAAGTAGAATAGGAAGTAGTTGCTTGAACAGAAAAGTTCCTTTTTCCGTCTTATTTCCAAATTATAGTAAAATAGTTTTTTTTTTTTTTGATTCTCACAAAATATATCGTAACATAGCATTTCACCTAACGATATGACACTACAGTCTTGTTTACTATTTTCTTTTCTGACACTAATCTTATTTTCTTTTCAGTTTTCTGTGTGAGTTCAGCGGGTTAGAAGTATTTGCAGATGGAACTTTCACTTATGCTCCTAAGCATTTCACACAGTTATATACAATACATGCATATAAAAATGGATATTATCTACCTCTATGTTTTGCATTTTTGCCGAAGAAAGACAAGAATACGTATGTGGCCATGTGGAAGATGATAAGAAACTTAGACAGTAGATTCGACTTGAAAATCATTTACGTTGATTTTGAAACAGCTGCTCACGAAGCCATCAAGAATGTGTTTCCAAATTGTGACATTCGTGGCTGCAGATTCCATTTGGGACAAACATGGTGGCGGAGGATTCAAGCCGACAATGATCTGCGACAAGCATATATGGATCCAAAATCTGAACTAGGTATTATTGATATTATTATGGTCTATTATTCTTTATTATTAATTTAATAATACCATGTGGACTTTGTTTTGTTATATATTAATACAGAATACAGTTGAAAATAGAATCTTATTCTGTTTGACTGAAGAATCTTAATTCAGTCACCATTCTTAAAAGCAAATAAACTGCTGTTCTAATAATGTACGAAATGAAGAAATTATAAAGCCAACAGTAAGATCCATCAATTTCACTACTTTCCCAATGCTTGCTTATTCTAACAAATTATTATTATTATTATTATTATTATTATTATTATTATTATTATTATTATTATTATTATTATTATTATTATTATTATTATTGCTTTTCTTACAGGTTCATGGATAAAGGCATTTTTTGGGTTGCCATATTTACATCCAACAGAAGTATCAGATGCCTTTACTCAACTAATATCAATGACGCCGGATGATACAGGGCATAAATTTTCCGATTACGTCCTAGAAAACTACATAGAAGACGGTTGCAAGTAAGTAGCTTCCTTTTGAATTTCATCTATAGTAGCACATGCTTCAATAACTCTTAATACTGCAAAAACTGTTGTCCTAGTTTGAACACAACATTAATGGTTGTGCTGATATGGTATTTTCTCTCAATGCAACTTAATTATAGTGAAATTTTCTTCTGTCTTCATGTAAGACGTAGATTAAAATGCAGGTTTTGATAGTTGTAAACAAATTACGGACCAAGACTATAAATATTTCTTGAATCTAGTGTTATAAATGTTTTAGTGTTTTATATAAATTGTCAATAATTGTGTGCATGAACTAAGGATCTTTTTATTTTATTAATTTTAGGTATCCACCTGTCATGTGGGCGTCTATACCATCCACGATGCGTCGGACGACAAATGGACCAGAAGCTTTTCACAGACATTATAATAGTCAATTTTACTTCCCTGCTCCTGATATTCATACGGTGATTTCTGCTTTGTTAGAGATCCAAACGGAAACTGCTATGAAAATAACGTCCATATTAAAAGGAATTTCAAAGGCCCAAAGACCAGCAGAAGTCAAAAGGAGCGAGTTTGTCATGAGGAAGTATGCTGAGTTCAGGAATTCGCAGAGAAACTATGAGAAGGCACGTATGACATTTTTAAAAGCTGTAGGATTTAAATTTCAAGCATTCAAACTGTAAAATGAAATTTTCTGTAAATAAGTATGTTGCTTTGTAAATATTAGAATGCAATAAAATATATCTCATAAAGGAATAGCTTTATACATTTCATTTCGATGCAAAATTTCACACAATTCCTTAAATCCTGTTGTTGGCAACGTCGCGGCGGAAATTTGCGCAATTTCAGCACTTTCTGCTCCTCGTTAATAAGACATAAATTACTTAGATTATCAACGATCTAATCTTTAGAAAAATTTGCGCAATGTCGTTGCATCGCTTTAAAGTGGGGTTGGGGCAACGTTATTTTTAAACCTACCTACTATGAAATTATGGTATTAGTTTGATAAGCGACCCCCAAGTTCATAATTTTTTCCACTTTTTTAATGCGGTCTATAATGCGGTTTTCGACGTTGCACTACCTTCAGACGAAAGCCTGTTACTTTGTATACCGAAATTACTTGCCTTTTCATCCTCAGGAGCTTTATTAAAATTTAGTCTAATATCCATTTCCTTATAACGTACTCGTCAACGAAGAAGCTACCAATTCACAACTGCAGTGACTGCTCACTGATAACTGAAAATGTTTATTGTTATTATTATTATTATTACTGTGCTACTCATTGAAGAATAAGCAGTGGTCTTAGCTGCAAGATTTTCCTTCTAGAAACAATTCTATAAACAAGACCAGCATAGTTCGCGACAATAAACATACTAAAAAAGTAAAAAAAAAAAAAAGTTACTAAAACATGAAGTTGAATCATTGTACTTTAAAACAGATTGTATAGCCTAAGAAAGGTGGAAAAAATCTTCCCAGGCTGGGAAGACTAAATTAAACTTAGAGTCAGGGAAACCAAAAGTTAGAAGGGGGGAAATTCCCAGGCTTCCCTGGCTACAAATAAATCCCTGTGCAATGATACATACCAAACAAGCTTCCCCTGCAAACTGAGGTACCTTTCTGAAATTAAACTACCTACATACTCTTCTGTGGTCCGAATCTAACCCATTCAATCTAATCATTCAATTTAGCCGGAAATTTCGCTTATTTTCTCCTTCAGAGCCGGGGTTCGCGGTCCCTCAGTGGTAAAGCGTGTGTGGGGGTTTTCTCGGGTTCTCTCGTTCACCTCTGATGTATGGAATCCCTCATTTTATCCCAGTTCGTGCCAAATGGACTATGGGTGACAAACATCATGTGTGTGGATTTCTTCGTGGATCTCCCGTTTTCTCCCACTTCCTTCATTCCACTATTTCATTCATTTCTCAGTATCACCGTCTCCTTTAGCCTACATGGCATAATCGTGGAACGTAAAACAGAACGATTTCATTTCTTCTTCCCCAGAGGCGCTCGTATATACGGTACTAGATTCTCCAAAATAGTACTAGAAAATTAATTAGTTTCTCATAAGTAGAGAGACAATTTTAACAACTAGTTTCGGGATTCTGATAAATGTTATCAATAGGTTCGGGCAAACCAGTACGAATCGGTAAACGCCAGTACTTACACCGAATTTTCCCATATGAAGGTAATAATTTAACAGTTCTGTGCGATAATTTTGATGTAAAGAGAGCTCCTTCGTGGATAAGCGGTTAACATAAGCGCCTTTGGTGTGGAAGACCCGGGTTCGATTCACGACAGAAGCTCATGTGGTTCGGATTCCACGTTAAGCTTCAAATAGCCTCGCTGCAGAAAGGGACGCTACACTAAAAATCAAATCGATGTAAAGAATCCAACCTTAAAGGCGAAACTTCACATCACTATATTGACACGTTATACTTCAAAACTGTTTCGCATCATTTTTGAACAATATTGCACATTTACTTTTCAATCAAACTACAATAAGACAGAGCAAAAAGTGCTTCTGCAGTGAAGGCAATATTACGTTTACTAGAGAAGATGAAAGATATAAGTAATATTATATTGTAAGAAGCCAAACGAGAATTTGATTACAAAAATTATAATATTTAACGGGTGTCAAAGTCTCATGTCCTCATATTACGCTTTGTTATGGGTTAATTAATGTTGTAATTTGCTCTTTTTTCTTTTTCTTTTTCTTTTTTTTTTTTTGCGAACTATGAATGCAGGAATATGGGATTATGAATATACGAATATGTGGTTAGTCTAGTTAATTTATGTAAAATCGTGGTACGGTTTGTTTACTAACATAAAATGCTACGAAAATTAGAATAAGAAAAGGGCAAAAATTCTGCGGGAGATGCTAAACTATGATTTGCACACGTATCCTAGAGACAGGAATCTTTCCTAAGACGAGCTCAAGAGGAAAAGGGGTGTGGAGGGAGGGAGTATGATGCTTGGAACAAACCAAAGAGTGAAAACGAACAAAACGAGTAAAATGAAAAAGAGAGAGAGAGAGAGAGAAAGGTGTAACGGAGAGGGGAAAGAGTTTTAAGAGCGAGAGAAGGAAGGGGGAAATGGAGAGAACGTAGCTACAAGATCCAAAATCCATCGCTAATGAGATATCCAGTCATAGTTAGGTCCCGTGTTTGCCTGCTCACCTTTTGTTTTCGCATCGCTGTGTTCTGGCAACCATGGAAATCCTTCTCGTTGCTATGGTTTCCAACATCCGGGGCAAAACTCTCCAAACCAAAGAACTTGTGCAAAGAGAACATGCGACATGTTTTACCTGCCTTCTACAAGTAAATGTCTATCTTCATTTCTTCCTTGTCCTCTTTCTCTCTCTCTCCTTTTTTTTCTAACTGTGCGTTCATTCTCCTTTCTTTTTACGGAAAGAATATAAAACACGGGCCACAGAACTATACTTTCCTGCTTACATATTTTAATTTAAATCATACTATGCTGTAACTACGTATTGTGGAAGCAGTTATTTATGAAATACAAACACAATCGGCTGAGTCAGTTTTCGAGAAAATCTTCCGAAAACAAATTCGATATCAAGAGCAAACTACCTAATATGGGTTTTTCTTCAAGAGTAATAATTTACGTCATATTGCACAACGGTGGTTTACAATCTTGTTGAGCTCCCTCGTGGCTAAGTGGTTAAGGTACTCGCCTTTGGCGTGGGAGACACGGGTTCGATTCAGGTCGGTAGCCAGGCCAAAAATGTAGGGGGGCCCGACCCAACCATATTATAGTTAATCACCATATTGTAGTTCATTTGCAAGCCTACCGTGAAAATTTTAGGGAGGGCAGTGAAAATTTAGGGGGGGCGGTCCACCCTAGTCCCCCCGTGGATACGGGCCTGGTTCGATTTCCAGCGTGAGCTCATGTAGTTCGGATCCCATGTAAAGCGGTAGGTTCATGTCTCATATAGTCTCGCTGGTGGACGGGACGCTAAACTTAAAATCAAATCATATTAAAATCACACTCAGCCTTGCTAATCTGGCTCTACCCTTCGTAAACCCTGCATACTTCACGTCCCCTTCTTTCTGCTCATTAGTCATAAATGTTTTTTGTCTAATTCCTTCTGCTATTTCAGATGCAAGACTCAATTTCTAACTCTTCAACAATAATAAAAATACAATAACAATAATAATTTTTAAATTCAATTTAATTTCGTATTTCAGGTGCTAAGAACAGCGTTAGCCAAGTATAGCATTATACGGTGGTAATTAAATACATATGGTAAATAGATACATTTGCATCCAATATTGGTATGAAGCGTAAAATAAAATATTGGATACCGTGTATAAGTACAATCGTAGTATAAAAGCAGAGTTATATAAAAATAAAATAAAATAGAAATAAAAACACTAAAATAGCTCTTATCGTCAGGATTAGATTTGCTTAATGCTAAAATATACAAGTAAGTATAAATTACGTATAAAACAGTACCGTGTACTAACTATGGTATTTGTTCAGGAAATTGAAACGTAATACAAAGTAATAAAAATTAATCATAGCCCAATCTCTTGGTTTATGTGTGTCTACTTTCAAAAATTTTACGTACATTACTTATAAGTGGGGGCTTTGCCCTACTTCTGCACAAGTTTGCTTTTCTTATTCCGTAAGGTGGTATTCTAAATGAGATGTTCCTAACTATGTACTGACTGTACAGTTTGTTTTATAATCTTGAGTCTTACAAATTTTAACGCTTGCTGTTCTCTTCTTCGTGACAGAAAAAAAAAAACTAGGTTAAAGACATCTACAGTAATTGCTCATAGTCACAATAGTATTGATATAAAAATAAGTAAAAATATACATACTTAAAAAAAGATTGTGTACCCTTTCAATTTTGTCATTACGTATTTGTTTTATTAATGTTTATCCAAATTGTAATTCAAAATTCAAGTTAGATCCAACAAGAGTTTTGTACAGCCTTATGTAAGTATTGTAGTTCTTGAAGCTAGAACAGTTTCTAAGTAAATTGTCAATTACTATGCTTGCATATGTAATAATATCAATCACATGAATATTGAATGTGAGCTAAGAGTCAACCGTTACTTCAAGATCAGGGGCGCTTGAAGAAAATTTTGTAGAGGGGGGGACCATCTCCATGGTTGGTATATTACGCCGATATTTCTGATATTTAGTATACGTAGTTTGCTATATTACGTACACATTTTTGTGAGCCAGGGGGAGCCAGACTCCTCTTCGGGTGCCCATGATCAAGATCCTTCACGGATTCTACCTTAACTATAAATTTATCGTTTATACTATATTAAGTTCCCATATAATGAATTTTCTTCGTGTATGTTACATGCTTACATTTACTGATATTTATAATCATATTACTATCACTAGTTCACTTATAGATGCCATCTAATGCCTTTAAATGCATGTTATTTCTATTTGTCACCATTCTAAAAAGTTTTATATCGTCAGCATATAATAAATCATTTACTTTTTCGAGGTTGTGCATATGTAATTCATAAAAAAAAAAAAACTGTAAATAATAATGGTCCTATTGTAAGGCCTGAAACTTGAAAAATTCCTTCTTCTAGTAAAATACTATTTTCTTTTATCCTAAAAGTTCTACTGCTAAGAAAGATTTGAAACAAGAAGCAAATAATGGTGATAAACATAAAAGAGCTAACTTTTGTAGTAAACAACAACGTTATACCATATCAAATGCTTTTGACAGGTCAATATATATTACATCAACTTTCCCGTTTGTGTAGATAATGCTTTGTAATTTCTACTAAGTTTGTTGTTATCGATTTGTTTGATAAATTCATGTTGTTGTTCAATTACAAGTGATTTGAAGTGAAATGAAAAATATTTATAAATTAACGTTTCAAATACCTTCCCGAAAGCATTTAAAATAGTGATTGGCCTATAATTATTAGGATTTCTATCGTCTTTCCCTTTAAATATGGTACTATAATAGATTTTTCCCTTCCAAGAAGTATTATATATCTGCTATGGCTGGTGCAATATTGTTGGCACATGCTTTGATTACAAAATGTGTTACGTGATCCTGGCCAACTGATGTGCAAGGTTATAGTTCACAAATCACCCTAAGGATATCGGGGTTTCAAGTTTCGCCTATTCAAGATTCGCCTAATACCTTCTAGCTATGCAAACGTCAATCAAAGCGATGACACAGAGTTAATTTTCTTATTAGGCGAAAGTTGAATTTTTCATAAACCTTGATTTAGCCTGCATACGTCGGTAGTCTTACATCTCATTAATACTTCACATTTCTTCTTGAAATTATTTTCGCGCTCTTATTAAATAGTTCAGTATGTAGGGGAAAATTTTGACAAACCCAGCAAAAATTAGTAGTTTAATGAAACTTGCAGGATAGTTTCCTTTTATCAAGTATAGTAATATCTTAAAAGTTCCGAATATCCTTCTTTAGCTTTATCCAATATAGCTGCCATATCCAATTTGGCCGTCATTGTCTATAGAACAGTCATATTTTCCTTGATTTCGTACCTTAGGTTCAATTTTACGGTCTTTTAGCTTATAACAAAATATTTCGTAAATGAAATTCCCTTTATTTGATATATAATACATGTCTGTAGGTCAGGTAGATATAAAGTTACGAACGATACAATAGACTTGTATCACTTAATCTTGTATCTATGTGTCCTTCAAGCTTATTTTTTTGATTTCCTTGTTTTTATACACATAATATTTATAAAAATAAAAAATAAATAATATATTCCAGCATGTCACAATTACAATTGATATCTACAAAATACGGTTCATTTGAGTATAAAGGGGCATTGTACTTCAGTTTATGTAAACTTATTTATCAAAATAGTCCGTATAGAGCAAGTTATTTAAGCAAAATTCAGTTTTCTATAAGCGATAGAAATAATTTATAATACATAAAAGACACAAAAAATTAACCGAGCTCCTCCGTAGCTAAGCGGTGGCCTCCCTTTGGCGTGGGAGGCCCGGGTTCGATTCCCGGCGGGAGCTCATGTGGTTCGGATTCCAAGTTAATCAGTAGGTCTACGTCTCATATAGCCTCGCTGCTGAACGGGACGTTAAACTCAAAATCAACTCAACTCAACAAAAAATTAACCCATCCTTGGCACGGTGTGCTGTTTGGACATAAACAATACGGTCGGGTTGGATTAGACCTACTGCTGCTTCAGATATAAAACAGAAGTTATTGAAACAGCTATAAGGAGAATATTTATATTTTAGTAATTTAGGTTTCAAATAACAAACTCTGCTTCTTTCAGGACAGAAAAGGTAGGCCTATCCAATACGCTGAAAAAATAAAAATAAAGGAGCTTCAAATACTCAGAAAAGTAACGTATATTTCGAGGGTATTCAACACTAACATATCACTTTCATCCTATTGTGTTACTACTCCCAAAATGTGATTTTCCTACAATTAATGCACATGTCTGAGTAAAACAATCTCGAACATGAACAATTAGACTAAGTACATGAGAGTTTTACATTTGCAAACAATTGCTGAAATATCTGGCTCCAGCCAAGTTTGCTCCCGATGGAACACCTTCAATATGGGTAACGTTTGCCCGTACTTGCTCTTATGAGTAAAACTAAGAAATGAGTGACTGGTGTGAAATAAGTCTTCTGTATGGAAATATCGACAGCCAGCCAGTACGCCACCATCATGCGATGCATGAAAGTGTAGTTGGGAATGTAATCCCATTTTTATTAGTTCTTTAGGGTTCATAGTAGGTTTGTTAAATATACTCACAACTTATTGCAATTAACGGTCTATCTCTCGAGTAGTTTCTAACAAGTTTTCTTCCCTTTCTGGAAGAGAGACAAAGTCGTATCACTTCCTAAAAATTCATGTAAAAACAGCATCACATCATCCACGTTTCCTCCTGTGTTTTCATGTATTTAAATATTTTGGTTGATTGATGAAATCTACCTTCTTTATGAAAGAGATTTTTAAAAAATCAGTAAAATACACTCGAAAGAAACAGATACAAAGTTAAGCGACACAAGCCTACTCTATCATTTGTAACTTTATATCTACCTAACCTACAAAGATGTATTATATATATTAAACAAAAGGAAAGTTTATTTACCCAATATTTGGTTATAAGTTTTAAGACCGTATGATTGAGCCTAAGGTAAGAAATCAAGGAAAATATGCTTGTTCTATACACAGCGGCGGCTAAATTGAATATGGCAGCCATATTGAGTGAAGCTTAAGGCGGATATCTCAGCATTTTTAGGATATGCTTATACTTGATGGAAAGAAGCTTTCCTGCAAGTTTCATTAACTTAACTATTTTTTACCGGGTTCAAACCCTAATACGTTTGTACTTAACTAAAAATTGGCATTTCCTCTTGAAATTGTTCTCGCGCTGTGATTGGATGTTTTCAGCCTTATACTGATTCTTGGTGCTTTGTTTAAATTTATTTTATGATTTATGCAAAACTCTCTTAGAATTTATGTTTTTTTTTTTTTCATTTTATGTTTTCCGTAATACATTTTGTAACTTCATGTAACAGTTTCATATCTCGATGCCAAACATATAATATCTAGTCACATACTGTAATTGTGCTTATATTGTTTTAATATGCAAATTTTAAATATAGGTCTATCTTTTAAATTTATAAACTAATACAAACTTTGTCATTTCTTGTCAGTACTACCAACATAATTTCGCATTAGACAAATCTTGAAAGGCGAATCCTGAATTCAAGATTCCCCTACTCTTTCTCTTGAGTTAACATCTGGAAATTCTATTGCTTGAGGTTATTAGGCGAATCTTGAATAGGCGAAAGTTGAAGTCACCAAGGATATCAGTTGTTGATACGAAGGGAATACAATAACACTACTGTGAGCATTTTCTTGTATAGTTTCTATGGTAACTTTTTTGGATATAGGAAGTCTTCTTTTGAAAATAACGTAAAAGTACACTTGCTGCTATATCTATCTATCTATTATAATAATAACATTTCTCATCTTAAAAATTTTCCAAAGCCCTTGTTGGTTTGTGACAAGTTAGTTTCTAATTGCAAAATATATTCAAATTTTAAACGCTTTTACTGTTTGTCTACAGTCTGAATATTTTATATACTCTTTTAGCATTGTTTACAGAGAAACATTTTGATGAAGCTTTGTTTCCATTTTTTTGGAATGTTCTTTTCAAAACTAGCGTTAATATATGTGTATATTATATATAAAATACATATTCATCCTATCACTTAGCCTATTGGAAAATAAGATTAAATATTGTAAGCGCAGTTTCGTTCTGTGTAAATGGTTTATCCGGTTGCAATCAGGCACGTAGCCAAGGGGAGTTCGGACCCCCCCCCCCTCCTTCGAGACCAGAAATGAAAAAAATAAGGAAGGATGAAACAAAATGAAATGAGAAAAAGAAGGATCGCGTTAAAAAATTTTAAAAAATCAGGAAGCTTTTAGTTACTCTTTCTTATGAGGAGATTTGTATTACTTGCAATACATGGTGGCGAGGTGAGCAAGATATCCTGGAAAAGTCAGGGAATTTGAAATTTCTAGAAAAATTATGGAATTCTTAGAATTTGAATGAACAGAAGAAGGACGTAAATATTGTAAAATCTTTTAATGTAAATATCTTGTATTGTAAATATATTTTTCAACACTTTTTTTTATTATTTTACTCGAAATTTCCTCATAGTTTGTTATTAAGATACTTACCAACATATCCACATTTTATTATCCTAACAAACCAATATATATTTATAGTAAAGTAGTTTAGATTGATCGAGCTCCTGGACATTTAGTATTTCATGTCACGCCCCTTCCCCCCTTTCACGAAAGCCTGGCTACGTGTCTGTTGTAATGAGAACAAACTTCGAGGGAGAAGGCTGAAATTCAGCTCAAATGTAGAAGAGACTGTGTAAATTCTATATTCCAAAGCAAATTGTCCTAAAATGGATGGAACATACGGCAGTAAAAGATCACGAAACAAGAAAATTAAAGTCAATGGAAAATCAATGCAAGTCAGTGGTCGTCCACACAAGTGCGCCGATTTCTTTGTAAATTTGGTAGGGGGCACTCAGACGCAGAAGGTATATATATATGAGGATGTTAAGACAAATTACATTCAAATTATGCCAAATATTGAATATTCATAAATACACTAGGGGGGCTCGGACCCTCCGGCCCCCCAAGGATCGGCGCTCTTGCGTACACACATCTCAAAAACTATAATAAGGAGATGGCTAATTGAATCACTTATTGTAAACACATAAGCTTTAAACTTGTTGAGGAGCATAAAAACTATGTACAGCACTAAAGTAAGTATGGATAGAACATTGTCAAAGGTCAAGTTGTTTGAGTTTGGTCAACAACAATCAATAATAATGATAAAGTATATGCATCTTCTGCGAATTACCCAGGGCGCTCCACGTGGAGGTTACATGCTTCAAATATCTTATATCTGGATTTCGAATCTCGAGTCTCGATTTAGCACGCAACGTGACTTTTGACCTGATCACGTGACACAGCGTGGTCCTTATAACAAACCGGATAGCCCTTTAGAGCTGAAGCGTAGGCTATACGTAATATGAAGCTAAAGCAAGCCCTAGCCCTATAACCTCACTTGCAACAGCAATCTGTTAAGATTGATTGCGAGACAGAACTTTTGTTACAAGATACGAATACGAGACATAACTTTAAGATACAATACGAGACAGAACTCTTCCAATAGGAACGGATATATTTCCTGAGTTTCACGACACCTTTCGAGATGAGACAGCATCAAATTTTGTCTCGTAGAGAAACTGTATATAAAAATATCAACCTTGTTCGTGCAAATACTAACAATTACCACGATATTGCGTGAAAAATTAGATAAGAACACACTTTTACGTATTTGACTTAACTACAAAAGCATATTGTGGAGCACAGCTCATTCAGTTTTCCGGTGACTCTATTATTAACTAAAAGATATAGTTAACGAATTTTCCTTTAGCAGAACGGAATTTCTAATCACGAAGCAGGTCAACTTCAATGATAGGTACTCAACTTAAACGGCCTTTTACAACAAAGATCAAAGTTAATATCTTTGAGATATATTTTCGTTCTCGGTAGTACACGTAGACTTCTATCGAGAAACTTATTTTGTTAGACAAAAGAGGGATAGAAAAACTGTTTTTGTTAGCTTCCTAGTACAAAGAAATGAAGAACTCTAAAACCGTTACCTCGAAATGACATTCCATCAACGGTTTCCTCTTAAAAGCATGATTCAAACTATAATCGGTTCTGCCCCCCATTCTGACATTAAATGTTGCCAAATTTCCGGTTAATTTACCTGTCGGTGTATGAACGTGGAAGGAAGAAATTATCTAGGACAAAAAGCATTTATGACAGCCATTGTCAGAGTGATAAGACTTTGCTCTCAATCGGAGTGAAATCTGTTCATCTCGTAACGTATTCAGATGAAAATGGAGCTCCTTCATTTTATCGGGTCTTGATTATATTGCTGTTCTCCCCTTCTCCTGTTTGATTCCCGCTTCTGTAACCGACTTCGTTCAAACTTCCGAACCTTGTTCGCCTATCAGCTCCGGGAAGTCAAATTCCAATGACCATTAGGCTCTATAACGGCCGTTAAACTCTCATTCTGCCGTACACACAGCTAATGACACTTAAAAAGTATGTATATATATATAGCTTAGCTTTCCGTTAAGTGTTACCAGACTGAAGAAAATGTTCTCACTGAAAATTTCATTTCAGTTCTATTGAAATAATGTGGATTTCTGATATTCGGGTAAAAATAAGATTACTATATAGGAATATATAGGGTCGGATTTGTAAATGTTTGGGATTAAGGTGCAGAAAACCTAGCGTATCTGTTTTAATACTGGGGATAAATTTGGGAATGAAATAGCAGGTATAGGTTCCAAATACTTCGTGGGGCTGCAAATGTCTTTTACAGAAGTCATAAAAAGAGAGACAAACCTTGCGAGTTGACTAAGTGTTACTGCTGGATATGCTCCGGAGCATTGCTCTACAGCAAAAAAAAAAAAAAAAGTAATGTGTAGAGGGGATCAATGGGGACCTCAGCATCGAGGCTATATATCCCAGTCACGATACAGCAAAAAAGAAGTAAACAGTAATGAGTGGAATAAAACCAATTCTTAAGTCTTCAATTAATGAGCGGTAGAGGACTTACCTCCTATGTGAAGGGTCCTTAGTTTGATTATTTTCACAAATTCTCTAGTGTATAAGTCAGTTTTGCAACAAAAATTTCATTACGATAATGTTGCTCTTGGTATCATCCCCAAATACATAATATAAATTTCTACGTGGAGTATGAAACAGATTTTGAGAATCGTTACTGCATGATGTTAAGTGAACGCACACTATATTCGTTGACGAGTTCATTACGTAATCCTACTACGATTTGTAAGCATTCGGTAAATAATTAACCTTGAAATTACTTCTGAGTTTCGTCCCTATTCTTTCTGTTTCAAAAATATTCGAGAAAACAAAAAATGAAAGAATTTCTTCGCATTTTTACTGGTACTTGGAACAAAATACCACTGCGAAATTTAATCACCGTTTTATAGATGGTTTCATTCATGCTTAGCTCACAATCTAAGTCTACCCCGTTACAATTGATTGGAAAACGTATTTTATATCGAAGAAAATCAGATTCAAAAACACTAGAAACTAAACTTCTAGTGCAGCAACCTTTAGGGGACTAGAGACTACCAGCCGGCTTGTTGTACTCATGCCTTTGTGTTGTACTCATGCCTTTGCCAAGCACATCAGACTCTTGCCGTTGATACTGATTTTCAAGACTGAGGTTTGCTACTTCTTTCTTTCCAGTAGCTCTCAAAAGGTCCTCACGACACTGAATGGAAGCCGCAATCCTAATATCACCTTGTGAGTACGAACGGTCACCTAACTTTGCTCTGATTAGAGGCAGCACTGTCTGGCCTTGAGAAGAAGTATTCCAGAGCGGCTAATGCGTTGGGTGATCATACGACAGAAACATGAAAAATATTTTAAAGATCATCGTGCATGCATTACTTTATTATAGTATACACAAGTAAACTATTACGGTCAATGATGGTAAACTATCCAAGTAATAAGTACGCGCATACTCGTACATCAGGTGTATATAAAGAAAACTTTACTACGCATATAATAACCTATTCGCATAAAAAAAAAGCATAAAGGATCTGTGATCAAAGCTGAACCAATTTAAACAAACAACCTTTTGTAACGTTAACTGGATACTTTTTCTTCAGAATTCTACTGAGATTGGAAAACGTCGAAGTTATATGTAGCTGTTGATGCATAATAAATAGCACTCTGTCGTCTTACTTGCTGAAGCATATATTTCAAGGACATGAAAAGTACAACAAATAATAGTTTCCACACATGGGAGTGTCCTTATCAGGTAGGTTGCTTGTTAGAACTCTAACAAGCATCTTCCTGTCTTCTATAAGGTAGGGGAAATATCTTTTTAGTTATTATTTCAAAATACATAGGAAAAATAAGTTAGAAAAGCAATGCTATCCTTAGCACCGCCTGCAAATCCAGAAAAACATTGCAGTTTCCTTAACTATGAGGGTACTTTCAAAAGTTCCCGGCATGACACGGAAATATTGCACTACTGGTAATAAGCCATATAGTGTTATATATGGAAGAAATTATGTTTCAGCTTCAACTGTCTATCTGCGTCAGTTGTTGGAGTCATTCATTTGAATCAGTGTATGTGCCTTGAGCTCGCCTACTGTATGCCAATGCTCCAGCCCACAGGACTGTTGTTGCTAAGGCTTTAGTGAAAGACTGTGGCTCCCAAAGAGATTCATCACTCTCCCTACAGCCCAGCTTTGGCAACAACAGCCGTGTGTACTCGAGCATTGTCATGCATTATGTGACCACAACGCACAGCGACTGATTCAAAAACTGCCTTCAGATTATCAGTTGAAACTGATGTATTATCTTTTTCATAGGTAACATTATATGCCACGAACGGCTTATTATCTAGGCGCGATATTTTGTTGTCAGACCGGAAAATTTTGGCAATACCCTCACATTCTACACGTAAGTGAGGTTTCTACGAGGGAAGATAAGAAATTAAGGTTACAAGGCCGATATTTCTGGAGTTTTGTCTGTTATAGAATGAATGAGGAATGTGAGGTAATTTTAACACATGGAGTTGGCAACTGTGCAGAGTTTCATCCACCCGCCACCTACGGCAGTAGTTGTAGGTAAACATAAACGGGACTCGTTTGCAAAACTGGTCTCGCAAAGAAGTCCGTCCCAGTTATTCGATTTCTGTGGATGAAATAAGTAACCAGGGCTGAAATTCACCGGCAGCTCGTAGAGGTTTACGAAGAGACTGTAATGCGTCGTCAGCATGTCGTAGAATGGTGTCGAAAGTTTGCAACTGGTAGAGAAAACGTCATGGATGAGGAGCGCAGTGGAAGACCCAGTACGGTATCAAAACAGATTTTAACACAGCTCGAGTTGAGGAGCTGTGATTAAGGACAACAGGAGAATCACGTTACGTCATCTGATGGCAGAATTGGGAATGTCGTAATATCAGAAGTGTTCGTAACACTGTGCACGGTATTCTGCAGACGAGGTGAAACACTTGTGACACCGTGGCTGAACAAGCAAGAACAGGATTTTTACCAAGAGGGAATCTTCAAACTCATTCCATAATGCGATAAGTGCCTCAACCGATATGGAGACTGTATGTCGGAAAACAACCTAATGTATGTACTATCTGTTGGCTGTATTGGTTGTATGAAAGAATATATACGCGTTTCACTGCATGTTTTGTAACCTTACTTTCTGATCACTCCTCGCAGCTGTCCGACGACCAACAAGTAAAACCAGCAACACACAACTTACCAGTTTTGGTTTCAATATTGAATCTTTATATAATGCAAATACAGTTTTAAATAGCAAGAAAATGCTTTCTTTGACACAGATTTAATGTCCCAGGAATACGTGCCATCTCCGGTTCTATCCCCCTCCTTGAAACCAGAAGCGGCAGGTTTAATAATGTATAGTTTCTATATCGAATTATCGGGTAACGATATCGAGACGAGATAGTGAAGAACGTTTTTTTAAAAAATAGATTCAGGATATAGAATCTGTTATACCGGGTGTATAAAAAATCCGGGACTATAGGCAAAGTCCGTTATGATTTAAGATGCAAGATAATGGAAAGAAAGGAATACTATTTGGAAGTATATGGTTTTCAATTTTAAAAAATGGTAGAATGTTTCCTATTGTAGTAGCCGTTTCGGTTGGTGTCCTATGTTAACTAAAAAGCAAGTTCAGTAGATTGTTCGAACAGAAGCGAACTCAACACAGAAATGACGCTTAAGAATGTGTACATTCATATCGTTTCCGAACAATGCTGCATTGTTACTATGGTAAGAGCCATAAGGAACATGCTGCTGAACTGGAAATATTGCCTTTTTTTCATTTTACCTAGTATATAGATCGCCTTATCATTGTGGAGCTGATGTTGCTGGAAATATTCCGTCATTTTAGGTTAAGGATAACTTATTTCCAACAACTTTCATCTATTTCTACGTATTTATATACTCGTATTTTCGTATCATTATTCATAACGAAATTGGCGTATGGTCCCGGACATTTATACACTAATTAACGAACTAGCTATATGATTTACTGAGCCAAGAGGTTCAATGCTGCGTTCACAAAAGCTCTTCACTGACTTCTGTCCTTAGACAACTGGATTCAGTTTCTACTTTGTATTCCTATTTCTGCGAAATCTATCTTAATTTTATCCTCCTAACTGCGCCTAGGTCTTTCTAATGGTAGCTTTCCGATTGGATTTCCAGTAAATACTTTGAAAGCATTCCTACTTTCTTCCATCTGCCCACCTGAGTATCTTAGAGTTGATGTCTCTAATAATATTTGGTAAACGGTATATATTACGCAGTTCCTCGTTACACCGTCATTCCCCATTTCCATTCCTTTACGATCCGAATATTCATCTCAGAGTTTTATTCTCTAATAATTTCAATGTGTATTTTTCCCTCAGAGTAAGCGACTATGTTTCGCAACCATACAGAACAACAGATATGTTTATCGTTTTATATATTTTAAGCTTGAAATTTCCCTGCTAACACGAATTCCCTGTTTTCAGTCAACGTTTAATTTTTTCTTGGATATGGCTTTTGTCTGTTGATATTGATCTTAGATATTTGAAAGTATCCACCTTATCGAAAGTATTATTTGATAGCTTGACTCATCCATAACTCACAGTATTACGATCCCGGCGAATTTCTATGTATTTAGTTATCTCTGCATTTACTTCTAAGCCTATGTCCCTGCAAGCGTCTAATAAGGTCTCTGCATGTCTTTCTATTGTTGTTCTGTCATCCTCTATCAGATTTCATCCTCAATATACGCTATAACCTGATGAATAACATTCGTCTCTAGGCTCCGATTGTTTGATTTTCCTTATAGCGTACTCCAGAACACAATTGAATAATAATGACAACAACGTATCTCCTTGTTTCAGGCCATTCTCGACGTGAGAGCTCATGGACAGGTATTTTCCTACTCGGAATTTGATATACTTAGTGTATATGTATTTCAAAAATATTTTAAACAATGTACGTGACTATAAATATTGTATTTGACTATATTATTACCTAGGTATATACGGTTTTCTCCTAATCCATAAACTGAACACGATCACCAACAAATTTTGTGCGGAAGTTATAGTTTATAGAACATGTTTACAATCATCACAAGATTCCAAAATTAATTAGTAAGCAAAATTAATTAATCCTTCATCTGTGAACAACAGTATTTGCTAGTGCACGTGCTTCAGACTCATCACATTGTATATATATATATATATATATATATATTATATATATATAATATATATATATATATATATATATATATATATATATATATATATGTGTGTGTGTGTGTGTGTGTGTGGAGAGAGAGAGAGGGAGAGGAGATTTCAAGTGTACTTACCTAGAAAAGGAATTTCTAATTGATATACTCTGTACACATAATATTAATAAACACACAATAAATACCCTGATTTTGCTTGAAACAAGAGGAATTTGCTTCTCAACTTATAGTGGTATAGTTATTCCTTTCTTTTTTTTTTTAAAAAAAAAAAAGAAGAAGAAGAAGAAAAGAGAAAGAGAAAGCGTTCTTCATAGTCATTTTTTTCCTTTTTCCCATTTCTTCAATTTTTTTACTTGTTTTTCATTTGATATAGGAAAAGAAAGACAAGGATGTCATATTTTCCTTTTTTATTAAAAAAAGGAAGTTATTTCAATCGATCTTTCCTTTTTTTCTTAAGAAAAGAATACATTTCTTCAATTTCATCTATGTCTTTCTTTTCTTTTTCCTTTTTTTTATGTTATATTCACAATACTGATAGAGGAGGTTCATTTGTATGTATAATTACTACTTGCGATTTTCCAGCGAATCTTCTGGGTGAAAAAAAAAGAAAAACAAAGAATGAAAGAAAAGAAAGATATGAAAGAGTGGAAGGAATAAAAAGGAGAGAGAGACAAATCTAAAGAAAAGAGAAAGTAGACAGAAATAGAAAAGGAAGAAATCACCGAAGGTTGAAAATGCTCCTCGTACCCCACTCTCAAAAAGTGTAGGACACATACACACACACACAAATATATATATATACAAAAAGAATCCTGTAAGACTAGATGCGTCGAAGTATGTTGGTTAGTGATGGTAGAAACTGAAGATTGCTGGGTTCAGGGAGGGGTGAGGAAGGAAGAAAGGGGTAGAATATTGTGTCACTAACGAACCTCATAAATATATGACCGTAACTTTCCCACTTTTCTGGTGCTTGATGTATTCAAAAAAATTTTTTTTTACATCCGTATTAATAAAAGATGAGCGGATGAACACACATACACACACATTTACAAAAAGAAAGCACAAAGACAACCCCCCCCAAAAAAATAGTTCCTTCTCTTCCTGATTACAATTGTAGAGAAAAGATTTCTTACGATTTTCTCCCTCTCCTCACCAACCTTTTAATTTTCGAGGAAAAATAGTTATTAAAAAATACAAAACAAAACGTGCCGTTCGCAGATCAGTGAACCATTGCCATTTTCGCTTTAAAAGAAAAAAAGACAAGAAAAAATAAAGGAACTGGCTTTCTTTGGTCTTAAGAACAACAGCATTCAGTGATATCTTAAAACAAAAGACGGTAGGAAAATTATTTCTTATTTTTCAGTCACTCATCAGCACCTCAGCTTATTTTATTTTTTTTTTCTCTTATTATTTCATTTGTCGTAGGGAACCTTATATACTAGTGGTAAAGGTAACCTGAAAGCTTCAATCTTTGCGAACAGATTCAAAGTGCTTAATCAACGGAAAGAATTATTATAATAATTATCCATAATACAAGATCTCTCTTACAAACAACCTTGAAAAATATCACAGAATATTTTTCTTGAGTGCTTGTTGGCTTTTGAAAGATATTAAGTTAAAGCTGTGAGGCTACATACGACTTGGAATTAGGAATGGAATGATCAACTAAGAATGCTTAACTAGAGGATTAGCTAGTGAAGATGGCCGAAACAATTAGCAGATGTCCTCGAAATGGCTGGTAAGTCATTAACTTCCATTTACTCTGAGCGAAGAGCTACCTGGAGAGTGAAGGCTTCACACTAAATGTAACTCTGTTGCATACGGACTGGGCTGCAATAGTTCGAATTTCGAGTGCGGCAATTGGAATTCTGGTATCAGATTATGAACCTTGATAATCAAGAAATTCTTGTGTATATTCTTTTTATGTTGTATATTTACTGTCTGCTTGTAATAAGAAATCTGTGATCTCTTAAAACTATTTCAACAATACACATGATGTAAGTATTGTATTTTGTGATAACGTTAGAGGAACAAGGGGCTGACATCGTTGCCCCCCTCCTCGACTGTATCCATGTATTGTCGTGTAGGACATGAAAAATATATCTAGGTAAAACATCTAGCCTAGGTCATTTGCACTCTTATTGGAATTTTAACTCGTGTCTGTCCCAGGAAATGTTAAGAAAATAAACGCATTTTATACACAAGTCAACCAGACACAAAATTATATGTACGAAAAGGCAATTCTTTGTAGTAATATACAATTCTTCTCCAACAACTTGATTTATGATTCAACTATCAACATTCAGTGCATCAGCATCATCAAACATCAATTTACTCCTCCCAAAGGAGCATCTAGTTTTCGCTACTTTGCACATGGAATATTAAAGAATGTGTAATATTACAACGAAAGTTTTCGCCGTAGTGAAGTGGTACTGTGTATCATCCAAGTTTTGGTTGACAGGTGTAGAAGATGACATTACGAAGTTCGCAGATCAAATCCATCTCATTCGGCGAAGTAGGCGCACTGGTTACATGGCCCTGTTGACGGTCCTGAATGGCGTCTCCTAGAAAGCTTATCGACTCCCCGATGCCAGAAAGGTCCATTGTGGTCCAAAGATGCTAACTATCCCTATCTAGAACGTCAATTTATCAATTCTTTATTATATGCACATGCATAATTTAGGTTAATAACTCTTTAGTCTTTTCTGACACAATTTGCTACTGGCAACGCTGCTATGAGATATTTTATGTATTTCAGGGGGTGCGCATACACGGGGGTCCACAAAGACGGACCAGAAAAAGAAACTTCCTAATTCAACATACATTTGTACACTTTCTCCGTAAGACTATACTTATTTAACAGGGAAATGATTGATGTAGCATGAATTTTGATCTTACCCTTCACCTGTATTCTTTCTCTTATAAAAGGAATCTTGTTCTATCATTTTTTTAAATGAAAATATAGGTGAAAGTACTTTACGATTATTTATCGTCTTTTTGACTGCAGGATAATACCCGTTCAATTCTATATAGACGTAGTGACTTGTAGCATTGGCCACTCCCCCGCCCCCCGCCCAAAGCCTGGACCTTTCCAAACAAAAATTTCTGGTTGCGCGCCTCATGATCATGTATAAACGTATTCTAGCAATAACATCATGGTGAGGTTCCTGCGGGAGACCCGGGTTCGATTCCCGGAGAAAGCTCACGTGGTTCACGTCACATGTTAAGCTATAGTCTGCGCCCCGCATAACCTCACTGCTGAACGGAACATTAAATTCATACCCAATACAATTCAATTGAATCATAGTGAACCAAATTGATCAAGTACTTCAGCGGAAAGTCGTTTGGAAAGCGTTTCGGAACAGCTCATTTAAACAATTTGTCCCTTGTCTGAATACCTTCTAATAAATAATTCATATCCTATGCATATATTCAGAAATTTTGCCCTTCTCTAGCGTTTAAAATTAATGTTAGTAAAACTCAAATTGCCTTTTCCTTTGAAACAATCATATTTTGGAACTTGGAGATACCAGACAAGGAATCATCAAAAGATACGAAAAAAAAATCGCTTTCTTTATGTGAAATATCAAAACTAGCTTACAAATACCAGTTAAAAGAAGAGTTTCTTATCAGACATAATATAGTTTAGTTTTATTCTTTAATACCTTCCTGAACTATAGTAAAAACGAGAACATTTTCCTCTCTTTTGTAAAAGCACTTCACCTTTTATAGGAGGAATAGGTTATTTCTGTCTATTCTGAAATGATGGGTATCAAAATTAAGAAGGACGGTCCTCCTTTAGTTTGAACAAACAAGGTAGTTAGTTAAATGATACATGATGGAACTATTAAAAACACACAGACGCAGAAAAAGAGAATTGACAAGCGAAAGAAAAGAAAATGTTATCAACAAACGGCCCTCAGGGCGCTGGAGATTGCTGACGACTTAGAAGAGTAAGTAACATAAATGGTACGGAGTTATTACTTTAAAACACGAAAGAGTAATTCGTTCCATTCAGCAAAAGCAAAAGGACTCGAATTCGAAAGAAAACTTTAACTCTTAAAAAGTAAAAGAAGGAAAAGAAAAAAAGAAGGGTATACAGCAGTCTTTTTTTTTGTTTGTTTATTTTGTTTCCCACCATTGCAATTCATTTTATTGTTTTCTTGTTTGTTTGTTTGTGAGCTTGTACGTATTCCTAACAGTGCTTCTATTCCGTTCTCAAAGATATTTTTTAAAATGTCCAAAAATTGACATTACAAAGAAATTGGGTAGGTGATGAATCTAGAAATAGGAAAAGGACACTTTTGAGCAGTAAAAGAATTCATTTTTTTTTCAAAAAAGAAATTACTATGAAACTAGTTTTCGAATACTTTCAGTTACACCCATCATACTTTTCAAATATATATCCTCTTCCGCTTCCGATCATTACTATTATTATTTCTTTCTCAGTTCTTTTACACCACTTTCTGCTACTTTTCCTTTTTTATTTTCCATTCCATTTTTTATGATTATTATTATTGCTAGTGGCCGTTTTCTCTTGTAAACAAATGTAATGGCTCCCTCATTGTCTCCGAAGGGACAATTTCCTAAAGATCTTATCTGCTAAGAGTGATGACATACACTAAAGTATGATAGGTTCATATAATCTTCCAAGACTTCGGTTTCGTTCTAAAAGAAGATAATTCCAACTCTTTCTGATCAATTCTCTTCTTTTCCTTTCTTTAGTAGATGATAGGTTATTATTCCGCTATTTTCAAAGAACAAAGTTTTTGTAAATTCGTTTGTTGTTTTATGCTTTCAACTTGTATACTTTGTTTACTTTTAACAATTTTGTTTATATACTGTCACTATGATAACTGTATTCAGAAAGTTTGTTTTGTGTAAGAAAGTCAAAATAAAAAAAAAATAACATATCATCATGCATTAACATCTGTATGCATCTTCAAATGGTCCACATAAGGATCCATATACCTTTATTGCCTCCACTGAGATCACATATCATTGCTGACTCTACTGAGACGAAACATCTTCATACTGCCTCCACTGAGACCTTATATCATTGTTGATTCCACTACGACGAAACATCATGCTGCCTCCACCGAGATCATATACTGTTGTTGACTTCATTAAGCAAAACATCTGCATGATGCATCAACTGAGATAATATTTCATTATTGACACCAGTAAGACGAAACATATTCATGCTGCCTCCACTGATACCATATAACGTCGTTGACTCTACTGAAACGAAACATATTCATGCTGCATCCACTGAGATCATATATCGTTGCTGACTCTACTGAGAAGAAATACCTTCATGCTGACTCCACTGAGATCAAATCTCATTGTCAACTCAAGTTGCTACCATGTGAAGACTAATGTTGCTAAATCCTAGCTGCTACTGCTATTGTGTAGACTTGACTCACGCTAATACAATAAGAATTCTTACTACTTTGCATCGCCGTGTTGACTTACGCTGATTAAATCCTTGCTGCGGTCATCTGAGTGTAAACTCACACACTACAATGAAAAGTTTCACAATATAGTGTTACTACCTTCTCTCAGATTGACAACAAAAAATTATTTCTTTGAGACATAAGTAAGTGTTTTTGTATCTTAATTGTCAACTCGTTTCCATAGAATTAACCTATGTATGCTTGATCGTTTTGTTGGTAACATAATCTTACAATAATATGTTATACGTAAAATTATTGTACTATGAAATTATTGCTCAGTTCTTCAAAAAACTTTTACGTTGGAAATGAACTTCAATAATGACAGTTCCATAAATTTCTTACGCGCTTAACAAAAATTAGTAAATTACTTAAATAATTTACAATAGATTTTCGAAAATTAAATATCAATAGTTTGCAATATCTAAGATGACTTAATCGCTATAACTTGCTTACAATAGATAGTACAAAATATTGTATCATTGTATCATTCGACTATTATGTAAAAATGATTATTAGTAAAATACTTGAATGTAGATTGTTCTTAAAATTACTGATCCACTGTTGATGTTGATTTGAAGATTAATCTGCGAAAACACCTATTTGTTTATTTCAGTACACTAAACACAATTTATTGTAATCGAGCACTGCCATGCACAGTAGTTAATGTTTATAATTCGGACAGTGCAGTATTTTGTAAGCATTACTCTGTACTTACCAAAAGCGTAGTAACATACACGTACTATATCAGTATTTTGTGTGAAAAGTAAAATGATTGAATTTGTTGAATGACCAATCTAAAGAAACCTAGATTCAACTCCTGAAACAGTCAAGAACACTAGGAATAATTAGACCTTTTATCTTGTTCATTAAAGTATCCCCAGGTTGGACGTAGGACTGACAGACTACTTTGAGAAAGAATTTGCCAAGCAACAAAATATGTTCTATGGATCTTTGTGTAGCAAAATATAGCGGAGAGAAAATGTTTCTTCTCTGAACATTTCACATTTTCCATACTTATCCCTGAACATTCAGATTCGCAGTAGAAATTGTATGTATAAATGATATATCCACGGAATTTTCCTTCGATTTCACTGAAATCAACGTGACAATAATTGGATGTTCAAAGGTTGTGCTATAATCATTCCGTAAAGACTCCAAAACTATCCCACAGAAACCGCATATGAATATCCGTTTCCAAAACATACGCAAATGTCTGAATTTTCATAGGATGTCCGCGGAATGTCCAGTGGTAAGAATGGACTTTTCTTGGACATCCCAATATCCTGAAATGGACGTCTCTTGGATGCCCACGAGGAGTCTCTGTGCTATATACAATGATATTTCCCTCAAAATGTTTGTTTTGCATAAAACATGAGAAAATAACTAAGTTTGTTGAATATATATGACCAGTATACACAACTTTTTACTGGAAATCCAATCAAAAAACCATTAGAAAATGACCATTAGGAAGACCTAGGCACAGATGGGAGGATAATATTAAGATGGATCTCGCAGAAATAGAAATACAAAACAGGAACTGGATGCAGTTGGCTAAGGACAGAATTCAATGGAGAGCTTTCTTGAATGTGACGTTGAACCTCCGGGTTCTATAGGCCACTGAGTTAGTTAGATATCACTTAATTTAGATAGTTTAAAATAGTACACCTTGCAAATAACTGCAGGTTGATTCACTGCAATTAGATAGATGAAGATCTAACTTTGCTTGTACTTAATCTGCTTGGAGGAGTTGTTGGAAAAATATATGAAAATGTGTAGGTATGAAGTAACTGAAATTATATTGAAATTATGACAAAGTAAGGAATTGTCTATCTAAAAGCTTATAATTAAGCGACTGAAGTTATGAACATCGACTCTAGAGATGATCGGTCTATCATTGTGGCATTTTGCCTTCACTGATTAATCATACTAATAGCAACTAAATGTACACGAATTCTTCTCTTCTGACTGAGAGCAATATTCAATTCATCAAAGCGTATTTCCGAGAGGCAAGATGTAACTTGCTAATCTAGCGTACTGCATTTCAATTATTGGTTTTGCTACAGGTGATACGGTTTTTGGATCAAACGTTGGCCGTAATTTCATTACGGGCAGAATAAACAGGAAAACATACTCGATTCGAAGTAAGTTGTTTTGGAAAAGGAAGACAAAAAAATCCTAGCCCAAGTACATGATGGCTATGTTGTAAGTATATAGGAAGAGAGAGACGGGGGACGGGGGAAGCGAGCGGACATAAGAGACAAGAGCCCAGGAGACAATAGACAACAGAGAACAAGAGATAACAATAAAAAGAGACGAGTACCTTTATGTAGAACCTGTAGCACAGGATAGTGACCACACAGATGCCCGGGCGACCTAATCACTACGAATGGAACTATCCTCAGGGCGAAGGAGCGGAATTGGGTTGGGGCAAAGAAACAGGATGGGGGGTCGCTCCATTATGGAAGCTATTGTTTGCTGACTTCCAAACTCAACGTTCAGAAACAGCAACATTTTGGTTCTATCTCTTCCATGTTTGTCTATTTCTGTCTCCTTTTCCCTTTCAATCTCTGCCCATCTTTCCTTCTCCCACTCTGTGTGTGTGTGTGTGTGTGATGACTGAATTGTCGAATCCAGAGCTAGGGTTGGGTGCTTCCACCAGAGGGAGAATGGACAGTGCTTTTTCCTTAACGAAGCCCTCGAAGCTTGTATTTCATAGAACAGCTTTTGTCACTGGTTGAAACTTAACGTCATGTTTGCCAGGGACTTCAACTCCACGAGCTATAAACTGAAAGCATATTGTTGGTTTTACCAACTTACCAATAACATGCTTTAAAATACAGAAAGTGGTTGTGTGAATCGGTGATTCCAGAGATTCGTGTCTCGTATTGATAATTTTTATACAATGTCAACAAAACTATTTCAGATTTTCATTTCTTGAGGACTATTGTGCAGATTCGCTATCAATAAAATTGAAACCAGGTGTTTTTTTTTTTTTTTTTTTTTTTACCAGCTCATCGAAAAACAACGACATTTTTTGCTAACAGTATCTGTCTATAAAAGATTTATTTTCCGGAAAATAAAAATAAGACTAACTCTTACATCCACGATTTACATAATTGCCGTTACTAGATTTTATTTTGATTTTGAGTTTAACGCCCCTTTCAGCAGCGAAGCTATACGACACGGGACCTACTGATTAATGTGGAATCTGAAACAGATGAGCTCCTGCCAGGAATCGACCCCGGGTCTCCCACACCACAAGCGCGTACACTAACTGCTTAGCCAAGAAGGAGCTCGGATTTGAGTTTGTGATCAAAAGGAAGATACCTTCTTATTGCCTGAGCTGTCCCGGTATCGATTTCCAGTAAAGACCACTCGGGCAAAAAAAAAAAAAAAAAAAAATGTAAAGGCATTTTCATGCCAGCCATCCTGAGTGTGGTTTTCCTGGTTTTTTCCATTCATACCAGGCAAATGCCGGGATACATACGTCCCAGGCCGCTTTCTCCTTTTCCCAGTCCTTTCTCACTTTCCTTTCCTAAGATAATGTGCTCGCCGAGGGACGTCATCCTTTATACGTGGCGGGCTAACATACCACACATACCGAAAACCTAGAAATCTAATTCTTCAATCCTAAATTTTATTACCATTCGCTCCAGACTATCACTTCTATGTACACATAATCGTTACTCCTTATAGTCGTGAAGAAAATATGTTCTTAGATTACCACCTGTTCAGGACTACACTCTTAATGGACTTGATTTTATGAGAAAAAAAAGAAAAAACGTGTATTATAATTTCATTCAAACAAACATGTTTCTACATTAATTATATTGTTACTCTTAATGCATTGATATAACTAAACCAAACCAAACCATAAACTAAACCAAAAAGTTTATATTACCATCTGTTTCGGACTAAACTTTACACGCATAATAATTCATATTTAGTCTTAATGGATTTGATTATATGATCAAATGAAACAGGCCTTATTTTACCATCTGTTCCGAACTAATGCTTATATGGAACTCATATGGATAACACTTGCTCTTAAAGGACTAGCTTGCGTGACCAAATATTTTTATTATTTTTTTAAAATAAAAATAAATATAAATTTAAATTTAATTTTGCAGTATTCTATAAACACTATAGTAGAAAGTTTCGTTATCTGCTTTCCAAAATGATTTTTGAAGTTCCTTTTATATGCACTTTTTTGTTTTTTAAAAAAAAAGTATAAAAGTCAATATTTTATGTATGTAAAAATAAAACTTACCAGATTATATTTAAAATTGCAAAAGCTTTGAGAGTTACTCAGAGAATTAATATTTCATCCTATACAAACAAACTCTTTAGAGATAAGAATAACCCTCACATCCTCCAAAAAAGGAAGACAAAAATGGCCACCTCCACTTACAACTACATAATTTATTTTTTTTAGAGATAAATAAACAACATATTTATATTCTACAAAAGACACGATTAAAACTTCAACGTATAAAGAATACGGTAATAGAAGTAGTACAAGAATATTGTTTCCTTTGAATGTGAAATTAAAACGTAAAAGCAGGAACAACTGTACCAATTATATTTGCTGTTCGTTTTACATCTTGAGTTTTTTTTTTAAGGGTGAAAAGGATCTCTTTGCTACGGGTGTAATAACGTTGTTTTTTGCATAAAGCAATTGCTAGCTGCTCCACTTCGTTCGCCTTTCTAAGTCTTCATATTTCAATTCAGCAACTTGTTTTTTGTGTACAAGAAAACGACAAACAAAGAATACCGTACGCGGATCGTAATCTCTAGTGTTGTTATAATGAAAAGGAGGACGAATCGAAAAAAGTAAAATGTTTAGAAAAATACTTTTAGAAACATTATTAAAAAAATCTTTTTACAGGATGCATTCCTACTTGGCAAGGGCGCCCTTGTGGTTTCCAAGGGAAGGGGGGACAAGTAGAAGCGACGTTTCTATTATAGTTTCAAATTTTGCTAGTAACTAATGTGAAAATTCTATTGGGTTTTCGATATTCCCAAGTACAATATCCTCCTAGGGGGTGGGGACGAGTGCTCCACCTTGCCCCTCTGATGGGCGCCCTTGCTACTTGGCCTGTCTTTCTGTGGCATCACTTCGTATAGCTTCGATACTGGGAACATACGTAAAACACCAATCAACAAACAAACAAATCACTCTCATTTATACTTATTTTCTTACTCTATAGTACCCAAATCAAGCAGTGGTAGGGTAATAGGTAAGTTGGTGTCAGAGTAAATGGAAGTACTACGAGTAATAATATGACAGTTAATTTAGGGGTATTTTCGAATTGTTTTGGACATTTTAACTGGCAAGTCATTTGTTTCAGTGTTCTTTATTGTTCATTTAACTTTCGATTGGGGAATAATTTTCCATTTATTCTGACCAGTGTGAGTGATTTGAGCGGTCTGAGGTGTCAAGCAGAATGGAAGGGGAAGGAATTAACACTGTTTGTAAAATGAATATCTGAGGCAACCTGCGAAAGAGAGGTTTTCTGAGTGCATTTGTGCCAATCATGATGACCGAGGGGGTCCGGTCTTTCTCAAGTTTGCTTGTGACACCTAAAGATTTTGATGTTATGCTTTAGTATTTGCTTGCATACACATCTAAACACATCCTCCCCCCCCCAAATATTCAGAATTCGGCTTTACTACCTGAGCATGGATCTAACTGTGTCAAAGTCACTGAAGTGTGGACCAGTGTTTGGGATTTATATCGCCTGTCTCAAAGAAAAAGGCAACCTTTAGTTTTAAAAAGAAGTATAATAACACTGAAGTTTAGTGAAACAAAAACAAAATGCAAATTTTAGGATTAGAAATTAGATTTCTGCGCTTTCGGAATCTATGGCCGTGTTAGCCCGTCACTAGGATTGGGATAGGATTAGGAATTTGATTTCTGGGTTTTCGGCATCTATGGCCATGTTAGCCCGTCACTAGGATTGGGATTGGGATTAGGAATTTGATTTATGGATTTTCGGCATCTATGGCCATGTTAGCCCGTCACTAGGATTGGGATTAGGATTAGGAATTTGATTTCTGGGTTTTCGGCATCTATGGCCATGTTAGCCCGTCACTAGGATTGGGATTAGGATTAAGAATTAGATTTCGGTGCTTTCGGAATCTATGGTCATGTTAGCCCGTCACTAGGATTGGGATTAGGATTAGGAATTAGACTTCTGGGCTTTCGGCATCTATGACCATGTTAGCCCGTCACTAGGATTAGGATTAGAATTAAGAATTAGATTTCTGTGCTTTCAGAATCTATGGCCATGTTAGACCGTCACTAGAATTGGGATTAGAATTAAGAATTAGATTTCTGTGCTTTCAGAATCTATGGCCATGTTGGACCGTCACTAGGATTGGGATTAGGATTAGGAATTAGATTTCTGGACTTTCGGCATCTATGGCCATGTTAGCCCGTCACTAGGATTGGGATTAGAATTAGGAATTAGATTTCTGTGCTTTCGGAATCTATGGTCACGTTCACCTGTTACGTATTCGGCGATCACACTATACGAGGATAGGGAAGGAAGGAAGCAGTCTCGGGCCTGTATGTTAGGTACCGTCCCGGCATTTGCGTGGTGTGGATGAGGAAAAACCAGGAAAACTTCATTCAGGATGGCTAGCCTGAACAAGCTGTTACACTTTATTGATCGAGTGTCTCAAACGGGAATCAAACCCAGGACCGCTTGCACAAAATTCAAACTTTGTATCGTATCTAGTGCATACAGTGTAGTGATGGGCACAAAAACAAGTTTTTTTTTTCTGTTTTTTGAGAAAACCGGTTTATGAAAACTCAAAAACGATATTTTCTTCAAAGCGGTTCAAACTTCTATCAAATCGACTTCGGATTTTCAAAAATGGTTTAATTTTCTATCAAAAATAGTTCCAGTTTATAAATCTATTCCATATACTCAAACTAATCCGGTATTCTATCAAAAACCGTTTAATGTTTTCTGTTAAAGATTTTCTTACTTCTTTGCTCACTTTCTTGGAAATTAGTACTACAAGAAGGACAGATATCGAGTTCGTCAAAAATTACACTGGTTTTAGTTAAAAAAAAAAAAAAAATGCAGAAAATGGAAAATGGGTGAAATCCTGAACCAATTTTTGAAGAAAATTAAAATCGGTTTAGGTAGGTGGAAAAACCAAACCGGTTTTGGAGGAAACTGAAATGTTGTTGGGGTTTTCCAAAAACAGATTTTACCCAATCATAACAGAGAGTTAAGATTCTTATGGCACGCATCCTTGAGAGAGTGCTTTATATCAGTTATGAATAATGTATAATGATCTGAGGGCCACGACAATATAATACAATTTGGGAGGAAGGCAATTAAAACTAAATGCGAGGTAATTTCTAAACCGTGTTACGTCCATTTTGGTTAACCCCCAATTAGTTTGGTTATTTTGGTTATTATAGAAAAATCAAAGAATTTGATACAAGAAAGCAATTAGTGTTGGTTCCAATTTCCGGAAATGAAAAATAAAGGTCAAAGATGAAGAAGTTACTATAGCATTACGCATTGGTAGATTGTCCCATTTTTAATCTTATTTGCAGAAAAAGGGAGGATTTATTGTTTCTCCCACTAAGCTTTTCGCCTAATGAGTTAAACAAGTGGTTTTCAACCGATGTGTCGCGACACACTGGTGTTTCACGCAGCCCCCTACAATGTGTCAAGAAATTTTAGAATTTAAAAATCATGAAGAATTTAATAGTAAATAGTTAAAATCGAGACAGACTGTACCAGTCAACACCTTCAGGGGTAGCAATAATGCTCAGTGCTATATAGAGTCATTAAAAAATAATTGTTTTTACTATTATAATAGATATTACTTTTATTATTTATAATAGAAATATCAAACAAATGTGTCGCGATGTCCCAGATGTTCAATAAAATGTGTCGTCAGTCAGAAAAGGTTGAGAACCACTGATCTAAACAATCTATCATGTTTTAACAATATAAACAACCATATTTTAGTTTTATATAAATTAAGAACAATTATTTTGTCACATCAACATCTTTTAAATGCTATCTCCGCTGTAGCTAGCACCCATTGTGAGGGCTGTACCCTTTACTAGAGAAAAAGTTTTTGACGTAATTGTGGAGAAATATTTTTGGTGGGCAAACAAGCAATTTTATGATTAGAGGATGCAGTTCGGATATCTGGTGGAATTTTTTGCTTATCAGTAGAAGATTAATAAAATAGATATAACGCTGTACTGCAATTAACACGCCACAAAGGAGTTGCTGTACTATATTACTATAGCGATCATTAGGTGTATACGGAAGAGAATTCTCTGTTTACTCAATTCCTTGTTCAGGAATAACTTTGCAATATGCGGAGCTATTACTTTAATATCAACTGATGTTTATGATTTATTCCAGAAACTTCCATATATAGCTTTAGTCCTCAGTTTACGGTAAGATCATGAAAATTACTAATTGGGGGCGCGGTGGCTCAGTGGTAGAGCGTTCACCTCTGGTGCTTGGGGTCCCGGGTTCAATCCCAGCCCTCGCCAAGTGAACTTTGTGGTGGACAAACACCGTGCTCGTGGGTTTTCTCGGGGTTCTCCCGTTTCCTCCCACTTTCTTCATTCCACCATTTCACTCATCTCTCATCATCACCGTCTCCTTTAGCCTAACCGGCATAATCGTGGGACGTAAAACTCAAAGATTTCATTTCATTTCATGAAAGTTACTAAGTATATGCGTGCCATCTTTATTCCCTTGTTGTCCATTGATTTATATATGGATAAACTAAAAGTAACGAGAATTTTCATAGTTTAATTGAACTGATTTCTTCTTTAAGTCTAACTTACAGTTCATTGTTAAATCAAAATGAATTTACATTCAATATACAGTAAATTCACCGTTACTTATGTTAAACTAGCAGCGTTCACCCCGCTTCGCTGGGGTCACCCCGGAACGCAATAAACTTTGTTACTTAGATAATTTTTACTTTTTCGCTTTCAAGTGATATGATAAAAACCATAGAAGATTGCAGTAAATGTTAACATTATATCGCCTGTCATTTATGTTAACCCGCCGAGTGACACGGTCATGTGGGTTGCATATAAATACGGTTAGATTTAGCTATGATGAGCTAACAAAGGATTTCTACGTTATGGACACTTGAATGGTCAATTATCTCAAGACACTGGTAATTGAAAATTAAAGTGATATGATAAAAACCATCTAGGGTCCAAATCTTAATAACCCCCCAAAAATGAAATAAATTGGTTCAGCCGTATTAGCGTGATGAGCTAACAAAGGATTTGTACGTTCTCTTTTATATATATAGATTAGTGGCTTAAATTCCAAAGTTGGTGATCCGTTTCCAGTAGGGATCCGCACGAGACAAGATTTGTGGCTGTCTCGTCTCGAAAATGTGCTGTAAAAGTGATGTCTCGACTCGAAAAATGTATATTTCTCTATTGGAAGAGCCGTGTCTCGACTCGAATTTTGTCAGGAAAATCCTGTCTCGACTCATCTCGTGCGCATCCCTAGTTTCCAGCAAAATTTTGAAAATTTACCGGGAAGAAATTGATAATTTGCTCGTTTTCGTGCTTGGTAGTATCTAAAGAGAGCAAAAGTGTATTTATTTATTTATTTATTTATTTATTTATTTATTTTTAGTAAGTGGTTATAAACATGAAACTAATTGGGAAGCGGAGGGAACTACTTGGCGGAAGGTTACTGCATGGTTGGATTGTGGGAAATTAAGAAGCATTTGCATTCTGAAATGAAATGGAATCTTTGATTGATTGATTGATTTTGAGTTTAATCAGCAGCGAGGCTATTCGAGACGTGGACCTACTGATTAACGTGGAATCCGAACCACATGAGCTCCCGCCTGGAATGGAATCTTTGAGTTTAACGTCCGACGTTTTTGCCCTTTAGGCTGAGAGAGACTACGATTAAAGCAAGTGAATGATAATGGAAGAATTGTTGGAATGAAAAAGTGGGAGGAAACAGGAGTACCCTGAGAAAACCTACGAGCACGATGCAGGCCCGTATCTAGGGGGGGGGCTAAATTTTTGCTGGCCCCCTAAAAGTTTTACAGTAGGCTTGCAAAAGAACTATAATATGGTGATGAACTATCATATAGTTGGATCGGGCCCCCCCTAACTTCAGCCGCGCCCCCCTAAGTTTTTGGGCTGGCTACGGGTCTGGCACGATGTTGTACACCACAAACTTACTTGGTCGGGGATCGAACCAGGGACCCTGTGCACCAAAGGTAAGTCCTCTACTGCTAAGCTATCGTGTCCCCCCATTTGCATTCTGAACATGGCTGCAGTTGTACAGAGACCTCGCCCCATAGTGTGGAATTTCTTTGCACAGAAAATAGTAGAGATGAGTACAGGAAGAATCTAGAAGTTTTGGATGGAGAAGATTTGTCGGTGCAAAGCAGTTGGCGAAACATAAATTACTCTCCCCCAAAGTTCTTCACGTGGCGTACACGTGACACTGTTACATGTTTAATCAGTGTTTACGAAGGGTTGGTGAAGGGGTTGAAAACAAGAACCAATGAGTGAGGTTTTAATCCAAATAAACTTAGGTTGGGCGCCGCTAGAATACGTTTAGATGTAGACTTGTTTGTGGAAGAGGCAAATATTTGGTATAACATTTGGGGATATATATAATATTTGATAATATTTCAATATTATTGATAAACGTAGGGTGATGCACATTTTGATATTTAAACTGTTGCTTATTACAACATATAGCAGCTGTATTAGGCCTGGACTTGACGAGCGCTACAAACGTGGCATTAACGCCGACTGATCTGGGGAATTGCTAAATCATTGGATGGAATATACAAACGTTTTGAACGCAAAGCGAGGACGGCTAACCGAGTGTTGAGAATATTCAACGCGTGAAATTTCTGACATCAAACGAACTAATGTGTCGCTAAAGTAATATGTACTTGTTTCTTTCGATTACTTATTTATATTCACATATTTTAATTATACTTCTGGGCTGAAATAAATACAGCATAATATTGAAAAACATACAATAACCATATGGTCACATGATGCTTCATAATGCTGTCATTTTCGGAAAGTTGCTATAGACTTTTTTTAATCAGTGTTTCGAATTGAGGATGACGTAATTATTAATTAATTACACAGAGAAGTGTCCTCTTTCTCTCTGGTCAATGCAATATTTGGTCTCAAATTATTTGGTGGATTTAGAGGGAAGTAGGCCCGTAGCTAGGACACAGATGCGACTATTTTACATTCATTCATACATAAAAAAAAAAAAAAAAAACACTGAAGTTTCTGAAGCTGAAAGCGGTCGCTAGAAGCTGAGACCCTCTAGCTACAGGCCTGCAGGAAGGTAAAGTGGAATGTGTTATATATATATATATATATATATATATATATATATATATATATATATATATATATATATATGGCCGGATTTAGGGGGTGCACTGGAGCACTCCCCCCCCCCCGTTGTGAATATACACTATCTAAAGTGAAAAGCTGGCAGTGAAAATAGCAATACCTTCCGAAAATTTCATGTCAAGTTTCCGTTTCGGGCTTAAAAGAAAGCGGGTGTTTGGAAAAGCAATAGTTTAAATCAATTCCTAATATACACCACAGATGCATCAAGGCATTAAAAAAAATATATATATATTATTCAAATGTACTGGTGCACCCCCAGAAAATCCTGGATCTAGCCCTGTATATATATATATATATTCACTGTTTTAGTTTTCTGTGGTACTAAATGCACAAAGTCACTAAAAAGTATTTACATACAAATTCTTGTCAATCAGCCTTCTTCTAACAATAACTTTACATAACTAGGCGCAGATGAAAGGTTAAGGGGGATCTCGCAGAAACAGGAATACCAAGTAGAAACTGGATTCAGTTAGCTAAGGACAGAGGTCAATGGAGAGCTTTTGTGAATGCGTCATAAATTTCCGGGTTCCATAAGCCATAGAGTACGTTAGTGAACGAAAAACAGGAAGATAAATTGGCTGGAACATCGGCTGAGAAGTAATTGTATCCTGATGGCAGTGATAGAAAGTGCGGTGGGAGGAAATGGCAAAAGGTGGCGAAATATGATACAATTGACGGTAATAAAACAGAAAATTGCTACATCAAGACAAGGAGGGTACCTAAGGAGTGCGATGGCACTGGCGGATCCACGACGAGGGTAGTGGGGGAAAAATGCCCCCCTAAAAGTTACACTTTTAGGCCAATATTGCACTACTTTATTTTTATTAGATATGAAACTCAGTATTTCAAGAGCTCCTCCGTGGCTAAGCGGTTAGCGTACGCGCCTTTGGCGTGGGAGGCCCGGGTTCGATTCCCGGCGGGAGCTCATGTGGTTCGGATTCCACGTTAATCAGTAGCTCCACGTCTCATATAGCCTCGCTGCTGAACGGGACGTTAAACTCAAAATCAACTCAACTCAGTATTTCAAGCTTACCTCAAATGCCCGGAAGACGCTCCGCCCCCTTCTGGATCAGCTAGAGACAGGGCCGGATCCAGAATTTTCTGAAGGGGTGCATCAAGTACCTGCCAGTACATTTGAATTAAATTCAAGTTTATTAAATGCCTATACGCATGTATGGTGTGAATGAGGAAATGTCCTGGAAATGCTAAGTGTCTGCTCTCGGTGAATCCTTTTCCTGCAACCTTCAGAAAATTGACTGAAACTATTGATTTTTTCGAAACTCACTGTTAGTTTCTCACTTTAGGCAGTGTATATTTACAACGAAGAGGGGGGTACACGTGCCCCTTTGCACCCCCGTAAATCCGGCCCTGGCTAGAGTGTGTGGTTTAGGAAAGTTTTCAATTTGTGGTAAGTAGTCTGTCAATACTAACAGAACTTCTATGATAATGATTATGTTGATTTACAAAGAATTTTGAATATTATAATATTACATGTATCCGCAGTAAATTTTCCTATGCTGTTAACACTGACATTGAGTACAGTCCTCGGTTTTATTAACCTGTTGCAAATACACTCAGACTTCACACTAGAGACGTACTTATATAGCGTTATTAGAGAGGATTCTAAAACTGTTGGCGTATTTGAAATCACACAATTTATTCATTTCAATTTAACTGTTAACTCTGGAAATAAGAGAAAATGGCAGTAGCGAAATCTGAATAGAAAAAAAAAAAAAAAATGATTGTAGTTGTTATCGCAGTGTGAAATTTAGTGAGGGAACTTTGTATCATTTTCTGATATGAAACGATCTAACTTTATCTTACACGTAACTAAAAGTTCACAGTAGTTTCACGTATTTACACATTTTTTTTAAGACAAATTATTTGCATATTGGATAGAAGCTCATGAAATCGTTTCCTTAATATTTTATACCTTCTTTTTTCAGACTTGAAGACAGGTAAAACCAAGAACATCTATCTACTTGGCGCGTGAGCGTCTAAAATCAATAACGAAACGTTTGTACAATTTTGTTTTATGAAGAGCTCACTGAGCTTTTGTCACCATAGCTACAACTCTGCCATCTCTTAGCAGGTGTAGAAAATGTCTTTACCGTTTGGTGACGACGCTACAGGTTCCTTACACAAATTTATATTTACTACTTTCATTCTATGGATGCAAACTAGAGGCTCCTAACTTTCAGTTGAAAAAAAAATGTTTCGTGGTAAGTGAAGTGTTTCTCTTCTAATACACAAAGTTTGTAAGAAATAAAAAAAAAATAAAAAACAGACGAAGCCTCCAGCTAGCCAAAAGTTATATATAAGAAAATAAATCCATTGACTTATCAACAGGGCTTCGAAATATTAGGCACAATCCGGGATATTTTGTATAAATAATTGCCTTGTGGTCTAGACTATAAATAAGATGTATCTTGAAGTTTGCCCTTGAGACTCAACTAGTTCCAATTTTATGAAAGTATGGTTTTTGGGTTCTAGGCTATAGGCAAAGCTGTCTTTTAAAAGACGTTGACTTCCGAAACTATTAGGTGTGGAATCTTGAAATTTTGCATACTAATGATATAGGCATGTATTATGAAAGATGTAGACTTCCAAAACTATTAGGTGTAGAGTCTTGAAATTTTGCATACTAATGATATAGGCATGTATTATGAAAGATGTAGACTTCCAAAACTATTAGGTATAGAATCTTGAAATTTTGCATACTTATGATATAGGCATGTATTATAAAAGATGTAGACTTCCAAAACTATATCATGAAATTTAGCATACTTATGATATAGGCATGTATTATAAAAGATGTAGACTTCCAAAACTATTAGGTGTAGAATCTTGAAAGTTTGCTTACTTACAGGCATATAGAGCGTACCACTTAAAGTAACCACCCCTTGTAATTTCTAAATGCATTGAAAAAAAAAAAAGCTGACACTTTGCGCTAAACAAGTATCTTAAGGAGGAAACTGTTTGACATACTCGCCAATACTACCAGATCAACAGTGTTACAAATTCAACATAAAGTTACATTTTTTTTTTTAAAAAAAATGGTGTATTAGGTTATTACATGTTTCATATTTACATATAAAACGAACACGGACTATACGAACTTATTATTCAGTATTACCAATTAAGGATGTTACATCACAACTCTAGAGGGCTCTACAACAGTAATAATACAACTGAGATCTACAAGGCGATGCATATTCAAGGTAACTTAATGTTGGATACTATGATAAAATGCACTTCAAATAAACAGTTATAAGAAATTCAAAATTTGACTTTTTTATATTAGGCTTTATTTTTTAAAGGAAATGATTAGATGAGTGTATTATCTAAGGAGCAGATTAGTTGTCAATAAACGAAACAATTTTAATGCCGTTTACGGTAATGATATCTCAAACTGCTCCTGAGATATGATAAAACTTCATAAAGTTTACTGGACTTCATAAAAATTTTGCAATTTTTACTGATGCGGATAGTATTTTGAGTAAATGGAAGATTTCTTTGACAATTTGCTCAATACGCAACCACAAATAATGAGTGTGGAGAAAATAAAATGTATACAGCAAAACTCAATATTCCAGAGCATAACTAAGAATAGAAATGGAAATCGCTACAAATAAATTTTAAAAAACACACACACACCTCCGAGCATAGACGAAGTTCCTGTTGAGTTAGTTTTAGCTGGAGCGGAAATATTGCGTAACGGAATACACAAAACTCATTCTTCTTATCTGGAACAAGGAGGAATTAAAACAAGAGTGGAAAGAATCAATCGTTGTTCCAATTTACAAGATAGGCGAAAAACAATAATTATCGAAGCATCTCTCTTTTATCAATAACTTATAAAATCCTCTCAAACATTCTTTCAGGAAGATTGACCCCATACGCAGCAATTGTTGTAATTATAACTACCAAGCACTACCACTATACTATAGTAAAATCTGTCTATAGCGGAATTGAACGGGAGTCGCAAAAATCTCCGTTAAAAATAGGTTTCATGTTAACGAAGTTAGCCTTGTGCAAAAAAAAGGAAAAACGTGCATGCATATAATGGACACATGGACATAAAATATGATGCTGTACGTACCTTAGTCAATTTACAATATTAATTTCTAATACGAATTAATACAGGCAAAACTTATAATGAACAGAAAAAAATACTATACACACTTTAGCTTAATTTTTCCAATAGTCAAGGAGGCTTTTCTGTACACATCGCTGCTTGTCTGCCTGAGAAACCAAACTAAGCATATCAGTGTCATTTCGATGTAAGTTACAGGAAATGTTGCAGTTCCTTTAAACGTTTGACTGAATCTTGATAAGTCTTTAGCCTACACTCTTTTTCCAACTCAATGAATTATTTCCATTCTTTCTTCATCTCCTCTTCCTCTTTCAGACTTTCCGTATAATTCTCAATTGAGGTATGTATATCCGTCATGTCTCCTTCGGTTTGCACATCACTGTCTGTTTCGCTAAAAAATATATCTAACCTCTCATGGGATGTCTAAAAACTTTGTAAATACTACGCTCCGAAATTTGAAATTTCCCGTTAAGAGGCTTATTTTGATTTCTATTGACCGCGTAATACAGTTTTCGTTTAATGGAGGAAATTTAACACGATTTTCACCAGTAAATTCATGAGACCGTGAAACTTTTTCGTTTAATAAAGGTTCCGTCGAAGACAGATATTACTATATTATACGTAGAAGCAAAGAAAAGAAACAATTACTTTGAACATTTTTTTTTTTTCACAAATACGTGATTTTAAGCAGCGTTGTAACTTCTACCAATATTTATCATATATTCGGAACGGTTTGAGTTATCGAATTGTTGTAAATGACATTTTGATTGCTTCATCTGTTGGAAACCAAGTAACTTCTTAGATAATCTACTGATCTATAATACTTTTTTCGAAATAAAAACTCTATAAGAAAGTCAAATTTTCAATTTTTTATAACTTTGTTCCTATTTACGTATTTGGAATGCATCATATCAAAATCATAGTATACAATATTACATTAATTTGGATGAACATCATCTCGCTTACATGAGTTGCGTTATCGTACGCGCCTTTGGTGTGGGAGACCCAGGTTCGATTCCCGGCGGGAGCTCAGGTGGTTCGGATTCCGTGTTAATCAATAGGTCCACGTCTCATATAGCCTCGTTGCTGAAAAGGAATGTTAAACTCCAAATCATCTCATCTCTTGAGTTGCGTTATTACTGTAGAATAGTTAGTTGGCAACACTCAACAATGAATGTGATTTTGTCAATTTTAGTTTTACATGTAGACTTGAAATATGTAATAACCTGAAGTAGTGCTATTTGAAAAATATATAATTTTTATGTTGAGTTGGTAACATTGTTTATCGGGTAGTGTTGCTGAATATGTTAAAATACTCACGATATTTAATTGGTACGAGTTTTCAGTTTTTTCTGTCAATTAGTTTAGAAGTTACAAGGAGGTCACATTAAATTGCTTACACTGTATATACAATGAATTAGATACAAATCAGAACCCCTCCGCTGGTCTAGCGATTAGCGTACGTGCCTTTAGTATACGAGATTCCGGATTTTATTCCCCGTGGAACAGTATGAAACTCATCTCAGTAGCTCTGATTTCACCTTGAATTATAGGTTTATGTCTCATACAGCTTTGGTGCTGACAGAAGACGCTAAACTCCAACCAATAAAGAAAACAGGAACCAATTTTTTAGAAGTCCACAGAACTCGTATTAAGAAAAGCATTGCTCTCTTACAATCTACTAGCATATAAATAAACACTTAAATATAGAGTATGAGAAAAATTTCGAAGTGTTATGAAATAAATACAACAAAACTTTTACGATATATTTACAAATAATTTGCAAAATATAAACTATTTTATTGACAATACGAGTAATAGAATAATATATATTAAGTTTATGTATATATTTTACAGTAAACTCTTAAAAATGTAATAAATTTAGAAAACATGAGCCATGACAACAATTGCAAAGTGCCAGTTGGAATCTTAAAACATGCGGTGAAAACTAAGAGTGTTGCCAATTTGAAAGATCGAATAATGGTCGCTTGATGCACATTAGAAGCAGTCCTAAATTCATACTGGTTAACTATAGAACAAAAATAAGCATACCATGGCAAAAATTTCTGTCATCACAAATAATGCATACATGTCCTCTATCAGAAAAAAAAATCATTGAAATCGGAGCAGACAATTGAGTGATGTCCCTTGTCAGCTCATAGCAGCCTTCTTGAGGTACGGTAACGTTTAAGGTAAACCCTTCGCTTTATAGCAGCCTCCAGGGTATAGTTGTGGTTAGGAGAATCCCCTCGTTTCAGAGTAGCCTCCAGGGTAATTAGTATAGGTTGCGATCAATGGTCGACTGATGCTTGCTTCCTCCGTGGTTCCTCTTTTATAGGTCCTTTTCGGGTGGCTCGTCTTTTTTCGGTTCCTTTCGTGTGGCTTGTCTCCTTTCGGTTCCCTTTTCCTCTTTAGTGTATCGTCTGCTTATTTGTAACTATTAGCACGTGTCGTTTATGAGCATGTTCTTGTGTTGTGACAATATGTTTCACGAGAAAGTGTAATTTAATTGGTATTTACATCTGCTTAATAATCGTAAGCGGAATGTGTCGCCATTCGATTTACTCATAAGTTTATTTGGCTACGTTTAGATATGAGAACAAATTCTTTTGTCATTATCTCTCTCTCTAATTTTATCTCTATTCATCTCCCTCGCCTCTGGTGCGTGGGTCCCTGGTTTTATCCCGGCCAAGTAAATTTCTAGTGAACAACATCGTGTTCGTGGGCTTTCCCAGGGTACTCCCGTTTTCTCCTAAATTTTCATTCCACCAATTTTTCCATCATTATTCATTTGCTTTAATCATTTGTCTTCCTCCGCCTAAAAGGCATAACCGTGGGACGTTAAACTGAAAGATTTCATTTCATTTCTATTCATCTCCCTCTGTCAAAGTCACAGGGGTGGATCCAGGACGGACTTCTGGGAGAGCGGTGGGTTGTAATACTGCTACTTAGAGCTACTTTTAGAGAGACTCAAACTTTGGGATGAGTTTTATTTATATATATATATAAAAAAAATCTTCCTTCTTCTGGGAGGGAGGGGGCGATTGTCCTGATCGCCCTCCCTGGATCCGCTACTTCAAAGTCATTTAACCTAGAAAAAATTATGTTACCCTTGGTTTGAAAAACTACTACCTCTTGTTTCGTACTGATCGTATTTCAACGAAATTTGGCTGTATATACTTTGTATATTTTTGTCTGTAAAGACAGTTGATAAAGTGTATGAGATAAACTTTAATAAAAATAATTGTTTCTCGGAAAAAAAATAGGATTTTTCCCCTTGATTTTTTTTTTTTTTTTTTTTTTTTTTTTTGCAAATTTATAAGTCGTTACTCATAGACGTATGATATCACTCAAAAGCCTGGTTCATTCTAAGGATAATGATGTCCAAACCATGAATCTAAGGTAATAAAAGTTTTCAAGAGGAAATCTTAAACTTCACTTTTAATAAAACTGATTCCAAATGATCAGACACGGTTCATTTAATGCAATTTTCGTGTTTCATGTGGCCTACTTCTAGTATTATTTTGCTGACAGTAAAGTTGCAAACAAAAGAAAATAGATTCCCATCCCATATATAATATTTTAAACTCCGGAACATGTTGGAATTCCATTGAATTAATGCGGCCCCGCGTGGCGTAGTAGCTAAGGCTCCCGGGTGCGATTCCAGGTGAGGACAATGTCGGAAAAGTGTAACAGCTCTTTCAGGCCAGCCATCTTGAGTAAGGTGTTTTCCTGGGTTTCGCTCATTCACATCAGGCAAATGCTGGAGTGGTACCTAACATATAGGTCCCAGGCCGCTTCCTTCCTTCTCTTTCATCGGATAATGTGCGCGCCGAGTTACGTCATCCCTCATACGTGACGAGCTAAATGGCCATAGATGCCGACAGCCCAGAAATCTAAATCCTAATCCTAACCCAATGAAGTAATTTCAAAAGCGAATGTGATTTTGAGTGTTACTTCATCACGCAATAACTAATGATTCAATTAACGTGGGATCTGAAGCAAATAAACAATAATCGGAATTGAACCAAGATTTTCTCGCACCAAAGGCTAGAATGCTAAGTACATATATGAAAGGATATAGGAAGTTCGGTTAACATACTTGTTTCGCAATCTGAAGGATAATAATTTTGGAGCACCCTGGAGAATAACAATTTTTTACCACAAATTAACAAGCTGGAAAGTTCAAATGTAAGAATAATAAATCCATATCAATTCATACTCTTATTTCATATTAATTAATTCGTTCGTTTTATTACTTTTTTGGGGTTCAGTTTTATATGAACTGTTCACGAAAATCGAATATGTAGTAGTATCAAAATGTAAATTACATGAGAGTTTAATGAACGTATATGGGAACGATGGGAAAGTTTGCAACTAGATTTGAATGTTTTTCTCTCCCTTTCGGATTTCATTATTTTCTTGCCTCTTCCTCACCGTCGTTTTTGGGTTGATTTTTTTTTTTTTTTGTTATAATCTCCCTCTTCCCTCTCTCTCAACTCATACAAGACAAGAAGACAGAAAAAAAGAGAAAGACAAGGAGAGAAGAAGACAAAAGAGAAAGAGAGACTAACATCAAATTAGGACAATGCCTGAAAAATCCCTGTCGACTTCTGAAGGAACTTAATCTTCTTTGTGTTCGGGAAGTAACCTAAAGGCGCCTTTTGGTAGAAGAAGGTTTTTTTTTTGATTGTCTTTCTTTCTACATGATTGAACGCGGTGGTGGTATGTTGTGCAGTACTTGTATGTTGTTTTCTGTTTGAGGTCTTCAGTTTGAGTTTTCCTAAGCTTCGTCACCAGTTTCGTCATGAAAATAATGTTTCTCTGTTAATCTTGAACATCGCATTCAATTCAGTACAATTTAGGTGCATTAAAGAGCGATCAGAACGCAATAGGTTAAAAAAACAAAGGTTTATTGCCGTAGAAACAAAATTTCCTTACCTTTCGTGTACTAAAACCATTCAGTCACAATTGTACTATCCACGTCTTCAAGTTCTGTCTTATACTACGCCTCAGCCTTCTACAAATCTACTTTATGATTCTTTCCAAAACGATTTCCCAACAAAAACTCGATTCTTTCGCTAGCTAGTATTCTCTTAATTAACTTAGTGTAAACATAAACAAATGTAACATTTTATCGTTTACTAGAAACAAAAAAACAAACAAACAAACAAACAAATAGAGTTTAATTATTCAATAAATCAGGTCTTACTAAATAGATTAGATTTAGCAAAGATCTTGGAGTTACATTTAATGCGAAACTGACATTTAATAACCATATAGGGAACGTAGTTAATGAATCTCTCAAGGTGTTAGGGTTCATAATTAGATTTAGGATTTAGAATTTTAGATTTCTGGGCTTTCGGCACCGATGGCCATTTAGCCCGTCCCGTTTGAGAGATGACGTCCCTCGGCGAGCACACTATTCGGGGAAAGGGAAGGAACAAAGGATAGGGGAAGAAAGGGAGTGCTCTGGGACCTATACGTTAGGTACCATCCGGTATTTGCCTGGTGTGAATAAGGAAAACGCAGGAAAACGTCATTCAGGATGACTGGCATGGAAGATTTTACACTTTTTGGACGGAGTGTCTCCACCAGGAACCCCCAGGACCGCTCGCACCATGCCACTCTTGATATATCGACAAACAGATAATGGTTAGAGGAGTCCCAACTAAATTCACTCAGCTTTCATATGTATGTTCATTTGAGTTTTATGCATCCATACCCTAAGCTTTATTTATTTCTATATTGTACTTTTAAAAAATTACTTGCTACAAATTTCTTAGCCATATGCTCCAATGCGACTTAGCAACATTCTTTATATAGCTACATGTTATTTCTGCTGACACAAGCGTCTTACCCGACAATTTACCTTTGCCTTTAAGTCTTTCTGCCTTTCTATGCTGAAATCTGCTTACTTTTCTCCTTGTTCTCCTCTCTTATTCTAGGTACTTAATTTATTCTTTTAATTCTATGAATTTCCCCGTTTACAGAGCGCGCACGTTAGTCAAGCAAATCTAACGAAGCACTTAAAGTTAAATTACCAGACTAGTTTTTTTTCTTAATTCCTTCTATGCTCACTAGATGGCACTATTGATGCTATATGAAGCAAAACCTCTGCATGGGAGGGATTCTGAGGTTTACTGTTGAGAGAGTCTGTTGTGTACTAGAAAGGCGACCCCCTATCTACCTCGGGAATAGACTTGTCAATTTCAGTTACGGTCCAATATGTTGTACGACTAAAGAGACGGGGGTTGAAAAGGTTTCCGGAAACCTACTTCAGGCTTTTGTAGAACTAACAAAGTTGCCGAATCTGCCACCTACAGCAAGGAAAATAGATTACGTCGAGGTGATACACGAATATGTGTCTCTGCGTCGTGTGTGAATGTGCTTGGATCGATGTTTTTTTTTTCGTATAAGGGGAAAATCAACTTCTTGTTTAATACACACTTCACATTAAAACTATCAGGTGGAGTTTGATAGAGAGTATTTACAAATATTACAGCGGAAAAAATCGCTCACAAAGAAATTCTGTGTATTCAGAGATGCCTTGAAAGAAAATTCTAGTATGGCTCAAACACGTATCTAGCTAAGAGTAAATTGTATCTATAATGACAAAACCTTATCAAAATCGCGATAGATAAACACATTCATATTACATGGACAATTGAGGAGAAAGATAATTGTTGAGAGTACTTTATTATTATTATACTAGCAATAATAGAACTCTCTTTAACAATATCACAGCCACCCATAAAAAAAAAATCTGTGCACCGAACCCCAGAAAATGGATTCGATTTATTTTGTTTCACAGAACCCAAATTTCAAAACCCCAGACGATTGATGGTGTCAACTTTTGCATGGGCGAAAAACTTGACCGAAATTGGATAGGAAGGATACATATAAACAGCCATACAAAAGAATAAAACTTGATGGATTTTGGATAAAGAGAACACAAATTTTTTGCCCATAAAACAGAATTGACAAGGTCAATCGTACTTGGTTTCTGTGTAACAAGATACATGGAATCCATACCCGCTGGTCCGATGGACAAAACTTTTATTTGTGTGTGTGTGTGTGTGTGTGTATGAAGACCCCTATGTGCGTGCGTGTGTGTATTTGGCTGTGTAATCAGAAAAAAAAAAACATTGATTGTTTCTTCAGCTAGTATTTGGACAATATATGAATATTTATGTCTTCATTTCAATTGACTTATTTTGAATATTTTCGCTCTCTGTTAAAATTTTGGGTAGCCTACATTTGAAAGAATGTGGAGGGCCGCGGTGGCTCAGTGGTAGAGCGTTCACCTCTGGTCCCGGGTTCGATCCCAACCCCCGCCAAGTGAACTTTGTGGTTGACAAACACCGTGTGCATGTGTTTTCTCGGGGGTTCTCCCACTTTCTTCATTCCACCATTTCATTCATTACTCATCATCACCGTCTCCTTTAGCCTAACCGGCAAAACCGTGGAACGTAAAACTCAAAGATTTCATTTCATTTCATTTTGAAAGAGTGTGGCAAGTAATGACATCTAGTTATTAGCACTCCTTTAAACTAACCTTAAATAGGGTTAATTTAAACTTAACAACGAATATCTGTCAAAATATTTGTCTTTTCTTTGCTGTTAAATTACAAACTCCCGTGTGCGTGAATGTATACTCATAGGGAAGGAATCACTTTAAAAGTTAACCTTTAACCTTTTTTTTTTTTGTTTCTATTTAAGTCATGGAAAAAAAGAGAAGAAAAGGAATGTTTCTTTGACATTTTTAAAGGGTCAAAGATCACATCAGACAGTTCGTTTTTCACGCATGTTCTCTTTCTTCTTCTTCAACTCCCGTTTAAACTCTACGAGAGTTGCAAACTTCAAAACGTGAGATCTGTTCCGCATCGTCTACTCCTATTACCTTCTTTAGTGGCCTCCTAACGTATTCACTCCCTGAACATTATCTATTTACAAGAGAGATGTGTTTTATATACGATACGTTTTTTAGAGAAAAAGTTGAAGGAAACGTAATAAGAGAAAGTAAACAAAATACATAGTTTTACACACAAACAAAAGAGAAATCTTACTAATACTATAATTTGTAATATGCGATAATGTAAAAGACTAAAGGTGTAAAATCACGTTTCCGAATTTTGAACGTATTCTCCACAGAATCAGCCCCAGAAAAATGTATACGCTCTTTGTCATTCTGTATTAGGGTTCTGGCATTGATAATTGTTCTGAAATTTAAATATGTTGTAGTATGGCTTTACGCCCAACAGATGTCAGAGTCGTCAAGTGTTTTCAATTAAAATTCTGTTGTAGTACGGTTTTTCGCTCAACAGATGTCGATACTGTCAGCACGGTTAGTGAGATAAGAAAATGGCAGGAGCACGCTTGACGTTCGAGCAGCGTAAGTACGTTTTGAAGTGTTTAATCAGATTTGGGAATGTCATTGAAGTGTAGCGTCAGTGGAGAGACGAGTTTGGTACTGAACCACCAACCCGCGTAACAATCAAAGGCTCGAGATTCTTCGCCAGAAGATTAGAGAGGTATGTGCATACATTGACCGCTGTAGCTGCAGCGACAGCTCGTCGTTCTGTTAGGTGTTTGACCGCCAACGGCCAACATTTTGAACATCTAATATGCTTACTTGAAGGTTTGTAACACATGTTTGAACAATAATTAAATGTAATTAAGAATTATGATTGAGCTGAGCGAAGCGAAGCTCTTATACTCGGGTTAGCCGTTTGGTTGTCCGCGAACTCCTCCTAGACCGTTTGGCCGATCTCAACCAAACTTAGCACGCTGATAGAGTATGTCGTGCTGAGTGACAACATAGGTCGAAATCAAAAATCCGATGTACCATCGAGGAATAATGACCGAAAAACGCTTCCTCCTAGACCGTTTGGCCGATCTCAACCAAACTTAGCACGCTGATAGAGTATGTCGTGCTGAGTGACAACATAGGTCGAAATCAAAAATCCGATGTACCATCGAGGAATAATGACCGAAAAACGCTTCCTCCTAGACCGTATGGCCGATCTCAACCAAACTTAGCACGCTGATAGAGTATGTTGTGCTGAGTGACAACATAGGTCGAAATCAAAAATCCGATGTACCATCGAGGAATAATGACCGAAAAACGCTTCCTCCTAGACCGTTTGGCCGATCTCAACCAAACTTAGCACGCTGATAGAGTATGTTGTGCTGAGTGACAACATAGGTCGAAATCAAAAATCCGATGTACCATCGAGGAATAATGACCGAAAAACGCTTCCTCCTAGACCGTTTGGCCGATCTCAACCAAACTTAGCACGCTGATAGAGTATGTCGTGCTGAGTGACAACATAGGTCGAAATCAAAAATCCGATGTACCATCGAGGAATAATGACCGAAAAACGCTTCCTCCTAGACCGTATGGCCGATCTCAACCAAACTTAGCACGCTGATAGAGTATGTCGTGCTGAGTGACAACATAGGTCGAAATCAAAAATCCGATGTACCATCGAGGAATAATCATCGAAAAACGCTTGCATAGACTTAACATGGGGAAAAAGTTTTCACGCGATTTTTTTTCAACAATTAAAAATGGCATTTATTATTGCATAATGGCCAGGAATGATTACGTAGTTTAAGCTCGCTCAGCTCATTTCATTGCAATCGGGTACATCCATTGCATTCCTAGTATATAGTGTTTTTCTTAAACAGTGCATACATTTTTCTGGCGGACTCTGTATATTTTTAGTTCCTTTGTAGCCAATCCTCCACGTGACGCCACTGTTCGATATAATCGTTTTCACAGCACACGAGAAGCTTAAAATACATTTGTCTAATAGTTCATGAGAAATGAAGAGGGAGTACCCTTAGTAATGTTTACATACCAGAATAGTGAGTATTTATAGAATTTCAGGAAGTACGTGCAAAAGTTGTATTGCAAGTTCACTACAGGTTGCAGGAGCCTTATTATGATTCAGATTTTCATTATCTCACAATATAGGTAGGAAGAGCATTTCTTAGTAACCATGAATCAACCGCTAAAGAACATGCGGAAAACACCCACTGACCGCAACAGATCCACATTGTTCGAAAGTATGTAGAACGTTACTGGAAATTTAACACTGGTAGATAATATAATGGAATTAGGAGTTAGATTGAAGGTTTTGCCATCAACTGTATATTAGATTGCCACAAAGAATCTGTGCATTCGTGAATTGCCTTAGGAATGACTACACTGACATTCACAAAAGGAACAGTTCGAAACGTGAAAGTAAGCACTCTGGCCTAAGAACATTCTGAAAAGAAGGGAAAAGCATTGCTTAATCGAATGATTTCAACTGATGAAACATAGGCTTGAAATATAGAAGTAATCAAATACCTAGTGTCATGAAGAGCTGTAAGACAAGAAACCGAGGTAATTTTTCTGAGGTGAGGTAGTTTTTTAATTCACTTTACGTTCTTAGTTTTTTTTTAGTACATAAATGTCCTTATGATAAAGTAATAGGCCCTTAAGCAATTTTCTTTTATGAGCTGCGTAGAAACAAAATTTATATCTGAAAATAACATTGTCCCAGAAACATTCTTTAGGTTACGTCTTCTTGTTTTTCCACTGAGATTACGAAATGAAAATGCTGTCGAGTTTACAGTACATTAAAAAAAATAATAATTTGATCCTTGCATGATTTGGATACACTTGTATGAAATTAAGTTGTTGTGTTTCTGACATAAAAATACAGGTTTATTTCGTGGCTTGGAAATGATTAGGTACTACTCATATGTAATTATTTCATTGCAAAATTCACTCGTAGTTTTTAGAAATCATTTTCTAGGACAGGACTTGCATCCATGGATGCAGATTAACTTTATGAGGACTATTTCTTACGGGTATAAATACACATAATGACGTAAGCCCTGAAAATAACTGCTTCAAAAATAATGAAATATGAATTTCTCCTACGTCTCCCTTAATATCGACTCATCGACCACCAATAAAATTATGAAAAAAATACGACACCTCAAGCTTCCGGTTGTTGTTACTTTCATATCTGAGGTAGACTACTATTACATTCACGTCCTTGTTTAACTTAATAAACAAGATAAGAACAATCAAGAATAGATTCCGTATGTATTTCTAAAGGAATAATTATCCATATCATCCTTACTTGATAGACCACCCTCAGTACTGTTGAGATTAGTGGGTTGTATAATGCTTAGGATGCAAAATACAAATTTGCCCGTAAAAATGCTAAAATGAAACTAAATAACTGAATAATTTTCGAAAATTCAAAGGGGAAGTACAATTTTATATTGGACAATTCTCACATTTTAATATGGTTCGAAGATATGAAGTCACAATTTGATCAATCATAACTCGAAGCACGGAACCCTGCACAACATAATATAGCACACGCTTATATAATAAGTTCAGGTCTGCCGCCATGCCAAGTTTGATCCCAATCGGATTCGTTCGGTGGAGCTCGTACGATATATATAGTGTTCTTTATTTTTCAGGAAAAATACAATGGAACGACCAAAACAAAGTTAACAATATTACTAATTCTCATATCCGAGAATTACCTGCTCGTATTTTTGCAGATATATGATCTTTTACTGTTTCAAAATCTTAATTTTCCAGTTCTGGCTATCTGAAGACAGACAAGAGATAGAGAGACAACTCCGGCAAAAACTTGAAATTACTGGAAGGGGCTAGTAGAAGGTTCCCGCCACAGAGGCTGTACACGGTTGGCAGCCGTACAAATATAATCTAGACTCAAAACAAAGTACTTACGTACAAGGTGCAAAAAAGAAATCGTCCTAGTGTATTCTTGAATTAGAATTGAGAAATGAATCAATACATTTTTTATACACAATAGTTGTTTATTAATTTAATATAGGTATTTATTACATTTTCTAGTTTTTCTCGTATTTTTCGAGTGTAAAGCTGGTAAGCCTGATATGCAGCACACTCTTTTCCTCTGCTTGTGACGTAAGAAACAAAACAGCGATAATAATGCCCCTCTTTCATGATATTGCTCCATGGCTGTTATTTGTGCCTCCCTTAGAACTCGAATTTCAATTGAAAATAAAGGAGGAAGTGGATCTATATAGAGTGGTGTAGTTGTGGTATGTTAGTGTTTTATGGTGATGTAAAGTAAAAATATGGAGTGCAGAGGACCGTATAAGGAAGTAGATAAAACTGAAATGCGGAGGACCTCCAAAATTTCAGGAGAACTATAGGCAAGAGCACCGATCTTGGGGGGCGAGGGCCCGGGCCCCCCAAAGCTCATGTAGGCCCTCTATTGTATTTATGAATATACAATATTTGGCATAATTTGAATGCAATTTGTCTTAAAATTCTCATATATATACCTTCTGCATCTGAATGCCCCCCCCCAAAAAAAAAATTGCAGAGAAATCGGCGCCCTTGACTATAGGTATATTAATATAGGTGAAAACAAAATGTTAAAAATAACTAAAATAGAATAAAGTTTAAGGTGAAAAACCTAAAAGTCATACAGGTGATGAACTAAAAATATATAAAATAAGAAATAAATGAAATGAAATGAAAATAGAAAAAAAAATATAAAATTAATTCACAAAAAAATCATACAGGTGAGATCACCTATGTTAGTTATGTTGTAATTATGGTATTATGTGTATTGTGTATTAGTTAATTGTGTTGTCGTATATATGTTATGTATGTATTAAAATTTTTCTCTTTTATTTCCAGAATAAAGGATACCTATATAACAAGAAGAAAACTAAGACCTGAGATAAGCATTTTAGGACTCAGGTCATAAAAGCCCCACCCACTAGCACTTGGGTATATAAAACGAAAAGAGAGATGAGGTAAGCAAAAAAGGAGAGAGATTATCACAGAGTAAGGAGCAGATACGTCTGCTGGTAAGTCTGTAAGAAAACGGCAAGAGCAGGGGTAGTGAAGGAATTAGAAAAAAAAAAAAAAAAAGGTGAACCTGAAAGATGTACACAAACTCCGAAAGGTGATTCAAGACATCAAAAGAAGACAAAGGAGTACAAGACATGCACATCTTTCTTTTCCACTCTAATTGTCAGAATTCGAGTCTTGACTCCAAATTGGCACTCCTGTCACTCTTACACGACGCGGAATTCGACAATATGCAGAGGACCTTCTGTCCTCTTTTAATGTCACGAATCACTCCCAGAGTTTAAGGTTCACACTGTATATTTCTTGTTTGTGCCCATAGAACTGTAATTTCAGTGGAGACTATAGGAAGAAGTACGTCTGTATATTACGTACGTTATTATATAGGTATCTACGTATAATTACGTTAACATACGTCTGTATATTATATTACGTCTACGTTTTAGTCTTCCTGTCAGGGTGTGAATTACGGCCAGGAATGGAGGAGAAAATCCCCCTCTAGAAAGCCTTTATCCCTGGCTGGAAGGCAGACAAAATTCCCAGAGGGGATGCTATTTTCCCCTCCTATCTTCAATTATATTTCTTAGGTCATTCAAATTCTTCAATTCAATGTGCTAAAGGTAAATCCGTTTAAGTAATCATTGTAAAAAGTAATTTGACTGAGATCTGCTGCTGTAGGTTAGGATAAAAATTGTATAAAACTGGTAGTATTTTCCCCCAAACCTAAGCCAAGAATGTTAAGGTTTAATCGTTGTTGTCAGCAGGTTTGGCACGATTATAGCAAGTTGGTTTAAACGGGGATGTTGTTTTTTACTTTATCTCCCTCCCTCTGGAAAATTCGCCTAATTCGCACCCTGCTGCCTATGTTCGTAAAAGAAGCCGCAGTGGTTCAATAGTAGAACGTTCACTTCTGGTGCGTGGGGAACCTGGTTCAATCCTAGCTCGCGCTAAATGGGCTTTTGTTGGAGAAACACCGTGTGCGTATGTTTTCTCTTAGTTCTCCCGTTTTCCTCCACTTTCCTTCCATTATTTTATTAGCTCGCATCATCACCGTCTCCTTTAGTCTACATGGCTTAAATGTGGGATGCAAAGCTAAGTTACATTTCATTTTTCCATAATACTCGAATTTCAATGGAAAATCTAAGAAAAAATACGTCTATTTATTTCTTGCCTGTACCCACAGAACTAGAATTTCAACGGAGATTATAGGAAGAATTATATCTTGTCTGTCCAATATTAGGCAGAAATTTTAGAATCACTGGCGTATCTTGACAAGTTACATTGGTAAAAATTAAACTTCTATTGCTCGAAAAAAAAAAAAAAACGAAACAGAACTTACTTTCCTTTTCTATTCTATTCTTGTATATAGAATTAGAATATTAGGTAACTTGTCTTTCCAAAATTTTAAGACATAAAACTTGTTTTCGCCAAAGATACTTTTCGTCAATGTATATCTGTTACGCTATCTTTCATTGTATTTCTCAACCGTAAGTATGAGAGTGTAGTGTTTAGAAATGTTTGAACAATATTGGAATTATTTGTATTTTAGTTCAATTATTAATTTCCTATACGAATTACAATCTTGATAAATTTTTATCATAGATATGCTTTTACTGAAATATTTTCTTATTTTCTGGTTGACTTTAGTGGCGTCAATTGTCAAGGCGTGCAACAAGATTCAAATTATTCAACGTTGCAGTTCGGATGCCATCTACCCAGAGAGACATTCATTTATATTGATGTAACAAAGTTTACGGTTAAATGTTCTGTAGAGAAGGGATGGAAGAAGAAGCAAGTTAGTACTGTTTGTATGGAATGAATAAACCCCTGAATATGACACAGAATTATTACCCACAGCGTAGGTTGGTTATACTTTTTAACTGACAAGTCGGAAACAGGTCGCCACCTTTCCTCAGCCCATAATGGACTGTCTTCCCGGACTTTCGGGACTAGGGAAAGAGAACGGGAAGTGTGGAGGTAGAGTGGAGGGAGTGGTTAGTAGGACGGGAACAAATGAATGTGTTAGGTGACTGAACTGGAAGTGAGATGATGACGGTAGAACTAAAACTTGCGTGTGTATGTGAATGTAAGGGTATATATAGGGTAGAGTGGGGTAGAAACGTACCTGGTATGAGGAATCGGCTGGCTGTCTTGGAACTTGGGTGATTAATGTGTTTGAACGTGGCATTGCAACTTGACATATGTGGTTCTGGAGAGGAACGTATTGGACGACGGAAGAGCCATGACGAGAGCGAGTGCGAGAGAAATAGAACTTAAAAAAAAAAAAACTCATATGAGATGACATTTCAACTCAAGACTCAAAATTTCGAATTTGTCTCTTCTTCTTCATCTTCTTTTTCTCTCCTACCACCCTAACGAAATTCTTTTTTTGCAAGGAGACATTTCGAATTTGTGTCACGTTTCTAGCATTCTGTTATAGGTTTTGCGTAGCTCTGTGATCATACCAAATGTGAACGTCAGATGTCTGGAAAATAAAAAAAAAAGAGGAAAAATCGTAAAATTGATGGATAAATCATTTTTTATGTTCGCAAAAATAAATGTTTTTCATCGTTGTGCTCTTTCCCTGCAACTCTCAAATCCAAATTATAGTTTACATGCTAATATTTCACCATTTGCTGGCGTGCAATAGACCCTGTGGTGTTCTATATTCCTCCTCCGCTTCCCAAATATTTATCTAATGTTGAACTACGCCAAATTCTTTTATTTTCTTATTAACTTTCACTTTTCCGTTTAATTATAAGGAAACATGGTAAAACTTATCAGTATCGCCTTATAAATGGAACAATTACATGTCCAGTCGAGACAAAACACTATCACCAGGCAGAGGCGGCTCTAGAAGGTAAAAACTGGGGGAGTCAGCCAGAACCCAGACTATGACAGGTATATCATGAGTTTACTATAAACTTTAAAAATATATAAATAATAGCTTACATTATTTTTATTATACAAAAAATTGGAGGTCCTAGATCCCCTCGGCTCCGAGCTATATCTACCACTGCCACTTGGGACAGAATATTGAACCACGACAAACAATTGGATTTAACTTGAGTTTAGTGTTTCTTATAGCAGCAAGAGACGTGGACCTACATCTTAACGTGAGGTTCGAACCACATGAGCTCCCCTCGGGAATCGAACCCGCATTTCCCATGCCAAAGACGCGCGTACGCTATCCACATAATCACGAGAGAGCTTACTCGACGAAGAAGAAACGCATATTAGCGTTATGGAGTATCTTCTAATTATATGCTTCAAAGTTATCGATAAAAAGGCTAACAACCATGTCACTAAAAAGTGTCCACAGTTTGATACATTTTAAATTGCACTTTTTTATATCCAGTGAAGGTATTTTGAAACATATTAATCCACGGAGTTACGAGAAAAATTACCTCAAAGTTGGGATACTTGGTTCTACCCCATGTTGGATATCACTTTTCTAAACTCCCCCTGAACGAGTATGCTTAACCCTTTCTGGATTCATGGTGTATATATTAGGGATGGCCACAAAGTTCCGGTTCCCGGAGATCCGGTTTTCAGAACCAGTTCCGGATCTGAATCCGAAAACCCAGTTCCAGAACCGGATCTTAGGAACCGGTTCCAGACCTGGATCTGAAAACCCGGTTCCAGAACCGAATCTTAGGAACCGGTTCCAGACCTGGATCCGAAAGCCCCCAAAGACCCATAAAGGAGGCACAAAGTTCACCTTCAAAACACTGCAAAGAGGACCATGCGCTTATGCCCTCCCCGCCCAGACCCGCTTGAGCCTCCAGAAAATAATTTTTGGTGCACCAGTGGGTGTTTAGCCAAATGGGTTTTCCAGTTTGCCTGTTTAGCCAATGAGTAAGCCAGTTACCCAGTTTATTTAGCCAAATGAGACAAGCGGCCGCCGCATGGGCGCCTGCCTGTCGCATCCACCATTTCATCTAACACACTGTTCACAGCCTGCCAGCAGCTCGGGTTTAGCGTAGGGATGGCCACAAAGTGCCGATTCCGCGAGGAACCGGTTCTTGGAGATCCGGTTTTCAGAACCGGTTCCATACCTGGATCCGACAACCCAGTTCCAGAACCGAATCTTGGGAACCGATTCCAGAACTGGATCCAAAGAACCGGTTCCATACCTGGATTCGACAACTCAGTTCCAGAATCGAATCTTGGGAACCAGTTCCAGACCTGGATCCGAAGAACTGGTTCCAGACCTGGTTCCGAAAACCCGGTACAATCATACGTGTGTATTGTTTTAAAACGCTCATTTAACACCTATTCCTGCTAGATGTTTTTATTGTTCAGTCATACGTGCATTGCGAGACAGGTCACGTGTGTTTTGAGAAGGAGCTCCTCAAGTTGGTGGGGGCCATCAAGTCATTAGTGGCCTTCAAGAGTACAACGTAAAACGCTTATTTTGTTCTCTCGAGATTTTAGTGTCATTCTTGGAATATTCATAGCACGTCGGTAAATATTTTCTCTAGTTTTTAAGATATCAGATTGATATTTTCCACACTCATTGCTTACACCACTTAATATTTTTCAAGTGATTTTGTGATCTATACGTTAATACAGGGGTGGTTTGAAAAGAGTTTTTCAGAAAAATCACTATTTTCCTCAAATTTCTGTTTTCAGGTATACGATACCAAGATGCGAATAGTATCGTTTGGGAAGTTGCTTGGACAAATAGTGATGATATAGTAGCTGCTTGACTGAAAGTCTAAAATTTACTTTAAAACTCTTAAAATCCCCAAAAAGTTAAAATTGGTTCCATTAGATTCAATGTTCTCAAATTAGTACAATAAAAACAACTAGAAATGTATTCAAGCGTAGGTACATTTTATTAGTGGCACATTAGTTAGTTTTTTCAAGTTACATGTTCGATTAAAAAAAAAAAAAAAAAATTAGCTTTCCCAAGCTCGTCTCAAATTGCCTTCACACTAGTGTTTCCTCTTGGAGTCTGGTAGGTGGCAACACAGCTAGCAGCAACTATTAGTTTGGCTGTGAACTATTGAAAGCGTTACTTAGAAACTCACGCGTCTTATGTTCATAATATGTATTAAAAATACCTAAATACATTTGCCTCGTAACTCTTTTAAATATTTCATATTACAGTTACTCACAGATTGATACGTATTAGTTTTGTAATAAGGATATAATAAACATTTCAGGTAGATTCTTCGGACTATATATTCATCGGACTTAAACATCTTCTTCATTCATCAGTGCCATATGCAAAGGAAAAGTTCCGGGTTTTGACACTCTTTACGTCAAGATACCAAGAATATATGAACATTACACCACATTAGGATATAACGATATGAACTTAGCCTGAAGCCCTCAAAGTTAACGAAATTCTGAGTACACCACTGACAAACATAGATCTCTAGTCCCATGCGATAAATGTTTCATTACAAAGTCATCTCTTTCGTTTAAATTGCTTTCGATTGTTTGACTGCCACTTAAAATGAAATTCGATTCCAACCTTCTTTTGTTTGTTTGTTTGTTTCGTCTGTTTAACAGTAAAATGGGATCTGAATTTCTTGACCAGAGACCTCCAAATTCCAGCTTTTGCTGCATTTTGTTTCTTTTTAAATTGTGTCTAACAAGAACAGGAGGACAGAATGTTCTCTTAAGAGCTAAAAAGGGAACAGTTTATAGCTTTTGAATGTCCTTCTCTAAAACTCTTCTTGCTTTCTTCATCTCTACGCTACTGGCAATAAAAGCACTTCTAAAGTCAAATCCAGAAGGACTATTAATTCCTCTTTGTCTAAAAGCTATTTAGCTCAGCGACACACACACACACACACACAACCACACAATGTCTTTCACATATAAAAAACATTTGCTTTGATCTTTGTCCCCTTATCTATCAGTATTCAACTCAAAGATGCTGTTAGTTCTTGCATTGCTTTGACTGGCTGTTTCAAATATGTTTGACCCCGACTAGCTGCTTACACATTTTTAAGGTGTTTGGTCCACCAAAATTCCTTTATATCTTTACAATGTCTGTTCGTATGTGTCTTTTCATCCGGGAGACAAAAAAATCTCAGAAACTATATGATGGATCAGCATCAATTTTGGCTATGCTGTAGAGGATTAAAAATTAGAAATCGAGTTCGCTAATGGAGATTGTATTCAAAACTGAAAGTGGCAGAAACCATCCATTTGAAGTTTTAACGGTGATCTCTATAGAGCAAAGTCAATAACAGATAATTGTTTTCTTTAGTGACCACTTTCAGCAGCGAGGCTATATGAGACGTGGACATACAGCTTAAACCTCTAAAGGAAACTGAATTGACTGGCGGAGTCAAAAGATGAATTTACTCAGGAAGTTAGAAAAAAGATAGATGAAGCTATGTTCATTGCCACTGTAATTATCTGTTATCTCCTACAAAAAACAAGTTCGATTCCCGGCGGGAGATCATTTGGTTCGGATTCCACGTTAATCAGTAGGTCCACATCTCACATAACCTCGCTGATGAAAGGGACGCTAAACTGAAATTCAACTCAAATTCAACTCGGGGCCGCGGTGGCTCAGTGGTAGAGCGTTCATTTCTGGTGCATGGGGTCGCGGGTTCAAACCCTGCTCCTGCCAAGTGAACTTTGTGGTGGACAAACACCGTGTGCGTGGGTTTTCTCGGGGTTCTCCCGTTTCCTCCCACTTCCTTCATTCCACCATTTCATTCATTACTCATCATCACCGTCTTCTTTAGCGTAGCCGGCATAACAGTGGGACGTAAAACTCAAAAATTTCATTTCATTTCATTTCAAATTCAACTCCTACAAACAACGAAATTTTCAACATTCAAAGAACTGTAAGATGTAAACCGTTCTAGATATGGATAAACTAATTAGTGTATGTGATTGGGTGGAAAAAATCATTGTTGTTTGATACCTCACATGGCCCTCTTTCCATTCGAAAAAGTTGGCGTCGATCCAATATGGCGGATTTCAAGATGGTGGTCATGATCCGGAATGCCATAAAAACATCCCTCCTAACTCGATTTACATGGTTGAAGTCATAACTATTGTTCCTGCATCTAAAAAAAATTGGTCTTGCAACTATCAAATTATATTGAATATGGCTCTAACCACATTAATGTTTCTATTTCGTTTTCCCATATTTCTAGTGCTCATTAGCAGCTAAAATTTTTGTTAATGTCTTATATTCAACCCTACAATAGGAAAGTAGTTGTTTCCTTTTGTTAACGCAACGCCGAAGTGATGATGTCTACTTGTCAGTGTAATTGGTGGATTGAATCAGTTAATTCAGTTTATGGAATCAAATGACGGAACCAAACAACAGACGAATGAGCCTAGTTGATGGGTTGGTATGGATAGAAGTGGACAAAACATAATGGATGGATATTGTGCCGATACGATGATGAAGCATATAATGAACTAATGCTATAGGAGACTGTGAAGAATGAAGAAAGTCGGAGGAAGCGGGATAACCCCAAGAAAACCCAAGTATACTGTGTTTGTTCAGCACAAAGATTACTTGGCGAGTACAGGAATCAGGAACCGCATAATAGATGTCTGCACGGGCAGGAATTTTTAGCCCGGGCCCGGCCCGGCCCGTGAATTTATAATGTAAGGTCCGACCCGAGTACGAAATATGTTTTTAACATTTAGGCCCGAGCCCGACCCGAGCTCGTGTGATAATCAAACGGGCCCGAAATAAGCCCGAATTACAGAATCTTAATAATTAACGCAAAATTGCATTTTTATTTACAGCAATTAGAGATTTAATTTTGCAGTTGTACTTTAAGTTCTCCAGAAAAAATGGTTCAATAAATAACGTTGTAAGTATATTTAAAAAGTTAGGCCTGAAAAGGCCCGAGAAATATGGTTGTATATTTAAAAATTTACAGCCCGGGCCCGAATTGATAGGTATATGCTTTGTAGGCCCGAGTCCGGCCCGCAGGCCGGATCGGGCTTAAGCCCGCGGGCTATGCCCGAGTCAATGCAGACCTCTACCGCATACTAGAAATGAGCGCTTTATCACTGAATCACCGCAGCTACTTAGGATACGTCACAACTAATTATTAATAAGGAATTTAAATAAGAAGTTTCATGAGGCTAACTTGAGAAGTTCGTAAGATACTCAATTTTTTATTTTCATTTTATACCCCTGCCCCTTTACGATACACATTATAATGAAAGTGAAGTTATAGATTTCTGACCCTAATCAACTGTTAACATTTCTAATGGACACGTGTGTAGATGTGTATAGCAGACAAACAAACATTCAGATTTATGTGTAAGATGATTACCATAACAACGATGTTTCTCATTGAATTTATCTCTAATGTATTGAGTTCCTTTGATACAGTGAACTAAGCAAATCAACAAATTTTGTAATGTTTACACATGTAAGAACATGACAAATATACACGTAAGTTTACAAATACCTATTCTCAACATAAATAAACTGTATATTGCGTAGGATGGTTTTAGTTACTTGTAATATTTTTTTTTATAAATTCAGAGTATGTATAATTAGCTGTAACATGTATTGTATTACACTATTTACTATAGAGACTCTTATATCATTACACAATTGCTCAACTTGTTTGTCAGCGAATGTGATATTTTTAAGTATATTGATTAAATAAATCATTGTCAACGTATGCGATATAAATCAACACGCTGAAATACAGTAATCATGTTTGACTTATGCTAGTTTTAGACGAAAGCATTTATCGTAGCATTTCTCGTAGCAAAAATCGTATCATCGATATCCTACCATGTAAAGTAGCAAATGCTATAGCATTTCCCATGCCATGGCATATCCTATGGCATTTCTTATCGATAGAACCTGCTCTATTTCGTAGTATTTTCCCCAGCATTTCTGCCTCGATTGCAGCGCCGTGGTGTGTTAAAAAGAAGCGAAAGATTTTGTCAAATATCCATGCTCTTTGTTTTTTGGGAAATTGAATTGTAGTAAAGAAAAATGAGTTGGAGTAGGGATGCTCTTTGCCCACATACTTCTTTGTGATTTTCGTTTTGTAATATGACCGGCGAGAACTGTTGTTACAATTACTATAGCTTTAGCTACCTCACGCTTAATTTCGGAGCCATAATTGCGCCATCAACTATTTATTGATTTTAGAAAGGCTTACGACTCGGTTAGGAGAGAAACATTATACAACGTTCTTACAGAACTTGGAATACCGAGAAAGCTAATTAGATTAATTAAGATATGTTTAAGTGAATCCCAAAGTAAAGTCCGGGTAGGAAAATTGTTGTCCACGAGCTTCCACGTCGAAAATGGCCTGAAACAAGGAGATGCGTTGTCGCCATTATTATTTAACTTTGTGCTGGAATACGCCATAAGGAAAATCAAAGATAGCAACCAGGGCCTAGAGTTGAACGGCATTCACCAGGTTATGGCATATGCTGATGATGTAAATTTAATAGGGGAGGATAGGAGAACAGTAGAAATAAATGCAGAGATCTTATTAAACGCTTGCAGAGACATGGGTTTAGAAGTAAATGCAGAGAAAACTAAATACATGGAAGTGCGTCGGGGCCGTAATACGGCAAATTGTGGAGGCGTTAAAATATTAAATAATGCTTTTGATAAAGTGGATACTTTCAAATATTTAGGATCAATATTAACAGACGAAAATCATATTCACGAAGAAATTAAATGTCGACTAAAAGCAGGGAATTCGTGTTACTACTCGGTTCAGAATCTCTTGTCGTCGCGAATTCTGTCGAGGAATTTGAAGCTTAAAATATATAAAACGATAATCAGGCCTGTTGTTCTGTATGGTTGCGAAACATGGTCGCTTACTCTGAGGGAAGAACATAGACTGAAAGTATTTGAGAACAGGATCCTGAGAAGAATATTCGGACCCAAGAGGAACGAGAATGGGGAATGGCGGAAGCTTCATAACGAGGAACTACATAGTTTATACGGTTTACCCAACATTGTTAGGGTCGTCAAGTCTAGGAGGCTTAGGTGGGCAGGTCATGTAGCTAGAATGGAAGAAAGTAGAAACGCTTTCAAAGTCTTGACTGGTAGACCCATAGGAAAACGACCATTAGGAAGACCTAGGCGCAGATGGGAGGATAATATTAAGATGGATCTCGCAGAGATAGGAATACAAAGTAGAAACTGGATGCAATTAGCTAAGGATAGAAGTCAGTGGAGAGCTTTTGTGAACGCGGCACTGAACCTCCGGGTTCCATAGGCCATAGAGTTAGTTAGTTAGTTAATTGCGCTCTTCTCCAGTGATTTGTTTGCTACGTCACGACAGATGCTTATCAAAATGCTACCGTTTAAAAGCACCATATACTTTTGATGCCATAGAGTATTATTGAAATTTTTGGCAGCACATCTGCTACAAGAAATGCTACGATAAATGCTTCCGTCTAAAACTAGCCTTACTCTCACAGTAACATCATGTTTACGTAGGAATTCGAATCTAAGGTATTTTCTGTTCAGTACATCACAGAAAACCAGATTTAACAGCAGCTGTGTTGGACAGCGATGTAAAAGGCTTCAAATATTTTATAGAATTGACCTCTAGATGGCATTAGCGTACAGCAAAAACAAACCAGTAACTGATAGATTACTAATTGAGGTTCTGAACTGAAAACTAGTGAGTTTTGAAATAAGAACTGAAACTCTTCTGGGTTGTGATGAATATAGTTTTCTCGGGCCATCTGTCAGGTGAATCCTAAGTCGTCCAACGTTTCGAGAACCGACAACGTTGTTCTCGTCTTCAAGGACCGGAGAGATACCGGTTCCAACTCAGCCAAACATGCCTTCCCTCACTGGAAGAAAACGTATACAAAGCAACCAATCAGGGCTTGTCAAAAAATCCAGTCAACCAGCCAATCATAATTGAGTGACGCTAATTGGATGTCGCCATTGACCACTCGAATTCCAGCCCTTCATGCCAACACTTATACAGGGTGTCCAATATACAATGCAACCCGGAGATTGGGATAGTCGAACTTTTGAACCTGAAGCGATACACAAATAATGATTATACCAAAGTGAAGCTTTGTTTATGCATATATTTTTAAACTAGGAAGCAACGATTGAAGTACAATACTGGGAATCACACAGTGTTGTCAGATGTAACCGAAGGTGTAAATCATTTTTTTTTTTTTTTTTTTAACAAAACATGTAAATTGACTCTTAACTCATACGTATGGATGTTCTGTTGTTAACTTTCAGTTTGTTTGCTTGGAGTAGCTTGTAAACTATGGAACAGAAAAAATAATTTTTCATTTCCACCAATAAATAATCGGATGAGGCCTCTGTAAAAGGGAACTAGGGAAATCGTAATTATCATAGATTAACACTCTGAATTGGCAACATTGCTGATGTTTCAGTGCATCAAAATGCGTGTTAAGGACCTGTCTACATTATGCAATTCCTGAAAACAACGAAAAAGAAACTTTGAAATTATCATCATGAGTGTTGGCTCTGGAGTTTTTGTTTTTGAAATTATGAACAGAAGAAAGTAAATTATCAAACGAGAAACAACCAATTTCTAAAATGTCCCCCACGGAATAATTGGAGAATTAAATTTCTTTAGTTTCATTGCGTTCAGTTGAACATTACAGAACAAAAGCGTAATGGAAATATCAAATTCTGAAAACAAAATGTGCTTGTTTTCATCTACAATTTCAATAACCTTTTTTAATTAAGGAAAATACTTATTAGGAATTTAAAAATTGGAATTTACGAATAATTCACCCAATTATTGAAAAAAAGTAAATGGCATACAGAAGTTTCAGTTTCTATATTTTGTATTTTTTTTTTTAATTTTTGTAATTAGTATATCGCGTGGGAACTTTAGGACCAAAATGGGAATTTCTTTCTTTCAAGATGGGATTTTATAAGGTTGCATCACTGCTTCTGGGTCATATGTAGTTATACAGGGGTAGACAAAAAAAATCTAAGAACACTTCATACAGGACACGTAAGTTTGAGCCTCCACTGTACAACACGGGATGCTGTCGCCGATCGTTTTTTGTTTTCAATGTGTCATGTGGACCTTCCTCTTCCGTCAACAGTAACCAATTCACCTGTGAATGTCGTGGTGTGAAAGTGGTGCGGTGAAATGGGCGACCTGACAGACTTCCAAAGAAGCATGATCGTTGGTACCCGTCTGGTTGGAGCTTCAGTGGCAATAGTGGCGAACATTGTAGGGGTATCGAAAGGCACTGTGTCCAATGTCACGAGAGCATACACAATTCATGGACAAACGACGTCTGCAAAGCACAACAGTGGTCGAAAGACAATCCTGTCAGGTAGGGACAGGAGGGCATTAAAACGGATTGTAGCAGCTAAAAAGAAGACCCCTGCATTGAAAATTACGTCTGAACTCAATTCCGGCCTACAGAACCCGGCTACATCGAAAACAGTGCGACGGAAACTTCATAAAATGAAAATTGATGGCAGGGCCGCTATTGCCAAACCCCTGTTTTCATGACAGTGATATCGTGGTTTTCTGCAGGTCCCATCATAGCCCTGCATGGAATGATGAATGCTAAGGCGTATGAGGCCATTTTGGGGGACCCGGTTCTATCCATGGCCCAAATATTGTTCTCTGATGGTGATGGCATCTACCAAGATGATTTGGCACCCTGTCACGCTGCAAAAACGGTGAAATCATGATTTGAGGAGCATAACCAGGAGCTATCATTCCTCCCCTGGGTCCCACAATCACCAGGTCTGAACATCATTGAGCCATTGTGGTCTGAGTTAGAAAGGCGTGTTCGGTCTCATTACCCTCCACCAGCATCCCTTAAGGAACTGGAGCATGTTTTGGAGGAAAAATGGTACAAAATTCCACACACCACGATTCAGGAGCTGTATACGTCAATTCCACGTCGAATCCAAGCTGTTTTGGACGCAAAAGGATGCCCCACACCATACTAGGTATAATTTTTTACACTTTTGCAAACTGTTAGATTTTTTTTGTCCAATCCCTGTATAAAACTGAGCTTGAAGCTATATATTAGGTCACGAATTCAACTGATTTCTGTCACTCATTGAGAAGTCCATCACTCAAAAACCATTCTGGAATGAATTCAAAAAGACTCTTCTGTAAAGTAGTACTAACTTAGAATCCTGGAAGGTCACGTCTCTTATAACATAAACCTTAAATAAACTATCAAAACGATTGTTCTTACGCGAGATCGAATTCTAGTCTTCCATGAGAGTTGCTTCCATGTTAATTTTGAATGATAACAAGACAAAGTGTTGTAAACTAATACAATAAAAGAAATAATAATACTGAATTTTAAACATTTCATTTTTTATTATGGTATCCTTTGCTAGTGCTTGAATGGTGGACCTACTTAGCACATACAGTATGTCTACTTTCAAACTTATTAATGAACGTTTAGCCGACATGCTTTAATCGAGTCTGTTTTCCAGTATGTCCGAACAATTAAGACACGCTGCTGAATAGTGTACACAGATAATATATATAAATTTGCAATTTCCTTAACAACTACAGTCAGCACGCGTAGCTAACAATCACTTACTTCCGATTCCCCCACACATAACTGAATGAAGGAAACCACAATGCCAGAAAACATGCTGGATAGACACTAGTGGTGAAGCCTGTTTCTAGGCAGAACAACAGATTCGTATTTACTGCATATCAGGGACACGGTAGGTCAGTGGTAGAGCGTTCACTTCTGGTGCCTGGGGACCTTGGTTCGATCCTAGCTCGCGTCAAGTAAGCTTTGTCGTAGACAAACACCGTATGCGTGGGTTTTCACGGGGTTCTCCCGTTTCCTCCCACTCTCTTCATTCCATCATTTCATTCATTTCTCATTATCACCGTCTCCTTTAGCCTAGCCGGCATAACCGTGGAATATAAAACTTAGAGATTTCATTTCATTTCTTAGTTATACCAGCATCCGAAGCGAACTGACTAGCGACCATGAGCGGACATTTTACGCCATAATATTTAACTAAAAAGATACACTTCACTCTAAGATAACGGATATACAATCAATAATCTTTAATTACAACTACTTGGAATTGCGGAGCGATTCTCGACGCTGAGGAAGATGATCGTTGTCCAGATTTGGAAGTCTTATGGGAATCCTCCATACGCGAATATGAGGATTCAAAACAACATATGAAGTGTAAAAAGAGAAGTTTTCTACTTACCTATCGTAGATACGTATGCTCTAAAGATTAGAGAAGAAGAATTATGCATTTTCAATAGTTCATTAATTTAATATTACTATTACATGCTTATTCTTATTACATAACATTCCTATTGGTACGTAGTTTGCTCCTCCTAGAGCCGATAAACCTGACAAGCATCCGAATTTGTCTCTTTTGTCTCATCAACAGTAACATCAAGAACAATTAGATATGGACAATATGAAAACATTGTCCGTATCTAATTGGTCTAACCACTATTGGCACAAACTTTCATCATCATCATCATCATCAATTTATTCTATCTTCCTGGATGAGGAAAGGGTAGCCATTGAATATTTTGAACAAATGGATGCATTTAATAATTTCGCTTAGTTCTATTGAGGGTTTTGGCAAACTTTAAAAGAGGCATATTATCTAAGCAGGGCAGAGAAAAACGCAATTGTCCTCTCTGGAGTAGTATGTTCGCACCAGTAAGTTTCCTAGGTGAGATTTGCTCTTTTTGTTTTTTTATTCATAAGTGAAATGAGATAGTGAAATGCAATGTACCACAATCATAGACCATTTTATTCTACAACAGAAAATATGAATCTGGAGAATGTTTAGTGTTGCCATCCATAGAAATTACAGTGTTGCCAGAATAACAACGCCCCTAAAATTTAAGTTAAGGCAGCGACTAGAGAAACAATCTCAACTGCATTTGGTTGCGTATCATGTTGTTTTGGTATCCTGTGAACTACTTTAGGAGTAACATTATTATTTAGTTTTAGTAACTGTATGTTAAAATTCTTTTGTTTATTACAAACTAAATAAAACTATTATTTAAAAAGTAGTTCACAGAAAACCAAAACAACTTGATACGTAACCAAATGCAGTTGAGTTCATTCCTCTACTCGTTGTCTTAACTTAGATTTTAAGGAAATTGTTTTTCTGGCAACACTGTAATTTCTATGGATGGCAACACTGAATATTCTTCAGGTTCATATTTTCTGTTGTAAAATAGCATTATCTATGATAGTGGTAAGTTGCATTTCATTATCTCCTTTCACTTATGAAAAACAAGAAAAAGAAAAATGGTAAATTTTGTATTATTTTCAGTAAGGCAGGCTCTTAACGACCACATTGACTGGCTTTAAATTGGTAATATTTTCTGTGGACTCTGAGATCCTGGTGGTTTACAAGTTAATCTGGTAGCTATGTGAAAGTGTAGTCACAGCAAGCCGGTAGCCAGCCCAAAAATGTAGGGGAGAGGCCGGTAGAAGTTAGAGGGAGCCGACCCAACCATATTATAGTTCATTTGGAAGCCTACCGTGAAAATTTTAGGGTGGTGGTGAAGATTTAGAGGGGGCGGGCCACCCTAGCCCCCCGTGGATACGGGCCTGAGTCACACTCCAGTTCATGACTTCTTAATAATGGCAAACAAATTATCCTCATAACGGTCGTTGATGTGTATAGCTGGTTTCCTTGAAGTTAACTTTCTTGTTGGTAGATGACAACACACAGGCTAGAGAGTTTTTATGTTGTGTTACAGTAAACATTTTATGTTGTTTTGAAATAAGGATATTGTAGAAATGTCCATTTGTAGATTTCTTCGAAGATACATACGTATCTTTTGGTGAAAAAATTTATAAGAACGTATTACGTGAAGAATCTGCGTATCTTTCGAGATGACTCTCTGGTATTAGCATAAAGAAGATGCAGTTGATGATGAGAGACGGTACATTTAAATCTTGAGATGGTATCTGTAATGTTGTAGAAAGGGTTTAATTAATCTAAGGTTTTCTTGATATGTTTCTCAAACATTTCATTATTGTAATACAGTGTTCGTTGTATGAGGAAAAGTTCGTGGGTAAATTTCTCAAAACGGGGAAAAGATACTTTTTTTTTTTTTTTTTTTTTTTTTGTATAAAACGCCAAACTGCAGGATAAATTCTCGCGCTGACTCATTAACCAATATAAATGATTGAATTTCTCTTTGTTCATCAGAAATAAATCGATACAATAGCAATAGTGTGTGTGTACGTGTGTTCAAAGTTGCATAATTTGCACCCTTGGCTCAATGTATTTGTGTGTATTTTTTCTTTAGAAAAATGAAATGAAATCTTTCAGTTTTACGTCCCACGTTTATGCCGGTTAGGCTAAAGGAGACGGTGATTATGAGAAATGAGTGAAATGGTGGAAGGAAGAAAGTGAGAGGAAATGGGAGAACCCACGAGCACGGTGTTTGTCCACCACAAAGTCCACATGGTGCGAGGCGGGATCGAATCAGGGACCCCAAGCAACAGAGGTGAACGCTCTACCACCGAGCCACCGCGCCCCCGCTCTTAAAAAGAGAAAGTGAAGAAAAAAGTAAAAAAAAGCAAAAGTAAATGAACAAAACAAATGTGGTTGGCACTTTCTTTAATATAATTAATCATATCCCATAACGTCTGTCTTAGGAGTTGAACACTCAACGAACTAGGGAAAATTTGTTAAGAAAAGGGAAATTTTGTGTCAGTCGAGGGAATTTTTTAAAGAAAAACTACAAACACTGTTTCAACATTTCTAGAAGAATGTTAACAAGACTGGGAAATTATAACAGGTCTTGAGAACAATGCTATTGGGAAAATATAGTTCTTTCCGTACTCCTGATATCTACATAAAAATTTATGGAGTCCTTTTAAAATCCAATTACCCATTATCATCTGAAGTATCTGTTGTAAAATGAAATTGATATTTTCAATAACAATTTCTTTGTTTAATACAATAAAAAAGAATATTTACTTACCACTAATTATGAAGGAACAAATTTTCCGTTTTAGACTAAATTTTAGTTTGTTTTAAAATCATTATGGAATCAAGGAGGAGGATTTTTTTTCTTTATTACATTTTCTTCAACTGCCTAAAGCGTTCATTTGCCTACCAAACTTTCACATACACACACACACACACATATATATATATATATATATATATATATATATATATATATATATATATATATATATATATATATATATATATATATATATATATATATATATATATATATATATATATCCATTTGTTTTTTCAAAGTTCTCATTTCCTGGTTTATATTAATAAGTCTTTTTCCTCTCTCTTTCTCTTTCTTTCTTTCTTTCTTTTTTACTTACTTAAATTACGTTCCTCTCTTTCTATTATTTCTCATAGTATTAGTATTTGCTATATAGTTCCTCTTCATCTAACCGGAATTAATTTAAAGGATACTTTCCTAACATTAGTGCCCCTATCGGAAAATTTTTGTTTGGTTTTTCACAGTTCTCTGTCTCTCTCTCTCCTCCTATCTTTCTCTGTGTGAAAATGTATGTCAGTATATGTCTAAAGGGCAAGCGAGAAAATCCTTACTATCGATGCTGATCTTGGGCCAGACAAGAAATTTGTTCAGCTATGCAAGGGGTATGGTACACACAAGAGACTGTGTGGGGGGAGCGAGAGATATAAAACAGAGAGAGAGAGAGAGAGAGAGAGAATACCCTGAGAAAGTCCCTCTAACAATTCTTTGCATTTTTTTTTAAGTGGGTTCGTAGGAGGAAGCCAAACAGATGAGTTTTTGGAAAGAAGAATAGCTAGAAGGGGGCAGCTGATAATCCTCCAGAAGAGATGAGGGTTTGTTAGTTAGTTTTGTTGGAATTCCCTTCCCTTTCTCTCTTCCTAAACCCACACACACATATATACAAAAAGAGACATAAGTCCATTGATCAGTTACTGATACAGAAGATAGATAGACTTTTTTAAAAAAATAAAGTAAGAAAAGAATTTAACAGGCAAAATTCCCGGAGCAAAACTCAGTACTATGGGAAGTTTCCTAATTTCGCTAACAGAAGAGTGAACTATTGAGTTGAGTTGGTATCTACGATCCTTCCCCCTCTCTCCCCGTCCTTTTGCATCCCTCTTAGCTATCTCAAAATCTCTTGATGCCCCTCCCCCAATCTCCTACTACTAACTCCTTTATTCTCTGAGCTCTCAACTGAAACTGTATATATACACAAATATAGTATATATGTATGTGTATTTGCTCTTGTATCTAATTTTGCATACTTGTCCGGATTCCTTTTGCGCATTTAACTGGAAAGAAACGGCCGATCGGTTTCACGGTATTACAATAAGGACAAAATAAGACACAATCTCTCAGAGGTCAAACGAGGACAGACTGTTCTCCGTTTCCTCGTCTTATTACTATTATTATTATTATTATTTTGGTGTGTGCAGCGGTTACTTTAACAATGCATTTATTAAATTATACAGTTCTTTACGTACGGTTTTAATCAAATTAAAATCAAAAGGTGTTGTCCTATCTTTCTTTGTTAGCTAGTGAAGAACTACAAATATAAATACAATAAGATTTAGTTTCTACCTAGAATTTTCTTCCTTACTCTATAAGAGATCAGAATAAAGGAGAAATATCGAGTGGCGTGTGTAAGTAAATTTCTGTGTAGTGAAGCCATAATTATATGGATCCCATGTGCTGAACGATAATACGTTACTTTTGTTTGTATTTATTCCAAGTTTATTGCCTGAACATATTTGAAATACTCTCTAAGTCGGGTTGTAAATCAAGATCAATTATGCACAGATTTTTATCTTGGCGTATACTTTAAGATCATCAGCGAACAATTATTTTTCACTATTGGGTATCTGATCTGGAAGATCGTTGATAAATAATAGAAATAACAAAGGGTCTAAGTTGGAGCATTGTGGATCTCCTGATAACGCAAAATATTTGATTTAAATCCTCTATAGACAACTATGTGCTTACGTTCACTTAGATATGATGAAAAGAATTGGGTGAGAGCTGAAGTAAAATTATAATGATTTAGTTTGTTTAACAGTATTTCATGACTTACTATGTCGAAGGCCTTCTCAATGTCACTATACAGGTTGTACCAAAACAAAACCGACATCGTTTGGGAGGTGATTCCTGACAATAAGATAAGACAAGAAGTATAGACCAACCTGGGTGCACAAATGCTTCCTTTCGGAATTATAGGCTCCCGAAAACATGACAAAATTAACTTCAAAGGCCCATAGCTCCAAAACTATGGAACCTAGCGTAGTCGGGTCAAGACCACTTAGGAACTAGGATGTACCCTATCCAAATATTCATGTTTCAGAATCCTAAGGAACTCACCCAATAATTTTTATAGAAGGAGTTTGGTAACGGGCGTATAATTTGAAATACTCACGAACTACCTCTGTAAAAATTGTTGCTTGTGTACCTTAGAATTCTGAAATATGTATTTTTGCATAATGCACATATTAGTTTTTAAGTGAAATCTTGACCCGACTACAATAGATCCCATAGTTTTGGAGTTATGGTCCTTTAAAGTTCATTTTCTCATTTTTTCAGCAGCCTATAACTCCGAAAGCAAGCATTTCGTCGACAGCGTCACAAACTGTCGTATCTCAGTTTTCTAAACTTTTCAGGAGAGAGATTTTTAGGTTTTCACACAACTTTGAACAGCCATAACTCAAAATCTATTTTACCGAAAGGAGAGAAAATTTACCAAGTTATAACTTAAATCATAAGAAATCAGTGTAGGAAGTTCTATGGAATTTGCCTGTAAAAGCTTGTGGAAAATTTGGCGGGAAAAAGATACGACAGTTTGTGACGATGGTAATCCTCTCTTGTATGAAAGATACGACGCATATTTTTTATACTGAGAACTACATTAATAGATGAATAATCGGAATATATTGCACTTTTATTGAAAAACTTCGCGTTTATTACACAAAATAATTTAACAAATGCTTCCTGAGATTCTTGAGGGTAAAACGAAATTCCTGAGAACACACAAGAAACACAATACTAATAGCGAACTAACCATAACATAAAATAATGCTATCAAGTTGTCATTGCCAGAATATAAAATCTTGCAAAGTAATTTCCAAATTGCATGCTTTGATATTGCACTTGAGAAGGATGACTAATGTGGTAAGTTTCTGTAAAATTGAACATGTTCAGGGTTTCGAATGATTGGAGTTGGGCCCGGACACAATGATAACGAGTCCTCGTAGGCGTGGGAGATCCGGGTTCGATTCCCGGCGGGACCTCATGTGGTTCTGATTCCACGTTAATCAGTAGGTGGTCTCATATAGCCTCGCTGCTGAAAGGGACGTTAAAAATCAATCAATGAATCAATCAAAACGAGTCCTCGTACTTCTCTGGAGCGATAACTTTTGACAAGTCTGCAAAGTAGGAACTTCTATCTGGTGGATTCAATCTGCGTTCTTTTCAGGGAAATAGTTATGTAAGTGTCCTCAAAATGACGTCTTAAACTGAATGCAGTTTGGATAGTCTGTTCACTTTCACTTCGCGCATTTCCGTCCAATTGATTGGATCTCCATTTTCGTCACGTCTAACTGACAGAATACAAAGACATTGGGACAGAGATCTAGTCTCATACATCGCTTCTGTCAACACAATGAACGGTATATGGGTTCCTTTTCCTTGCCAGTTTAACAATCGGTTCATGTTGTGAGGGTACAAAATTACTGTCACAGTGCTTAATAGATGTGCTTATAGCACTGTGGACTAAATCTCCCTAATTTTCTCCATGCCTAGATGCAAAGAATTGAAGAGAAATTTCTCTGATGTTCTTACGTGTTTGCACCGCTTACCCCATCATAGCAACCAACCTGAACTCCTACTAGGTCCATCCTGTATTTCCCTAACTCATTCGTTACGGATTTTAACACGCCTGCCCTATAAAGAATTCTAATATTCCAGGTCCAAATCTCATGTCCATTTTCTTTTGCTGAGGTCGTGCCAAGTTATCAGTCTTGGTCCGAGGCTTCTGTGATTGTTTCTGAAAAAGTGTCTTTTTTTTTCTATTACAGGATGAGTTTGTTAGCCTTACCCAAACCCCCAAGCTGGAGGGCCACTCCTTGTCTGCCCGCAACTGCTTATTCAGTATCTTCGCAGCTAACCTCTATATCTAAAGGCCTTCTCCTCGATCCGCAACCTGGGGCCGCGGTGGCTCAGTGGTAGAGCGTTCACCTCTGGTTCATGGGGTCGCGGGTTCCAACCCTGCTCCCGCCAAGTGAACTTTGTGGTGGACAAACAGCGTGTGCGAGGGTTTCCTCGGGGTTCTCCCGTTTCCTCCCACTTTCTTCATTTAATCATTTCATTCATTTCTCATAATCACCGTCTCCTTTAGCCTAACCAGCATAACCGTGGGACGTAAAACTCAAAAATGTCATGTCATGTCAATCCGCAACCTGAGGACGCCCCATGCCGTGTAAATATACGCATATGTATACAGCCCCGCATTGATCAAGTATAACATTCTAGCTTATAAGTTTGTTTGCTTCGCCTGTTCCGAGCTTAAGATATAAGTAAAAATACATTAGGAACAAAATGAAACTAAGTCTACCTGATGGATAACAATAAGAAATGATATAAAAAGCAATGAGTTTATCAGTATGGGACTGTATACCTACTTTTGGGCCACTTTGTATGTATAAACAAATTGCTTCGAATATAGGCGTATCGCGTATCTGTCCAGTTGCGAAAGATCTGTTGCTCACAAACTGTCGTAACTCAAGATACGACTGTTTGTGAAAATGGTTTATATGCTTCATCTTAAGATACGACACAGTGACGTCATCACCACACATTACAGATGTGTCGTTTTGGGAAATTGTAGAAGCCAGTGTATGCAACTACATAGTAAAATATCACAATTTTCGATTTTTTTGAGATACGACACTTTGTGACGCTGTCGACGATTTGTGCACTGAGGTTGGTCTACATTTTTTGTCTTATCTTGGTGTCAGGAATCACCTCCAAACGTTATCAGTGTTGTTTTAAACACCCTGTATATATTATATCAGCTTGGCATCCTTTATTTGATTCACTATTCTTGTTAGTTAAGACATTTCCAATACCATAGCTTAGGGTAGGAAGCAATAAGCTAAGGTATACAGCGGAGTCTAAATTGTACACATTACACTCTTATCTATTTATAGCTTTAATTACAGATTTGTTCTGTAATGTAAATCACGATAAAAATAAATAAAACATCGCTTTGCCTTGACCCACAAATGTAAAGAGAACTATATGTCATATATAAACATTTCTCCATCGCAGCGAGCACGGGCGATCAGATTGGTAAACTGCTTGTTCTCTAGAGATAATCTTTTGCATTATCCTCATAGAAGAGACTGTTATCAACTTCTTGGCATATTAGAAGTTAAAAGTACACACTTTAGTTGAATCCAGTTATACCGTTCTAAAGACAAGATCGCTGAACAATCACGGGGAAATGCTAGTGACTTTGAAACAGATCTTTGCTTCAATATAATTTTTAAACACTAGTTTGCACTATTTCTTGTTAGATGCAAATAAATAACAAGCATACAAATAACCAAATCATTACATATAGCATTCCTTTTCAATAAAATCGACTCTTAGTATCTTAAAAACGTATTTTACCGGTGCAGTTACATTTCTCAATGCATTACTTTTTAAGGTCTTAATCAATATGACCACATATACAGCGAATACTAAGTAAAATCCAACTTAAACTGCCTCGAAAGAGTCATCAGCACTTACTAAGTTACTTGCACGAGGGAAGTGACCCAACGGGAAAGTATAAACGATAACACTGGTATACACATTTTGATCAAGGTCGTGCTTATGTTGGTTTTTCGTTGGTTTCTTAATGATTTGCACCCGCTGAACACGGATATGGCAGTTATTTCCCCGCAATGTCAAAATTTATGATGATATAAGCATATCAGATTTTATTAAAACAGTAACATATTATACAATTGTATCTTATGAGAACATTGAATTACAAGCATAACACAAACATTGTAGTCGTGCTTCTGTTGATTTTTCATTGTTTTCTTAATGATTTGCACCCGCTGAACACGAGCATGGCAGTTATTTTTCCGTAATGTCAAAATTTGTAATGATATAAGCATATTAGATTTTACTCAAACAGTAATATATTATACAATTGTGTCTTAGAGGAACATTGAACTAGAAACATAACACACACATTTTGGACATCAACTTTTTGGGTAACAAAAATCTGCATAATACCTAAATACCAAAATATATGAATATTACATTTATAAAAAATGTATACAAAAGTACTTGAGATTGGAGGAAAGTGTTCATCAAGTACTGGAATTCCGTAATCAAAAGTGAAGGTTAGTGGTTCTCTTTCTTTTGTGGGAAACGTTCACTTCGTCACGGATTAACCTCCAAATATATCACCCATCATTGCACAGTCCTACCTTCCTTGGTATCTGCTTTCCATTACTTGAATGTCCTTATGGAAACGTTCCCCTGCTCTTCGCTAACATCTCCTTAATTCTCCCTAAAGAAATCCAAGTGTGAATAAAGCATATGTAATTTTAAAGACATTCTACATTCCATTGCTCGATATTGATCAATGAGGGTTTTAACTTGGTGATCAAACGCTTCACTTCGGTTATGCACCAGAAATCCCATCACCAATTTATGAAAGGCCTCCCATGCGTTTCTTTCCAACTCCGTCGTTTTGTTTAAGTATAGCACTATTAAGCATGACATGAATCTGAGGCCCTGTGAAAATGCCAGCCAGAACTTTTGCCTCTGCTAAAGCTGGAAATATTTGTTTGATTCATTGTAGGGCAGGCCCAGAGCTTTCACAAATTGTTTTGCCAATCCCAACTTAATATGTAATGTTCGCATGAGAATCTTCTCCCTGGGCAGTAATGCTTCATTTATCACATTATGTGTTCCTGGAATAAGCTCCGTTCTTTCAGGCCACACGGTTTGATCATAATGCTGGTTAGTTGTCCGACTGTCACACAGACATAGAAAGCAGGAATATTTAATATAACCACTTTGCAACCCAAGAAGAAAACCAATAATTTTGAAATCCCCACACACATCCCTTTGATGTTCCTCATATTTAGTTTTCTCCAACATCAGCTTCACACTTGAATAACTCTATTTAATCAATTTACAATTCTGCTATGTATCTTTAGAATCTATATTCTCTGTTTCCTACTCCAAACAATTATCTTTAATAACAAATGCGATACCACTAGCGAGTATCGAAATAAAAGCACGCAAATTGCTATGCATAAATCAGTATAGGAGAAAAATAAAACATGCTTATATCACTGAAAATATTGACACTACATAAAAATAAGTGCCAGATTCGTGTTCAGGGGGTCAAAATACATAAAAATTCATCAAGAAATAATAATAAGCAAAATTTTGTATACCAGTGTAATAAGCGAAGGTAGGTGAGGAGTAGGTAAGTTAGGGCACCAGCGATGCTGGAGTGGATGTTATTTAGTATTTTTTTTCGTAAAACGCACTAGTTTATCTAACCTACTTCTGTTTTTGCATATATGTTTCTTCTATTTCCTTTCACAACTTCTTACGTGATCATCAGCAGTAGCATGTAATGCAACAAGTTTCTCATTTCTTGTCTCATATATTCATTATAATTATTATGTTTCATGCGAATGTTTGGTACTGGTTTACACTTTACATACCTCAAGACAATTAGAGCTCTTTGTAGCTATAATGGTAAGTGTATGCATCTTCGGTACGGGAGATCCGGGTTCGATTCCCGTCGGCAGCTCATATGGCACAGGTTCCATATTAAGCGGTAGATCCAGTCTCATATAGCCTCGCTGCTGAAAGGGATAGTAAACTCAACTCTAATACACCCATTACTCCAAGATAATTAAAAGTAACAGATAGTAGAAAGGAAATTCTCATTTATAAAAACGCAAAATGGTTTTGTAATGAAAGATTGGAAAGAGGTAGATTGGTATGATTGATAAATTACTGTACATACTTAGGTAACAGTCTTTCTTTCTGAACCCCAATAAATCTTTCAAATACACCTGTTCTTAACACTACAATGCATAGTCAAACAGATATGGGTCATAGTGGTAAATGTAATCTGTGCTTTCCTACACCTAGGTATAACGGTATGTAGTTGCTAATGCATGTTGAACCAGATTGAGAACGTTCGAAGCTAGTTGTAATTCCAGAGTTTCCGCTTAGATGGCACTTTAAGCGTACCGGCACTTCCATTACTCATTTTTCTTTTCTCTTGCAAAACTATTTTTTTTATCACAGAAAATAAAATCATGCATTGTAGAGTTAATCGTTACCTCTTGTTTTATATCATACTCCGTTTTATTTTTCCTACTCAATTTGAGATTTCCGGAAGAATAATTCCTAAATCAACCTACATTATGCTTTATTTTTTTTCAAATTGTGCTTTATTATGCTTTATTATTAATTTCAATCGTTGTTTTACATTAATCGTGTATAATGTATAATATTTACTTTACATTAAATGTTCTAAATATCTTGATCTATTTATTAATATTTTATGTAACCAGTTCCTTTCATATTTAATGAACTTTCTACTTAATGCACTGTAAAGAGATATGCTTTACTCAAGTCAGTTTTTTATCACTTGTGTGCGCCTCACAGGCGCATACATACAGAAAGGTACAGTAAAAGATGCCACCAAAAAGGTCAGAAAGTGCTCAAGTTCAAGAGGTACACATAACAATCTAGTGTGGAGTTCTTGTGTACTATTCATTGTTGGCCGGTTTTCTTCTTCTCCTCCTTTTTTCTTTTCTACACATCAAAAGAGTTGAGTTGAATTGATTTTGAGTTTAACGTCTCTTTTCAGCAGCGAGGCTATATGAGACGTGGAATCCGAACCACATGAGCTCCCGCCGGGAATCGAACCCGGGTCTCCCGCGCCATCCACATCAAAAGATTACACCAAAGGGTTTACAGAAATAAAAATAAGCTTTTCATTGTTCCATTGTTATGTTCTCAATGATTTTGTATTGTAAATATTGGTTTTAAAAAATATTAACACCAATAAACTTGTAGTTAAAGAGATTTTTTTTAAAAAGAATTGTGCTATATATTGTAAATTATGCTTTATGCATTATTTCTAAAATTATGGTTTATTATGCTTTTAAAATCAGTTTCTTCTCGACCCTTAGACAACCACAACTATGTTCAAGGTACCAACCATATGTGTAAATTGGTGTTATGCTTTTTATGCTTTGGGGTTGCTCTAATAATTACTAGTTGACAATGTTAGTTGTATTGTTGAAAAAAATGAAATAACATACAAAATGTGAACTATACGAATTAGCCTGATGTTTAAATTATTTAGCCCCTTTTAATGCTTAACTTAAAACGGAATTTCAGATCACAACAGACTTCCATATAACCGTAATTTACGAAAGGAATGGCGCTGTACTATACATACGAAAACCAGAAAGTAAGGCTGTAGGATTTGTGTTTTATATTAGATTTCTGTTCGTGTAAAACCCCTACGATTTCTGTTACTGTTGTTGACAAAGACATTTACCCTATTTCCGGACCTAAATCTTTTAAAAGCAAGTCATGAAATCCAGACGCCGCCTCCACAGTTAGTACGACCTCTGGTGGCCATATCGACAACTATAAAACGACATTCAAATGTTCACACCCCAGTACACGCTTCAAGCTTAAGCGGCGGATTTTGGTTTTATCGATTCTCTCTCTTTTTTTTCCCGTTACGTTCTACTTTTCTTTGATTTGTCTTCTCGTTTCTTTTGTTTTCCTTCTTCTTTCTACTTCTTTTTTGTCTCTAATCTCACGTTTCATGTACGCGTAGAATTCTCTTCCAAAGACTCAACGAAAAAAAACAGGAAAATCCATTTCAGTGTTCTCATAATTTCTGACAATAAATTCCTAACAGTTAAAATGCCGAACAAATGAATGTCGAACTTAAAACAAAAGACGGGTGGGCTGCACGAATACTTTTGTCTGTAATTTTCTAAGAAAGATGGCGCAATTTTCTTTCCTTGCATCGGAAGTTAAAGACATTTTTTTATATGATCATCGAATGAGGAGATAAAGAAACCATTGTGAGATCTAATTTGCAAAAGAATTCAGTAAGAAAAAAGTTCTGCGAATAAGTAGTTATTTCCTTGTTTTAAATTCTGTCAGCACAACGTTAGTGTGTCAAAAGTTCCTACATACAAATTATATTGTTACTCATAAAAAGTGAGATGTACGTAATTTGAAAAACCAAAGCAAAAATGAATTTAAAGCACTTTTATATAAAATGATATTATTAAGAGTTTCTCGTAAATGACAGATGTGTCGTGTTGCAACAATAAGATTTCCTATTAAAAGCATTTAGCTATACAAAGGAAACCTTGGGATGCAGAAACAATCTAATTTAATTATAATCGTTACAATTTAATTACGTTTTATTGTTAAAACTGTAAAATTCTTTTGTGTTATAATTAGTAATTTAATTCTTGTATCAGAATTTACATATGAAGGCAAGAATATAGTACATAAATTGAGTTTAATTGACAATTATACGTAATAGAAGTTCCTCAGCGATTTCTAGGTTATTGCATTTTGTAAACAAGGATTAGTTGTAGTTTAAACCACCTCTAAATCAGAGAGGGTTGCAAAAGAGAAGGGCTATTTTTATTTGTAACAATGAAACAAACCATTTTCTATCAAATACAACAAAAGGAACACACAATTAAAATACAAATTAAATACAACTATCAGATGATAATAATACTTGTATAATTAGTCCATTACAAACAATTTGTGATTCGCTATTGAAAGTGTGTGGGTTTACCTTAAGGATAAAACAAATAACCAGTGGCAGAACTAGGGCCCGGGATCGGGGGCCCTAGCCCCCCAGTGTTTTGAATCACAGGATTTAGGGATTTCGAATTTGGATTTCTGGGCTTTCGGCATCTAAGGCCATTTAGCCCTTCACGATTTGAGGGATGACGTCCCTCGCGGCGAGCACACAATCCGGGGAAAGAGAAGGACTAAAGGCTTGGGAAAGGAAGGGAGCGGCCTGGAACCTATAAGTTAGGTACCACCCCGGCATTTGGAAAACCCAGGAAAACCTCAGTCAGGGTGGCTGGCCTGAAAAAGCTGTTACACTTTTTCGACCGAGTGACCCCACCGGGAATCGAACCCGGGGCCGCTCGCACCGAAGGCGAGAGCGTTAGACACTACGCTACGCGGTACCACTTTTGAATCACAAGAATAATTTAAGGTATTATTTATATATTTTTAGAAGTTTATAGTAAACTCATGATGTGAGTCTGAGTTCATAGTCTGAGTTCTGGCTCCCCCTCCAAGTTTTTACTTTTTAGATCCGCCACTACAAACAACAGATACAATCTATTATTGACAAAGAAGGATTATGAATGTATCACACGGACTTTCGACTCAAACATAGTTCATTCGAGAAACATAACAGATATGCTCAGGCACTAAAAATTAGATGCCATGAACAACGGAATAATTCCCTGTGGCTCATTCACCTGTGAAAGGCAAAGTCACAAATCGAAAAATTGTTTTCTTTTTCGAACTATGTTTAACTTTTGGCGTCGCAACGACCTGATTTATGTGTTTTCTGGTAACAACATAAGCTATTAAAAAAAAAGTCACATTGGCCTATAATGCATAGTCGTGAACAAAAAGTGGAATACCACTATTACCCTGCCCAGCTTTTCTGGAACTTTGTATTCACTACTGAAAAAAATTCTGTTTCTGTTTAGTTCTGTTTCGAATATAGTCTTACAGAGAGTTTTCAAGAAGATGACTGTTCACATCTCGCACTCATAGAGTGTACTCACTAGAAAAAAAAACTCCCTTGATTAGGGTGACGAAATATAGAAAATCAAAGAACAGAACATTCGACGAATTGGCATAATTTAAAAGTCAATCTAGATAATGATTGTTACGTCGTTATTTATACCAAAAAGGAAGAAGTCTTTATATTTAATCACTTTATATTTACTTAGGCTTATTCCAATTTTATTTTCATATTATCTCGTAATATTTAACGAGAGAATCGATATATTTTTTTTTAATTTATAACTTTTAAATTACTGAATCTCTTGTACAGGAATTACTTTTTCCTCGGAAACACTTGAAAGTCCATACAATAAATCACTAGTGTACTACTGTATGTAACTACACTCCAAAAAATAAAACATTATTTGAACACAGTTTAGATGTTTTTTTTTTTTTAAAAAAAAAATACTTTTTCTGGACAGTTTAACGTGTCAAAAATGTCTTGAAGTGTACTATTAGCGAAGAAAAAATGCCTAGAATACATCCGAACAGTGTTTTACAAACTGTCTTAAAAGTGTTCAAAATGTGTCCAAATGGTATATGTGCGCAAAAATGTAAGTTTAGAAACAACTTTTAGACACAATTAGGATACTTTAAGCATTACCGACACTCTTTGAACACCCCGGATAACACATATTCATCACTTTTAGATACTGTTTTTTCCAAGTATGCCCCAAATGTGTTTGCAAAATGTGTCATAACCTTCTTTTCGAAATGTTTCCCAAGAAGAAGTTTTTTAAATGTGTCACACTAGACACTGTTTTTGAGAATTAACGTATTTTGGTGACGCAGAAAACACTTTTTAAACACTATTTTACCAATTTTCCTAACAAAATCTGTTCCAAAAGTGTTCAAATAGTGTTTTATTGCTTATAGTGTACAAGTCAAAATGTCTTTTTTTCTAAAATGGATCATTTTGCCTTTTGTTTGCGTTTTGCTCGGGACATCGAACGAATTTCTGAAAAGAGGAACAATCTCGTTGGAAACGGAATGTTTAGTGATACTTTCCTTGACCACCATTTATCTTAGAAGTTACACACGTTCTGTAACTAGATTGGAGGTCTCAGGCATTTTTCGGGGTATGTTCAGAAATAAATTTCGTGTTAATGCCCTTTTCGTATTGATTTTCTTATTAAGTTTCAGCTTTTCAAATTCAGTAGCCTTCTTCAATGGTGCTGCCTACGTCTTTGAACTGAATGCAATACATACAATGCTTTCCATACATTCAGGAAGACGCACGATATCGGTAAGTAATATTCTTTCCCTCTCACACGGTATGTTTCTAATTAAATCAGAACTTTCAACATGTATTACTTAGAGCGTAATAAATTGCTTAGATTCGGTGTTTTTACAATATGATTACAACTAGGTAGACTTGAGTATGTGAATTTTACCTTAGCTGAACAAGTTTATTTTCTAGGTCAAGGAGTGGTCATACAATTTTGGCTCATGGGTCATAAAGCTTATTGTATGATATTTCCAAGAAACTCATATATGATGCATGTTGCTGCAATAATTACGCTAAAAGCTAGATGTAATTCGTAAATTTGAAAAATTTCCAAATTGCAACTTTGCCTTGCGCAGGTGGATGGGCGAAAAGGAGTTACAGTGAAACTTTTCTATGTTGGCCACCATTGGTTCGATCGAAAAGTGGCCAACTTAGACAGGTGGCCAACTTACAGAAAATAAGTGTTATTTGCGTATTTTTAGAATAGGATTTCTAGTATTACTTGATTGTAAAATTTTAATAATCAGTGGCACGACAGCTACTTATAAATAATGTATATAGAGTAATCATAAAAATATACAGTACTAGAACATATTATTATACCGGTAGTATGTTTAATATATGTGCATACCTTTCTCTTCCTGAAAACTAGTCTGGTACATTGAATTATTCGGATTGAAGACACAATAACACAAACAACCATGAAACAGAAGCGTATGTACGCAGTTTATTGAAATTGATATTATAACACACTGAGTTATTCAGATTGAAAACAAGAAAATCTGTTATAAATTGAGAAATTCATATGCAATTTATATGACTTCTTTTCAGTTGTTATGAATGGTTGTTCATTCTAGACGTACTTGTATTATTCTTTTTAGCAGATATGCACATTCTAATATTGTAGTTAATTACCTCTTGTTAATGATCTAGAAGTGTTTCCTTCGGAGCAAAAGATGTTTTGAGAAAATCTTCAGGGAATTCATACCTCAAAAACTCCGCTATCTTTTGATAAGCCGACAAGTGCCAACAGTTGACAATTGAGATGGTTAGTTTTAACCTTGAGAATTTTCCGGAATTATTAAAGCTCCCCACTGATGAGAGGAGTTGACCAAAACAGGCAGGGTAAACAAATACGTACAACCATTTCCTGAATTCCTGTACGTGCTTTTTCTTATTCACACCTTCCTTCACCACCCCTTTATGAGGGTAGTGTTCTGGCCATTGACCTCCAAGAACAAATCGTGCGAATCTATGCTTCTTTGTGTCCAGTCACAAATACACAACATCTGCTTCTCATATGGGAATTCGAAAGAGTTAAGAAAAATAACAAAACTGTATTTTGCGTGGCCAAGATACATAGGTAAATTTATCATTATCATCATAGGGTAAGCATTGCTTCAGTGTGACCAATTTCCAAGATAGACAGGTGGCCAACTTATAGAGTAGTAAGTAACGAATGTCTTATGGGAAAATGCAGGTTCAAGACGAACTAGGCCAAGATAAGCAGGTGGCCAACTTAGAGAGGTGGCCAAGTTGAGAGGTTTCACTGTATTTCCGTAGTCCATGATATGTATTTTTTTGCACCTGAGTACGGGGGTAAAAGTGAAGGGGAACGCCGTTACCCCACTTCCAAAAAAATCTATTGCGTCCCCCCACTTCCTAAAAAAATACAATGGACAAAAGCACAGGTTACGTCGTGACGTCATGCGTCCTCCTACATTTTCAGATCCATTCTTACCCCCTGCCTAAGCATATCTGTGTTATGCCTTTCCAATGAACTTGAGTCAAACGTCTCTGTGACAGATTCCCCCTTCCTTGGTATATTAACATATGGCAAGAATCGATTTTCTGCAATCAAATAAATGTTTCAAGAATATATTCCATCTCCATTCTAATTTCTACCCGGTTCCGGGTTCGATGATCAGTGGGGACACTCGGTCGAAAAGGTGTAACAGCTTCTTCAGGCCTAGCATCCTGAGTGAGGTCTTTACTGTGTTTTTCTCATTCAAATGGTTTATGTGTCCAAATAGTATACGTTTAGAAACAAATTTTAGACACAGTTAGGATACTTTACGCATTACCGGCACTCTTTGAATACCCCGGATTACACATTCTTTTCCTCATTTACACCAGGCAAATGTCGGGATAGTACATGACATAATAGATACTCCAAAGTCATTTCCTTCATTCACCATTCCTTTCTTCTTCTCCAATTCTTGGTCTAGTGTCATCACCGAAGGACTTTATCCCTCATAGCTGATGTGCACGTGACGCTTCTACTTACAGCATGTTTGGTTATACCTTACTATCGTAGAATTACCTAATTAAATGATAAAGGTGTTTTGAAAATATAGTCTTATACTCAACAGCAGAACTTGTATTCAGCACATGGTACGCCTGCAAAATTAGTTTATAAGTTTTTTCAATGAAAAAATTAAAATGAGCGGTTTCGGAGGTAATAAAGAATCTTCTTCAATTTTTCACTTAATTGTATTGAAAAGCACTAAAAGATATTCTCATCTAATTTTTTTTTTTTTTTAAATCAGACATTGAACATTATATTAGAGTATCTACTCCCTTGACGATATTGTTTTTATCCTTCCAAGAATACTTGTAGAAGTTTGCAGTCTTTAAGTTTTCATAAGATCCACTGGAAAACCTTCCCCTCTTTCTATCGTTCTCATAAATTACGTCTTAGCGCATATGAAGCTTATCTGATCGTAAAATCAGCCAGAAGTTTCATAGCCAATTACGATTCTCTGCGTAGAGGGGTCCTCTTCATAAGATTTTATGGGTAATATACCAAACTAACGGGAATCTGTGTTCCAATAACTTCAATCAAGCGGACCTAAAAGTAATTAAATGTTAATAGATGGACCATCTGTATTAATTACAATGCTAAGCAGGAATCGTTTTTGTCTCACCATTAATTTAAACGAAATGCTAGTTAGAATTTTCGAGGAGATGATTGAAAGAAGAAAGTATTTGTTTCTGGACAAATATTTAGCTTCAAATTGGTAAAGATTGCACTATCTTAAATTATTTAGAAGCAATGATGTAAATGTTTTAACTAAAAGAGTTTGAAGTACGTTTTCAGTTTCAATTAGATTTTTTTTTCTAATGCCCTGATTTAAAACCTAATGTGTTAAAACCTATTTGTCCCAATACTCATCGTCTTCTAAGAATAAGTTACAGGCCCGTAGCCAGCCCAAAATTTTAGGAGGGGCCCGGTAGAAGTTAGGGGAGGCCCGACCCAATCATATTATACTTCATCACCAGTGGCGTATTTAGGGGGGTGGCTTCCGGGCTTAAGCCCCCCCGAAATCTTACTTAGTATAGTAAAGTAAATGAAATATCTTGCAGAATTTTCCCATTTCCAGGCAAAGCCCCCCCCCCGAAAGTTAGCAAAGCCCCTCCCGAAACAAAATCGTAAATACGCCACAGTTCATCACCATATTATAGTTCATTTGCAAGCCTACCGTGAAATTTTATGGGGGCCAGCCAAAGTTTAGGGGGGGCCTCCCTTCCCCCCCCCCCGTGGATACGGGCCTGATAAGTTACCTTAGGTAGAAAGTGAATATTTAATTGTTTCTAATTTGTCTGTGCTTGAGATGTAGTTGGCATTTATTTTGATATTATTTGTTGAAGTTTAGCGTTCCTTTCAACACCGTAGCTATATAAGGCATGGACTTACAATATAAGGTGGAATCTGAATTACCGTAATGCCACCAATTACACTAATCGGATTCAGGATCCGTGGACCAAAGCAGCGCATGCTAGCCACTAGACATATAAGTCTCCTACTGACTGCTGACTGAAAAGCTGCAACGATATTGGATTAAATACTTTTTTCCTGCACTGTCGTTAGAGGAACAGACACTAATACTTAGAACTGAAATCCATACTACTATTAGCGTTTCTAACTATGGACCACATACCCCAAAACCATGAGTGTCAGTCACTTGTACTCAAAGGGAGACTAAAACACAGGAAATTCGTCGGGATCGTAATACTGCAAGTTATGGATACATTAAAATATCAAATAATACTTTCGATAAAGTGGATACTTTCAAATATCGACGTTCAATATTAACAGAACAAAACCATATTCACGAAGATTAAATGTCGACTGAAAGCTGGTCGTGTTATTATTCAATTCAAGAAAATGTCGTCGCAAATTCTGTCGAGGGATTTCAAGCTTAAAATATATAAAACGACAATCAGGCCTGTTGTTATGTATGGTTGCGAAACATGGTCGCTTACCCTGAGGGAAAAACGCAGTGTCAAAGTATTTGAAACGAGATCATGAGACAAATATTCGGACCCAAGAGGAAAGGAAATGAGGAATGGCGGAAACTTTATAACGAGAAACTACATAATTTACAAAGTTTACCAAACATTTCTAGGGTAATTAAATCTAGGAGGCTCAGGTGGGCAGGTCATGTAACCGGAATGGAAGAAAGTAGGAAGATTTCAAAATCGGAAAGCTTCCATTAAGAAGACCTAGGAGCAGATGGAAGGACAATATTAAGATGGATCCTGCAGAAATAGAAATACAAGGTAGAAACTGGATCTAATTGGCTAAGGACAGAAGTCAATGGCTAACTTTTGTGAATACTGCATTAAAACTCTGAATTCCAGACCATAGCGTTACTTAGAAACTAATATATAAACAATATACTAGTATATAAATTTACATATATATACAGTGTGTTTCAAAACAACACCGATAACATTTTGGGAGGTGATTCCTGACATCAACATAAGACAAAAAGCATAAACCAACCTAGGTGCTATGCTAGGTTGCCGCTAGCATAACACCACAAATGCTTCCTTTCGGAGTTATAGGGTGCCGAAAACATGAAAAGGTGAATTTTAAGGTCCATAGTTCCAAAACTATGGAATCTACCATAGTTGGGTCAAGACTTCACTTAGGAACTAGCAGGGATCTAGGGGCCGGTCCCCCTAAATTTTTGCTGGCCCCCTAAAATTTTCACGGTAGGCTTGCAAATGAGCTATAATATGGTTGGATCGGGCTCCCCTAACTTCAGCAGGCCCCCCGTACATTTTGGGGCTGGCTACAGGCCTGAATTTGGTACCTTGTTATGTAGGTGTTCAGTATCATAAAAAAACTGTTAAGAGCAACTTGTTTATATTTAAAATTTAGGGAACAAATAAAATCTCACACCAAAATCTATTTTCATTATGGCCAGCTTGCTGGAAAAAAAGACTATTCGCTCACACACATACGTGTACAATTCTGCAAGGAACAACAAAGGATCCTCAGCAAAAGCAACCTCTTTTATTGCTGACAGAATAATTTGCCCATTATTGATTTATCAGCGAACGCAACACAGCTATTGCGGATTATTGTTGACAATTTTAACTGTATTTCAATATGCAAGTTTTGTTGCATTTGTATTTTTCTGATATTTCAATATGCAGTTCTCATTAGTTTCATATCGTCCCTCTTTTGTTTACAATTATTTTTATACAACTCTGCACCTGTTGAAAATGTTTAGTAGACCTATTTTTTGTTCTTAACAGTATGTATAAAAATAAAAATATGCCTAGCAGAACAAAATTCAAAATAATATTTTAGAAAACTTCCCGGTATTAGATTCTAATTATATTTACCTCTTCCGCTTATCTTTGCGACCCTTGTAGGGGTCGCGACACCCAGGTTGAGAAACCCTGCTCCAGATCATGTACTTATACTATAATATCCATGAGTAAGTAATGAGATAATGTTTAGAAAGTCTTTGCTGATATATAGAAACTTATCTTGGAATTAGCAGAAACGCTTAATTGACTAACGGTCTGTTGAATATTCGTTTCCTTTTTAAAAATCTTTTTTTAAAGTTAAGTCCTTGGCTTTACGATGTATAAAGTCTGAAGATTTTAAATAAATTTTAATTACAAATAATAAGTAAAAAAAAAGAAAGAAAGAATTGAATGGATGCTGACATTTAAGATTTCTTATTCTTTTCTCTCTTTTTTTCATTTTCTTTTCTTTTTCTACGTTTTAATTTCTTTACATTTTGATGATCTTCTTCTCAACTTCTATTACGTCTTTTATCTCTTGCGTAGGTTTCTACTTCGGTATTAATAATAATTATCAATTGGTCGTCTTTATTCTTCCTTTTTAACTGATTCTCTTCGTCTTGTGTTTTATACGAGACCCCTCTATCATGTGGAAAAAGGTAAAAGTTTTAATCGTATATGTCGTCTGCGTTATCAAAAGAGACCAAAAGGATAGAGTTTTTTTTTTTTTCAAAATTTCGGTTAAGATTTCTCCTTGATGTTGATTGGTTAGAAAAGGGGCAGGAACCTGGAGTAGGGAGTACGTTAAAAATAAAAAGATCAGAGAATCAAAGTCGCTTAACGTTTCTTTTCTTTTAATTTTTGCCTATCGAACCTCCTCCAATTTATGATTCTCTTCTCCCGAGGCGCCATCTTTCCTCAAACCAGATTCAAAGAAATATGACTGTTCTTTCCCCCTTTTGTTGCTAAAAGTAAGTACTATCTTTGGGCTCTTTTTTTTTCCTATGTGATCTTCTATGAAAACCACTGGCGGCTGTTAAACATAGATAAGGTGTGCAATTGGTTATTCTCGTATTTTGAAAGATCAGGTTACCTCAAGTTACCCTTCCACTCCTTTTCTTTGTGTCTAATTTTTCTCTCTCTCTCTCTCTCTCTCTCTCTCTCTCTCGCTTTCTTTGTGTTCTCTAGACTTAGAGGCGTTTTCAAAGTTGTGAAGGAGTCTTTTAAGCCAAAAGGTTCTCCTTGTGCCTGTTATCTATCTGATAAAAGCTCTCTCAGAAGGTTGAAATAAAGACACACACACACAAACACACACATATACATACATACATACATACATACATACAAAGAAAGGGGGGTAATATAGATGCTGAGACGTATCATTAGTATATAAAAGAAGTGAAAGATTGGGGTAAAACTTTGTGGTAAGATCTTTTTCTAAAGATTTTATTTCTCTACTTATAATCAGAAAAGGGTAAAACTGTTAAAGCATACGCATAGCATGGTAAAAATTTGCAAGCCCTAATTTCATTCTAGCATACGAAGAATCATGAAACTACATGCACAATATAAGTTTTCACTCTAATAAACAATCTCTTCCTTCATGTACCAGATCTCTCCTTTCATTTCATGCCTCTAGAGACAAAGGGCGTATCTCATTTTTCCAATTTCTCCGAGAGACAAGTTTAAAGATGTTGTCATAAGTTTATTTTATCGTGTTCTGTCAAAATTTAATTTGATCACGTAAGTTACATACCTGACACGAAGGATATCAAACTAAATATTTTTTAAAAAAAAGACGATAGAATAAACAATGAGAAAAGATTTAAACTTGTTTCCTGGAAATGAGATACGCCCTTTTGTCTCGAGAGGGACGATATGTACTAATCCTCTCGAACCAGTGGGTGATTTCAAAATTCACAAGGAAGACTTTAAGTACACAAGGGATGAAAGTTCTAGTACGAAATATTGGTAATTAATGTTGGGCATGATCGGAGTTATACTCCGTAGGATATTTCCTAGCTTTGGGAGAACTTTTCCCGTGCTACTGTGAAATCATCACAACTCACGACTGTGAAGCTAAGAGGAGACAAATGGGATGACCCTCCTAAGTTGTTTGTTTAGATAAATACATGTTCAAAAATCAAATAGTCAAAAATGTATAGTTATACTCAAGTTATAACCCACCCCACCACCACCAAAAAATATTTTGGCCTTCCCAGTCTTAGTGTTCTGCCTAAAGACCTACGGTTTGAAGTTATCATCCATGAACATACAGATATCTGTCCGAAATTGAACCAATTTTCTGGTCATGGATCTACAGTAAACATATTTTATGATCGTAGACCGACAGTGAAGACGTTTACATATGGTGAGATGAGTGCAAGAGCTTGAAGTTGAAGGACACAAAGTTATCTTTCATAAGGGGAAACGAAGTTTAGAGTAGGTTAAGTCTAGTTAGGTTAAGTCGAATTTAATGAGATGAACGGTATATAAGGTGTGATCTGAGCCCGATGGATTGAGATTTTATCAGAAAACGAATTGAGCTGACGGATAGGGAAAGTATTATATCTTGAACTGAGTGTGAGTGTAGCAGTAAATGTGAGTTTATTTTCAGACTATTTTCTCAAAAATGGTAGGGCGATTTTGAACATGTTTCATAATATTTTATAAATAAATATTTCATTATTATTCTTATAATGTTGCATATATTATCTCTTCTATGAGAATATACACAATAAGTACTATGGTGTATTTGTAACGTGAATATAAACATGTGTTAAAGTTTCAAATTTTAGCATCATATCAACTAGATGACTAATTTCTAGAGTACTAGAGGAATGTTCTTTAATACATGGATCTTTTTGTTTTTAATCCTTGGAGATAAGTCCCAGACCTGAAAACGTTCAAGGATACTGTTTTGCTGCAGATAATATTCTAATGCCCATTGAATGAGATCCTCATTAAAAAAAAAAAAAATCTCATGAACTGACAGTAGAGAAAGCATAGCCTCCTAAAACGCAATCATTTAGTGGGATAGGAGATAACTCCCATTTCTTAGAAACAATACATATACATCGGTTGCTCTAAAAATGGCGCCTACAGACAACAGAGTGCCATTCTTCAGGTCAAAATAAAGTGATAATGCTATATGATCAGGGCCGGATTTAGCATTTTGGCGCCCCTAGGCCCAATAATGTTTCCGCCCCCTAGTCTGGTTAAAGTTATTTTCCTAAAAACCTTTATTAAAAATTATATCAGGCCTATATATTAATTGCTTAAACACCACTCCACGATGTAATTTTATCATTGCAAGTTTTTTGAGGAATTTACTTGGTTCTGGGCTTAACAAAATACTGTTAATGTATTAACAAAAGATTGTTGAATAACTTTGGTTTTGTTCAATTTAGCCATTGGGCAAATAAATAAAAAAAAACTCTGTAAAACTTTTTAATCAATTCAAAAAATATGTTAAGTTATGGCTATTTATTTTTATTTCTAGATTTTTTAAATTTTTTTTTCTCTCGGTCGTGCGTTCCCTGGGAGCTTGCGCCCATAGGCCCGGGCCTGCTAGGCCTATTGGGAAATCCGGCCCTGTATATGATGGTATACCCTGTGGGTCCTGCTACAGCTATTCTGGGGAATCAAAAGTTTCACAATGTGCCAACGTCGTAGATTAATTTGGAACCTCAATAAATCCATCAACCAGTTAGAACGATTAACCAGTTAGAAGCTAATTAATAGTTCTAGTGTCAACGTCTATCGACTTTAACTGCCATCTGAAAAGAATCGCTATAACTATTTGATATATTGATACATCTATTAGTGGTTCTTTATCTGAAACGTTGCCACATAATGCAATTCATGCCTCCAGACAAGGATCCGAAAGGTATAGAATTTTAAATATTTTTCGCTTTATTTGACTTGTAGAATAATACTCTCTACTTCCTGCGCGTCATTTTTTGAACACTCGAACACACACGCACACACACACACACACACACACACACACACACACACAAACAAACATATATATATACAAGAATACCTGTACTGTAGTCTCAGAATTATTTAAGGCAGGTACGGTAACCATACATTCACGAGGGAATTCAATACAATTAGTGCAAAATAAAATATTAAGTTAGGAAAAAGTTACTAAGCGCAAACTGAATTTTATTCCGAGTCTATGATTGATTCTATGCATAAAATAAATATAATATTAATTAATCTACTTGTAACTTCTGGAAATATTATGATGGGATTAATTATTTCGGAACAAAGGAGGACTTTATGGTGGCCGCAGTGCATCATTTTCTAAATCCTCTAAACTTTGTCTACGAAACCGTAGAGAATAATATTTGCCATAAGATAATAAAGGATAATAGATCAAATGCATATGGGGATGATTCCAATTAGTATAGCAACTTTATGCATAAATATATGTGTGTGTGTTTGTTTAGGTGTGTCTGTGTATGAGTATGTACTATCTCTTGTAATTATACGCCTGTTTCTGATTATATACACACACATACACTGTTATCATCAATATAATGGACTATAATTAATTACATTGAGATAATTAAAAAGTTCAACAGATATATTTACCCGAGATACTATATTATTTCAGCAAATTGCAGAATATATATATATATTTAATTTGCGAAATTGTATATATATATATATATATATATATATATATATATATATATATATATATATATATATATATATATATATATATATATATATATATATATATTAACAGATGATATGATAAATTCTGAACTAATATTTGAATTGCGTTAACTTTCAAAATTACAAATAATTTCTTCGTAATAATGTCACTCGCATAAAGTAATGTTTTATTAAAGCGAGCGTAGGAAGCTTGGACCATTCAACTCAATAGGGATTTGTGTATCTCTTCGCTTGTTCATTTGTCTGTTCCAGGATCAACCTAATTTGATTTAAATGAATCTTTGTAATAACCTTTGTAATAACCTTTGTAATAATCTTTGTAATAACTTTTTTTCCAACCTTATGATAAACCCTTGTTGTTTACAGGTACAATCCATTAAGAGTCAGGAATAAAAGCCGTCAAACGTACCCCACTCTGTAAGATTGGACATATATATTCAAATCAATTTAGCAACGTAAATTACGTTAAAAATTCTCCTTTTTGTTGAAACGTAATGTATATTTTATTTGAGGTCGAACACTACCGGGATTCAAATCGATCGAAGATTAGTGGGTTAAAGATGGCAAGTTCACCGAACTTAGAAGTTTTCTTATTTGAATAATATGATAAAAAAAATCCTAGATAAGTTTAATCAAAATTATTCGATTCAGGTACAGTATGAACTCATAATTTCGCCACTGGTTGGGATTAAAATTTGGCAAGAACAAGAGCGTGAATTTATCAAACCTTGTTTACAATTAAAGCGCATAGAGGATAAAGGTGTTACGTTACATTTTTTCCAAACATTGAACTCTGATGGTTCATGCACGTGTTACATGTTAGTAATGTTATATAACACATCATTTAGTGAGTCCTCGTCCCAGTGAAGAGATTTGGAAACGATGAAGGGTGTATGTTAACAGACATAGTTGTGAAAGTCAGTTTTCTCGAATGACCAATATGTTACATAGCACCTTTATCCTCTAACCGCATCAATTGTTTCACAATGATTTTCATTTTAAAAATATGTTTGATTTTGAAGCAATATGGTATATAATAATCTCTTCTGCATAAAGGTAAAATCAGCAATCAATAAGAAGCGGGTTTATTCTCCCCATTAAAATAAGTAAATAAATATGAATATAAATAAATAAAACATGATTCGTGATCAGTTTCGTAAAAAAGCGATTTTTGAAGAATATGGCATATATTTTTGTTTAGGCTTCGAAGCCATCCCTCGTGGTAGATGTCAATCAATCAAGAGTGACTAAGTTGTTTTAATCCCACACCCGTGATTTACGAATTATGTCACACGATAGCTTTCGTAAAACTTGTTCGAATTTGGAAGAATAAAATATGTATGTTCTACGAGTTTCCCCCCAGATATCCTGCTGCTTTGGATTGAAATTAATCAATAGCAATTAAGCTTGCCCAGATTGAGGAGAACAAAAGATATATTCCGCAAAACTTTCACAAAACTTAGAACGAATAATAAAACTATTTACCCTTAATCGATGTTCTATAGCCCCTGATCCTTGATCGAATTTGGAAGAATAAAATATGTATGTTCTACGAGTTTCCCCCCAGATATCCTGCTGCTTTGGATTGAAATTAATCAATAGCAATTAAGCTTGCCCAGATTGAGGAGAACAAAAGATATATTCCGCAAAACTTTCACAAAACTTAGAACGAATAATAAAACTATTTACCCTTAATCGATGTTCTATAGCCCTGATCCTTGTTCGAATTTGGAAGAATAAAATATGTATGTTCTACGAGTTTCCCCCCAGATATCCTGCTGCTTTGGATTGAAATTAATCAATAGCAATTAAGCTTGCCCAGATTGAGGAGAACAAAAGATATATTCCGCAAAACTTTCACACAACTTAGAACGAATAATAAAACTATTTACTCTTAATCGATTTTCTATAGCCCTGATCTTTGGATATATTTTGAGTTACACAAATAAACAAAATTAATATGGTACCAAAATGTCGTTTATTATACCTTTTATGTTCGTTGTGATCTCTCTGATGTTATTTATATTATAGCTTACAGTAACTCCGTTTCTATGTCGACACTCAACATATCGTCATGGTTACCCAAAACATTGATTTTTAAAATATAACTATTTTTGTGTGTTCTTCTTCTTCTACCATAGAAATAGCTGACTAGTACATATTTAAAGAAATATCACATATTGCCCAGAAAAAGTTTAAAAGAACACAACATATCGTTGTAAACTTTAACAAAACTTCTTTGATTTTTATTAAATATATTGAAATTCTCACAGGATAAAGCGATTTATGAATCTCCAATTAAAAGAACAAAATTCTCGCAAAGGTTCTACAATACAAGACATCGCTAATTAATTAATAATCTGTTTTTACAGTATAATTAGATCATATCTAAGTATTTGAAACAAAATAAAAAAATTAAGATAGGAATGACAAAATAAACCCTTAAGTGAGAATGAGAAATGAAATCTTTAAGTTTTATGTCCCACACTTATGCCGGCTAGGCTAAAGGAGATGGTGATGATAAGAAATATGGTGTAATGAAGAAAGTGGGAGTAAACGGGAGAATCCAGAGAAAACCCACGCACACGGTATTTATCCATCACCAGGGCATATTATCGACATGAAGGATCATAATTAATGTAAATAAAATCCCATGTCATATTAATATAACGTGAATTTATTGCGTGTTTCTTGGACTTTTGCTACAACTATAATTTATTTCAATTTTCTTGGTAGATGCAATATAATGCAGCATATAAATACGATGAGTACTGGCTACCAATACTGGCTCAAACCCGCTGCTGTGTTTGGTGAGACAATTCCTATCCCGTCTTCTAGTAGACCCAATCTCAACCAGCCTGAATTACTAGCAGCTTGGAATCTGGTTTTGGCCCTTCATTGTTTAGCCTTCAGCTGGGTATCGCAGTATTTCCAAATAGACGTGGGATCGTTTTCAGCTTGCTGAGTTTTATCTATTTACACCTTTCCAAACTTACTAATGCTATTAGTCATCGTTTCTTCATAACTTTTCCATAACTTTGGTAGCGATTGGTAAGATCCTGGAACTAACATATCATTATCTTCCATGTTACTATTGTGCAGCCAAAATGTCTTGAGCAGTGGCAAACATGCGAACTAAAGATCACACCCTCACACACCTACGCGTTGAGCCAATAAGGGTTCAGCTGTTGCTAAGCGAGAGAAAGCGAGTGGAATTCCTTCAGCCGATAGCAGCGCTTGCAACGGAAGACTAGGGACCAAGTCAATGTGGCATTAGTATAGTAGACTAACTTAATGCATGTTTAACCCGGGTAATAGAGAGACGTCTGTGCCCAGGATTGGATACTACGAGATTTGCGGGACTGTACCCAAAAACACCTTCCTGTTTGTTTCAAGTTAGACGGCTCAACCAGATGTGAAAGGATGAAGAAAGCTCGACACCACGTAGACCAAATCGAGAAATATACTAACATCCCAAGTACTTTATGTTGACCGACATACCTATTTTCCACGACAATCTCTGCTCATTTTAGAATGAGCACACCGTTTTTCCGAAATCGGAATGAGAGACATATCGAAGCAGGGAACGCTGATCCTTGATGGTAAATTTTTAGTGTGTAAAGTGGAACGGGCAAGGGCTCTCGTGTTGTGGTTTCCAAGGGGGGGAGCAAGTATAAGCGACGTTTCAAATATAATTTCAAATTTTGCTGTAACTAATTTAAAAATTCTATTGGGTTTTCGATATACCCAAGTACAATTTCCTCTTAGGGGAGGCAAGCGCCCCAGCTTGCCCCCCCTGATGGTCGCCCTTGGGAACGGGTTAAAACAAAATGAGCTGTCCCGTTTCGCGTTAGAAATTTCGTGTGACACAAGTCATTTGATATTGTATTGGGGAGGAGAAAACGTAATGAGGCGAAGCTGGTCGTAATCTATGATTCGAGCCTAGTTCGTGCCAAGTAGGTTTTTCAGTGGCGAACCACCGTGTGCGTGTTTTTTCTTGGGGTGCTTCCGTTTTCTTCCACTTCCTCCATTCCACCATTTCGTTCATTATCATTTTCTCCTTTAATTTTTGAGCACAACCATGCGACGTTAAATAAAAAAATTGAAGAAGGAATAATAAAATCGCATCGTTAAAATATTAGTTTATTTCAAAGAAAACATAAATAATTCGCCTTATAAATCAATGGACTAAATAAACAAAGAAGAGAAGTCATCAACACTATTAAATATATAGCAACGACATGAAAACGGTGGACAATCTTTGAGGAAACCAGGACAAGATAACAAATCAACTAGTGTCCTTATGGAAACTTTAGTATGAGTACATTGACAAAATAACATTTTATTCTCCCTAGAGTGTAAGCCCTTCCTCTTCTCGAGACATGTAAACAATCATTCATTTTTAATGTAAATCACTTAATGATAATTTCTTTTAGCGTTTGTATTGACTCAGCACTTAAGAGTATCTGTACGCATTAAAATGATCATACATATATTGAACTTGGAGTGGACACAGGATCTTGTCTTCTCGGAAACTTTCACTCAATTGTTCCACAGACACGAGTGCGAGAGGCAAACTGATGAGAGAGAGAGAGAGAGAAGAAGCGGTACTTTACACCATTCACTCTTCTATTGATTAGGTCTTTCAATCTAAACACAATTTCCTTTAAGTGCCTTTGTGTGTGTGTGTTTGTATTACCATTTGCAATATTAAAGTGATGCCCTTCTCTCTCCCCTCTTTCTTTGTCTTCAAATTTAAAAATATGAGATTTTTTTAAATCTCAATTTCAAGCATCGAAAATTCCTTTCAACATGGAGCTTCTTTCTTATGGTTGGTCGAATGTCTTTGAATTGAGTAATTCCTAGGGGCCGCGGTGGCTCAATGATAGAGCATTCCTCTCTAGTGCGTCGGGTCCGTGGTTCGATCCCAGCTCGCTCCAAGTAAGCTTTGTGGTAGTCAAACAGCGTCTGCGTGGTTTTCTCGGAACTCTCCCCCTTTCCTTCCTCATTCTTCATTCCACCATTTCATACATCTCTTATTATCACCGTCTCTCTTAGCCTCAGTGCATAAACGTGGGACATTAAACTAGGGATGCGCACGAGACAAGATTTGAAGCTGTCTCGTAACGAAAATGTGCTTTAAAAGTGATGTCTCGACTCGAGAAATGTATTCTTCTCTATTGGAAGGGCTGTGTCTCGACTCGAATTTTTTCAGGAAAATTCTGTCTCGACTCGTCTCGTGCGCATCCCTACATTAAACTAAATATTTCATTTCAGTTGTTATAGTAATTCCCCTCTGTTTTACGTCCTTGCGCAGTACTACGGTTATAAAGGATGAGAACATACCACTCAACTTACGAGCACACCAAATCACGACGGGAATTGAATTCCGGGTACTACTTTACCAATAAATAAAAGAGTGTCATGAGAGACCAATTTTTATGAAAGTCTTCCCCCACCGTACTACCTCGCCTCCAAGAGAGTAAGCTGGATTACAAATACTTGCCACATATCAGTCATTTTCAACTCGTTGAAGTATGGCGTAGAAAAAGTTCTTGGGCCGTATGCAGAGTCATTTTGACGCGTTATTAGTGCCATACTAAAGAGTTTGACTAACATAAGGTTCCGGTAGTAGTCAGGCTTTTAGTATGACGTCAATCACACTTCAAAACGGCTCTGCATAAGGCGGCTTTACTTTAGATCGAAGAAGGGACATATAACAGCAGAAGGTGCAAATTAGTAAAATAGCAATGTTGAAAAAAAAAACGGTTAAAATATACTCTGCTACAAACCATAAAGCGGATCACGGCTAGAAGTTTCAATTTCATCCGGTAGATGTCAACCGCTGGAGGTAGTTGCTGCCATCTAACGGCTTGATGTGTAACTTCTAGCATTGTACAATTACGTAGTTATACATGATCGCTTCAATGGGAAAAAAATTGGATAAGGATTGCCACCGTTAAGGTCACCATTATACGTTAATATGTTAACGAATTGACTCCACTAACGGGCTCGACTGAAATAATCACTCTAGCCATTGCAAGAAAAGAAAAAAACAGAATTGAAAACTTTGTTCTAAGAGTTATCATGTGTAGCAACGGACGGACGTAAGTCACCATTACACGTTAAGATATTAATGTATTGATTCCATTAACGAACCCGTACGAGCACTAGAAACCGAGTCCGGTTCTCTTAACACTTTTTTGTAAATTTTAATTGTCATGCATCCGAAAATTTTGCTATCTGTAATTTATTCTATTCTTTCACGTAACATTTTATCTGATGAGTGAGTAGGTACTTGACAATGTTATAGTATTTGTGTGAATGGATTACAATTACCTGGATATGTTCACAGCCATATGAAAAGTTCAAGTTTAATTAGATATGTGCAAACCCAAAGGAAAATTTCTGCCTATGTTTATGATGCTAACAATATCCATTTACCCACGAACCCTCATTTTTCTCATAATCAAATTATATTAAGTTTCGTGTTTGATTTCTTCTCAATTTCCACTCTGAATATTTTTTTAAACAAATACGAATAACTGACAAATACACTGTCGGCCCATCAATGTGAAATTACATTCTTGTCCAAATCCTAGCAATAGGACCTATATTAAAATAACAGTAATAACGATCGATTATTGTATATATATTTTGTCTTGTGTTAACAGCTCGTTGTAATTTAACAACGATATTAGCAAATTATCAGAAAGCCTAATTTTGTGTATGTTTTAGGTGTATATTTTCTGAATTTATTTGTGACTTCTTTTCCGAGCATATATTGTAATTGGAATGCGATTGGGTAGCAATCTGTTCTATCAAGTGGCAATAATTGTGGTCAGAAGGGAAGGAAAGAAGGCCCCATTAAAACCCACAACGCCTGGAAGAAATTAAAGCGAATAAATCAGTGAGAGCTACGTTTAGCGGTTTAGAACGCACGAAAAAAGAAACGAAGAAGAAATAGAAGAGAGAAAACAACAGTGGATGAGAAGAAAACGCAAATGGAAAAGATTCTTCAAACGCCAGCACTTAACAACCTTACAGTGGCTCTGCAAACAGAATACTAACATCGATGAGTATTTTCCTGGCGACTAGTATCTAATGAAAAACTATGGAGTTAGTTTCTAGGGATAATGGTGAATTCAGACATTTCTTTTCTAGTGACGGATGAATATGAACTTTTCTGATTAATAGAATGTCTTCCTATAAATATTCTTGCTTGTACACTATTTCATTGAATTTTTTTTTTTTTTTTTTTTTTTTGTAAGGAATGATTTCCTCTAAATGGTAAGAAGAAAGAACGTCATAAGTTTGCCTGAATTTACACTTATATTAGTTTATAAATGTAAAGCACATTTTCTTACACTACCAGCAAAGCCCTGGACTATAATCCAATCCTTCAACAAATGCAAATCCTGAAGTTCTCATACCTCTAATATCCATTCAATTCTAACAGCCCTCGATTCTCTAAGGAATCTAAATACTTCAGTAGATACAAAACTTAAAATTCTCGCATTTCTAATATCCACTCAATTCTAACAGCTATCGATAGTCTCAAGAGCCTAATCCTTCAACAAATACTATGCTACAAAGCTCGCTTTGAAATTACTAATTTTTAATAATCATCGATTCTCTAAAATATCCTGTCCTTCAACCAATTAAGGGCTACATATTACGATTTTGGAATATGCAATCAATGTTAACAGCTCTCCTGAGGAACTTAATTCTTCAATGAAAGTTCAAATGCTGTAGTTTAAATATGCACTCATTTGTAATTAGTTTCGAAAGGAATTTTTAAATTACCTAAATACTAGTACCTCCACAGTAAATTATTGTATTGCGTACATAATTATTCACTCTTGTTAGGGAATACAACAGGACTTCTAGTGAAATAAAATGGGGACAATTAACTCTGAACTATTTATGTTAACTGCGACAGTAGCGATACTTTACGGCACAACTCGAGACCATTTACTCTTAATATTACAGCAGTGACACGATGCGGCATAAATGTAAAGCTTTTTCTTCTACTGAAATTGACAGCAACATACATCCTCACACAGAAATAGTTGAAATGAACATAACATTTAAAAAAATAGTTTTACATTATTCGAGATACAAATGTGGTCGAGCTCCATTGCGGTATATGGTTCACAAACGCATCTTTGGTGCGATAGACCCGTGCACGATTCACGGCAGAGTTTATGTGGTTCGAATTCCACGTTAAACTGTAAGTTCACGGGACATTAAACTTAAACAAATACAATTTCAAAGTATAGTCACAGCATTCATGCGGTAAGAGTAACGAGAAACCATGCAATTCAGGATAAACTGTCACTCAATTTGATGGGTGGTTCTTTATAGGATTTACATCTTCAATCAGTTATAATTCTTTATTGGAACCACATACAGACTTCGTTTATATGTCATTATATTGCAAAATAGTTCCAAGTTTGACTCACGTATTGAGTAGTTGCAGAGTTGACAACACGCGGCGCCAACGGTCAGAGGTTGAAAATGGAGACTTTCACTGGTGCGGAGAGAGCTAAATGCGTGTTTTGGTTTGAAGCAACGAAATCAGCAACGACTGTACAACGTAAGTTTCGCACACAATACGGCAAGAAACTATCCAGCAGACCAACAGTGTGCAAATGATACCAGACACTTGTTGAAAAAGGTTGTTCTGTGCGACACACAAAGGCTTCAGGGCGCTCACCCGTGACTCACGATCTGGTGGAAGCAGTTAGGGAGACTTTTGTCCGCAGTCCTCGAAAATCTATACTACGTGCATCACAAGAAACGTGTATTCCTCAGACCACTGTTTGGCATGTATTGTGTAGACGTTTGTCCATGGAGCCATACAGAGTGTCTTTGGTTCAAGCACTGAGTGAAGCGGATATTCTTACCCGACATGAATTCTGCGTTACCATGTTGGATCGCGTTAATAGTGATGAGTCATTCTTAAACAATATGGTATTCAGTGACGAATCAACTTTTCACCTTTCCGGCTGAGTCAACACACAATTGTTATATTTGGAGCACGAAAAATCCACAATACGCACGTGGAGCTGGTTCGTGACAGCTCCAAAGTGAACGTGTCTTGCGCTGTTTCCAGAGCAAAGGTGTATCGACATTCTTCTTTACTGAGAGCACCTTCACCGGCATTACCTATCTTAATATGCTCTAGAACTTCCTTGTTTCACAGTTAGTTGAAGATGACTACGGTGGCCTCTTATGGTGGCAACAAGATGGCGCCCGCCGCACTGCCTGATAAACGTAAGGGAATTTCTTAATCAGTGTTTCCCAGATAAGTGGATAGGTCGTGGTAGACGAATTGTCTGGCCGCCACGGTCTCCAGATTACACACCATTTGACTTCTTTCTGTGGGGGGGGGTGAAAAATAAAGTGTACACTCCTCCCCTACCTAATAATATTAATGAACTGAAACATCGCATCACAACAGCCATCGCGGAAGTTACCCCTGAAATGCGGGCTACTGTTTAGCAGGAAATCGACTTTCGTTGGGATGTGTCCAGGATGACTGCAGGTGCACACATTGAGCCATAATGGATTTTTTCACAGAAAAAAACGAAGTGTTTTACAGTATAATGAGATATTAACCAAGTCTATATGTAGTTCTAATAAAGAATTATAACTGATTGAAGTTGTAAACCCTGTGAAGAGTCACACTTTATAAACAATATCGTTCATCTGGGACAATAGGATTTTCAATTTTTTTATAATATTAAAATACTACAAGGATTAACTTTATAGTGATCACAAAATCGTCATACCTAACTATAATCTGAAATTGTAATTATTTGGATAAATCGTCATTGCTGAGCAGAATGTTTATTAACTAGTCGCCGGTATCATGACTGGGACAAATGAGCACGCTGCTGACGTCTGCATTATGCCCCTATCAATCAATCAATTTGACGTTTAGAAGTAATTTCATTAAGCTTCAAATCGGATTAGGATTAGGAATTAAATTTCTGGGCTTTCGGCATCTATGGCCATGAGGGATGACGTCCCTCGGCGATGACATATCCGGGGAAAGGGAAGGAAGAAAGGATTGGGGAAGGAAGGAAGCGAACTGGGCCCTGTATGTTAGGTACCATCCTGGGATTTTCCTGGAATGAATGAGGAAACTCAGGAAAACCTCACTCATGACGGCTGGCCTGAAAAAGCTTTTACATTTTTTCGACCGTGTCCCCACCGGGAATCGAAACCGGAACCGCTTCATGCCATTATTTCAATTGTTCTCCAACGACCAAACTTTGACTGATGACGTTTTGTTATTTCTTACGTATGTGATATTTCGGCATTTCTAACATTGTTATTGTCACATCCTTTCTAAATATAGGTCTCTAAATTTCACAAGTATCTATCTACACAGTGCAGCAATTAGGATATGAGACTTTTGTTTTTATTTCTGCGAAATTTTCATGGCGGAGAATCTTGCATGTGACCTTGGATATACGTACGCGCAGAAATGTTCAGCTCAACCGGTCACCAGTGTGACACGAGACGCGGCTAGATATGGACTTGTAGTCTGATACCTCATCACTATTTCAACAGAACATAAAAACCAAATACTTAGAGAAAACTTCGGAAACACTTGAAATATTGAAAAAGGTTTATGGAAACGATTTCGTATCCAATTTCTGTGCTTTTGAATGGTATAACAGGTTCAGTGCTGGAACGAAATCTGTGGAAAATTGTAAGCTCCCACAGATTCCTTTTATTACTGTTTGTGTAGAAAATTTTTGTTACTGTTTGTCTAGAAGTCTATCCATTCACCTCCATGAGATTTGATATTAGCCTTAGACTTTCATTTCATTAGAAATTGAGTTCCAAACGTTGTCAATTATTTCAGTCGTTCTAACAGACCTGGATGCTCGTCACTTTTCACAGATTCCCTTCATTACTAAACCTTCTATATCATTCAAAAGTCAAAACCGACGCAAGAAGAAGGGTAATAATCCTCATAAACTTGTTTTCAATACCTTAAATGTTTCTGATGAAGTTTTCTCTAAGTGCACATGTAATTTGATACTCTCTTTTTTCTCATTGTTGAAGTGGTGGGTGATAAGGTATTGCAATACTGGTTAATGCTTAGCCGCGTCACGCACTACACTGGCTCTCGGCTGAGCTGGAAGTGTCTGCATGCATTTCCAAGGGCACTCGCAAGATTAACAACTACGAAAATCTGTGCCGAAACTAACTCTGCAGGAAAAAAGTTTTCTTCCCTAATTGTCGTATTGTATATTAGTGGATAAATCCTACATTAGAATTTTTTAGGATATAGCACCACAAAATTCCGCAATTTTTGTACTGAATGGCTAAATTTCAATATGAAAGAAACACAATATCCATTTTCGTGTAGTTCACATAGTTCAGCAGCAGTAAAAGTTCTAGAATTATAAAGTAGCATACTTACCACAAATGCAGAAATATACTATAAATAATTGTATTGTTGAACTGGTACTTACCTATAAGAAAACAAAAGGAAAGAGGTTAGTAATAGTTTCTGGTATATATATATACATAAAATCATAAACACATGTGTAGAACATACGAAACAATATTTTCAAGCAATTACATATCTTTATATTAAAGTAAATGTAGTAAAGGTAGGTACTTTCAATGATAAAAAAAAACACATTTTAAGTAAAGTAAAGGTAGCAATGATAATTAAACATAAGTAAAGTAAAGGTAGCAATGACAAATAAACATCTTTTAAGTAGAATAAAACTAGCAATAATAAATAAATGTCTTTCAAATAATGTAAAGGTAGCAATGATAAATACACTTACTTTAAGTAAAGATAGGAATGATAAATACATATCTTCTAAGTAAAAGTAGTAATACACATCTTTTAGGTAAAATCGAGATAGCAAAATTTAAGTAAAATAAAGTTTGCAATTATAAATACACGTCTTTTAAGTAAAGTGAAGATAGCAACAATAAATAAACACCCTTTAAGTAAAATAAAGGTAGCAATGATAAATGAATATCTTCTAAGGCAAGTGAGCCAGGTAGTATATATCGAACGATTTGGACTAGGGAGTTTAATGCAGTATGCAAGTTTTAATGCAGAACGTTCTGAAATTTAGAGTCTTCTGTAAAAGTCAATATCACATTAGCTCAAACCAGTGTGTTAAGGCTCTTCGCTAAGCACAACCCACTTTTTTTTTTAATTTATTGAATAATTTAAAGAACGAAAATTATTAAAAATATTTGAAGTGAGCCAGGTAGTATCTACAAAACGATATTACATATTGTAGTAACCGTTTTCAAGCCTTTTCTTACAGGTAGTGAGCCAAGTAGTATTTACAAAATGCTATTACATTTACTAATAACCGTTTTCAAACCTTTTATTATAGGAATTGAGTCAGGTAGTAACTACGAAATGTTATTACATATAGTAATAACAGTTTTCAAACTCTTTGTTATAGGAAATGAGCCAAATAGTATCTAAAAATGTTTATTACATATAGTAATACTGTTTACAAACTTTTTTTTATAAGAAATGATACGGATAGTATTTACAAAATGTTATCACATATAGTCTTCATTGTAGGTTATTCACTAAAATTTAAAAGGTGGAGTTGAGGTTAGCAATAGACTTTAAAGATGGACGAAGCAATGTCTCATGGGCAGTGTTGCCAAAAATCTATGAAGGAAATGGGCTAGATGGCCTTCAAAAATAAGCTTTATTCCTCAAAATATGACTATATTTTGAACAGCTAACCTATAAAACACGTTGTAGATTATAAACTTTTTTGTGTGTAGGATTATAAGTAGGTTACAATAAAATTTTAAATGTTGAATTTTACTTGCTGAAAACTAACAAGCAACATACATAACTTTAAATTACAATAAAATCCATGCAACAACTCATCTGATTTGTGAAAATCAACAATCATATTATCAATTGAATTGAAATAAGTCATCATCGATGACGTCACAGCTAGACGAGGCACTGGAACTGGATGCACCATCGTTGGATTGTACAGCGGGCGACACTTCTAAATGGTACAGCCATATGGAGATTTACGGCTAAGGTGTACCATTTAGAAGTGTCCACCGCTGTAACTTGGTTGTGTTTGTGTAGACTACCATTGTCCCTGTTTTCAGTAGTACTTTTTTCTGCAGGTCATAGTCCTTACAAATTATTCTTATTTTCCCGTATATCCAGTGAATAATCAGGATTGCATTAAGAGTTTTCAAGATAATTAAATATCCTATTTATTTCCTTTAATAAACGAAAACAATCTCTGTGGCTTGAACAACCGAACAGTTTACTAAAATTGTATTAGCAAACTTTCATTCTTGCAGTGAATTGAGAAAATTAAAATAATTAAACAGTAGCAAGCGGAGCCGTTAAGTGAGCGTCATTAAAATTCTTTCTGAGTCGATAAATATTGTTAAGTAGTTACAAATATGTGAGTGGGGAGAGAGAGAAAAGGAATGAAAAATAAAGTGTTTGTTGCGTAATAAAACACCATCTGTCTAGAGAAATCAATTAATACGAGCCAGGTAGTATCTATATTTAGCATGACAAACAGGCTAATTTTTAAAAATTACACTTTATTTTCATACACTGAAAAAAAGGACTTGGTTAGGAATACCAAATTTGTTTGGTCAGGGCATTTGGTCACTTTATTTGGTTAGTTTAACCAAAATTTGGTCATTTATACCAAACTGGTTTGGTCATGAGCACTATATTTTTTGGTTAGAACATTTGGTTGATTAATTTTGTTATGTGAACCAAATCTTCAGTGATTTGGTAAAGATTTGGTTTCCCTGCCCAAAATGTTTAGTTACAAGGTCACGTGTATAGGTCACGTGTATCCATTTGATTTCTGGGTAAACATATCGCGTATGAAAGTGTGGATCGCGGTTTGAGCGTATGAGTGAAAGCATATAATGTTTCTACCGAAAAAAGACGTTTAACTAACCATCACAAGTTTACATCGCTTGGAATTCAAACGACTTGTGTGAAACAGACTTTTGTCTACACTATTCAACTTTCAACGGCAAAGTCTCAATGATGTGAAGTGATAAGTAATTGTCACCTGACAGCAACACAATGGATCGCGTGAGCAATACATTAAGAACTTGGAACTTACCGCTGCTAGTCAACGTGTTTCGAGGTAAGCTTACTTTTTCGTTCTTATTACTTTACTGTTAGTTAACGCATATTGGCTACTTTATTGACTGTAAATTTGGCTTAATAAATGCGCCTTGGGTAAACTTTACAATACACGCTCCAGCTGCGCATCGATATGTACGACCACTTTAAAAGGGTGTAGTAGGGTAGGGTAGGACACAGTAGAGTAAGATAGGGATAAGCAGGGTAGAGGTAGGAACGGGTTAGCTCAAGGAAGTTTTGACCCATTTTCATAGAATTAATAGAGTGAAATTTCTATTTTTAATTTCAGTTTAGTACTTGTACCAACAGTATTTGGTAGTTGCTACCAAATGTTTTGGTCAAATTCACTAAATGCAGGTTTAGTATTTACAACCAAATTATTTCGTTCCAAGAACCAAACCTGGATAATTTTAACCAAATTTTTGGTATTCCCAACCAAATCCTACTTATTTGGTCATTATTTGGTCAAAATTACCAAATGCATATTTGGTAATGATAATAAGATACAAGTTTCTGCAACCAAACAAATCGTAACCAAATGATTTCGTACTGGTGACCAAACGTTTGGTTGGCGCTATATTGACCAAACGATTTGGTACCCAGCTCCTATTTTTTGGTCAATCTGACCAAACCTTTTTTTTCAGTGTAGAAAAAATATTTTTAGAATTAATGTAACGACTAATAAAAAGCCCAAAATGGCAAAAGAGTTTCATAAAAATCAGCTATATTTAAGGCTATAAGCATTTCGCAGATTTGTATGGCTAAATGTCCCTTCAAATATGCTATATTTAGCGAAAAATAGGGTAAATTGGCATCACTGCTCGTGGGGTTTGATCAAGCTTTCTGCTTTTTCAACTATTCTACCTAGTTTACTTCCGATTCACATCCTCGATATGAATGAATATTATTATTATTATTATATCTTTCGCATACTCTCTGTGAAATATTAGTTTTATGATGCATCTTTTAAGCATAAATCAAGTTCTATATATAATTTCTGTTTCTGTTGTTGTCTAAGTGAAACTTAATTAAATACTTTAGCCTGATTTTTTCTTATTTACTGGAATTACAGCACCAAGTTACATCCAGAAGGCTTAAAACGCACACTGCCACCTCTTAGATCTAAACCATTCTCTTTCCTTTTGAATATTAAGTTAAAAAATATTTAATATCTTTATACTCCTTTCTTGTCTTTTAGCATCATCTTAGAACACACAAAACAAAGTAACGTTGTTAATTGGGTACATGTCGCATCTGACACTTTTCTCTAATAAGGATCCTTCTTGTTATGTTACTTTTACAATAATATCACCGTCAAAAGCATCTATTTCAAATATTTTCTACGTGCGCTTGCATTATTTCTTTGACTATGTCCTTAATTGAATCAGGTTCTTTAAAATCGATTAAGACTATACGAAGAATTTACCACCCCAAAGCGATTTTGTGGGATTGTTTTAATATTAAATTTCAGTTCGAGGCCACTTTTTTTTTCTTCTTATGTAGAGTACCACTGTGCATATGATGTGGAAAAGAAGATTTGTGTATGGGGAGGAAAAACAGTCTTAAAAGTGAGATCTTGTTAAGTGGCATCTAGCGAGTATATCCTTAAATGTGTGTGTGTATGCTTGTACGTATGTATATAGGGAACGGAGCTCGCAGTAGAATTAGGGGAACGAAGTGGGAGAAGTACGTTTACGTTTGAAAGCAGAGCAGAGCAAAATTTGCTTGGAAACTTTCTATCCATGTCGTCGGCATCCTTTGAAGATAATTAGAAAGACGGATGTGGCTTGAAGGCTTCCCATGTCGTCCTTTGGGAAATCATTTCTCTTTCAGTAATCATCTCTTCTTTTGCCCCCTCCCCAATCTCCCTCTCATCTTCATAATTTTACCTCTTTTTTTATCCCCCACCCGACTTTTTCACCAAGAGCCCAACACTACTTCTTTTTTTTTTAACTTGTTCGTTTTTACAAGTGTAAATGCTAATGATTAATCATATCTCCATCCTATAATTTCAAATGTCCAAAACCCAAAATTATTTTCTGGGTAGAAAACGGATTTAGATGGTTAATGACAACTTTAACAACTTGATTTGGTTGCTTTTAACAGTAATATTGAAAACATGTTGAGTGGATTGCAATTTAGCGCCCATTTCAATTCCGAGACTGAGTCATGAATCTACAGTTTAAGGTAGAGATCATAACGTATTTAAATTTCAAGGTTCTACTGCCGGGAATCGAACCCGGTAAGGCGCGCGCGCTAAGCACTAGGCCAATGTGAAACGTAGAGAGGGCTATAAAAAATTAAGGCGCCCTAAAAATGTAATTATTGGTACAGAAATATAATTGTAATAGTAACGTTGTTTGATTTTCAAAATTTTACCTCTCGCTTTCGTTCCAACTTAATACCTACAAACAAATATCTCGTTTGCATCAACATGCTAAATATTTATCGAAATCGGGGCGATCTCCCCCCTCCAGAAGAATAAGCTTTCTTATTTTATACATATAAATAAAACTCATCCCAGAGTTTGAAGCTGTTAAAAGTAGCTATAAGTAGCAGTATGACAACTCACCGCCCCCCAGAAGTCGGTCCTGGATCCGCCCCTGGAGTGTTTAATGCTTCGAGTTACGTGGTTAATCTTGATGCAACAAAATCTCTAACTCTAAAAATGAAATATTTCGGTTTAACGTCCTAAAAATTAAAGAGAGACAACAATTAAGGCAAGTGAATGATGATGAAAGAATTGGTGGAATGAGATGTGAGAGGAAACGGGAAAATCCCGAGAAAACCCACTTACACGATGTTGTCCATTACAATTTAATTGGCTGGTTATCGAACTAGGGACCCGACATGCAAGAGGTAACAGCTACACCACTGAGCCACGTGAGCCCCTTTTGCTAACTCTAAAGAAATAACGGACGGCGATGAACGGACAAGACGTGTACAGCATTCCCCCTCTTTGACTTGTACAGTGTTTTACTCTCAAGCGACATTAGGAAAGTAGGAAAGTGTAGTAAATTGTGAAGAAACCAAATTCGAGATTTTTTAAAACAAATTTACATGTTTTATGGCCTCTACATGCTGAGAAACTGGTTTCCGGAGGTCCAGCTGTTTGTCCAGTCGTTCCGATGTATGTAGGTCGCAAAGATTGCACATGCCATTCACAGTATCTAGATCAAATTTTAAACTTCATGTTTTAATAAATTTCTCGAGGAAGATTATTTTAAATTTTCTTCCTTCCTCCAAAATATGAGAAGTTTACTGGAGGATGGAAATAAAAATCTCTGGAAGTAACTCTAATGATTTTTTAAATAAGTGCTCCTTGATGGCTAAGTGGCTAACGTGCATATTTTAAGAGAGCTTGATCCCGAATTCGATCCCTGGTTTTGATATATTTCTCGAATACATACTCTACTGTTTGAGATCCAATTTAAAGAGTAGATTCCGACTCATATACGGAATCTACCTGTCCTGGGATGATACTCATGATTGTCCCAGGTCACCAACAATAGCAGTAGAAACCTTACAATAATGGGAAGATCCACTGGATTTTCCTTATGCTTTAAACGATGTGTCTGGCATGGAACAATATTAAACTATAGATATTTCGATATTTCAGAACTGACGTTGGTTGTATATCCACGGAACGTCTCTGCGCGTGTTGGTTATATCCGTCTACTGCACATTGCACATTTTATACAATTTTCTTATGTTTCCTTTCTTTCTTCTTTTTTAACAAACAGTTTCTATGATTCAATCTGGTTTCTCACTGTATTACTATTCACCAATGTTTTGTATTTGTTTTCTGATCGTATATTCACAGAAAAATGAATTTAAAAGTATATCGACCAGTGATGGAACATGTAATGACTTTTCACCATCAGGTCACTTGTGTCACGACGTTTGTACCGGTCATCTGCGTTTGGACCTTGTTTCTCAGACTGGACCTGATCCAATAACTGAGACGGACTCGTAGACCCTATAACAGCGAAGTGTCATCTCTGAAACAATACTATAGGTCATAATAATGTTTCCTGCTTGATCTTGAATATCTATTTGTTTGATTCCCGACCAGGCGCTTCTTAATCAAGATATCATACAATATTTCAAATATAACTTGATGCTAATTCGTTTTCCTATATTCAAAAGTATACAGTGTTTTTTAAACATATACAATACAAAAAGATTTAACAAAACACTGTTTGGTTCAGTTGACTTTATTTTGAGTTTAGCGCCCCTTTCAGCAGCGAGGCTATATGAGACGGGACCTACTGATTAACGTGGAATCCGAACCATATAAGCTCCCGCTGGGAATCGAACCCGGGTCTCCCACGTCAAAGGCGCATATGCTAACCGTTTAGCCACAAAGGAACTCAAAATACTGTTTGGATTCGGTAATATATTTTTTATTCAAAACGACAAGTTTTACAGGTCCGGTCGATTAAACTTTAGTGATCCCTCATAAGAAAAAGATGTACCTTATCGTTTATGTGATTCTCATACATACATTCATAGTCTTATAATCTATGTAGTTATCTTTCAGTGCAATACATTGACGCAAACATGCGAAAAAGAAATTTTTGATTTAGTAAGAAGACAAAGTGATGAGACATCGTGCTTGTTAGAACTAATTAGCAGCCTAACACATAGCGATGTTTCATCATCTCCAATTCATACGGGTCTGTTCGTGTCACATCATTGATGTTTCTATGTATCATTATTCCCATGAAAATTCCGTGGATATATTTCTTTCTTCTTTCATCCCCCTTCCTTCAGTTTAAAATCAAATATTTTCTGTGAAACATTTCGTAGAAGTTTAAATGTAAGTTTAATGTTCTGGGATTTTTTATTAGTTGTACTTAGTGAGTCGTTGTACCTAGTTGTTTTTAACTAACAAGAAACGGATATAAAGGTGTCATCTGGACATCCAAATCAAACATATAGTCCATTCGATAAACATAATAGAGATATGTTGATACACAAAAAACTTAGACGCCATGGATAACGGAGTAAGTCCCTGGGGCCCATTGACCCTGTTAATATAAAGAAAATCGTAGACTTCAGTGAAATAGCTATTGGATCAACACTTCATTCGAAACTCATGGTTTATAGTTCATTCTCTTCAGCATGAAATAAGCTTTCCAGAGTTGCTATGTATTAGGGCCAGTGGCGTAGTACACTTTTGCGGGGCCCCCCCGCAAAGTATAGAGAAGGGGCCCTAGTTGTAAAGCCGACAGAAGTAAGGTTGAAGTTCTATTTCTTTAAATCTTTATTCATCGCAAGACTTCGGGGCCCCCTATACCTCGGGGCCCCCCGCACTGCGGGGGTTGCGGGGGCAGCTGCTACGCCACTGATTAGGGCCCATAACGTACTTGAACAGGGAAAATTGGGAGAATGTCGGGAAAATTTCTATAAATGTCATAAATCCCTTCCATCAACTTTGGACCCCTCTGGAGTGGCCCCTAGTAAAAGCACACAATCCAAATATATCTCGAAAAATACTATAGGGATAAGAAATGTGTGTACCAAGTTTTGTATTGATAGACGGAATAGATATGAGAGAAAAGATTGTATATAATATACATGCTTTCTCCTCATACTGACGCGGAATTGGAGTTCGAAACTGAAGATTATTAGGTAAGTTTATTGTACTGTATACATTAGTATTATTACACACACACATACACGCAATTATGCGATCTACAATTATTACGTGCATAGCGAATATACGATAATTTTTGTAATATACGATAATTTTGAAGTCGATAATTGATAATTTTCTTCTCTGAGGTTGGCAACTTTGAACTAGGCTGAACCATATTTAGAGAACTAACAAAAACGAGACATGGTATAATTTGAAAATTCATGTCATTATTAAATTGTTTTCACGCCATTGAGAAAGAAATCTCTAGCTCTCCAAAATAACCATTTTTTTAAAAAAAAATTTAATTAACTTTATTCCAATTTTTATTTTTTAAAGTACCTTTAACAAGAACCAGGATAACGGTAATCAACCGTCACTTGAATGTCATATTGTTTCGATCACTGTATTCCTTGCACAGGGTGTTTCATAAAGAACGCCATTTTTGAAATATCCGCCATTTCTGTTCTAGTAAGTTGGCAGCACTGAACGGTGCGTGATTTTCATCTGTTGTATTTGTGATTAGTAGTCACGGAACGCATGGTTCGTCATCTGTTTTCTGTACAGGTAGAAATTCAAATATCCATCACATTTGTAATGTTTTCACTCTGACAACACGCTGTACCATCGTGAAGCGTTCCATTCCTACTCATACAGAAAACAGATGACGATCTGTTTGCTGCTAAGATACTACTAACCACAAGGACAACAGATGAACATTCAGAGCTGCCAACTTACTAGAACAAAAAAGGCGGGCATTTCAAAAGTTGTGTTCTTTAGGGACATTCTTTAGAAGGGTTGATATTTTTTTCTCCAAGAAACTGTTGAAGTACACACAGGAAATAAGCTTTAAATGGGACTTTGTAATTATACTACTAACTATGAGCCAAAAAAGGAAAATAGGAATCTTATATTTCAGCGCAGTCTCCTTTTTTTTTAGCGCAAAGTGTATAAGTTTCGTTGATACTATGTCCGTATTGTACTTTATGCTGTATTGCAAATAAAAAATAATGAAATGAAATATTTGAGTTTTATGTCCCACGGTTATGCCGGTGAGGCTAAAGGAGACGGTGATTATGAGAAATGAATGAAATGGTGGAATGAAGAAAGTTGGAAGAAACGGTACAACCCCGAGGAAACCCACGCACACGCTGTTTGTCCACCACAAAGTTCACTTAACGGGAGCTGGGATCGAACTCGAAACCCCATGCACCAGAGGTGAACGCTCTACCACTAAACCACCGCTGCTCCTGTATTGCAAATAACATGCATCAAATTATTAAGATTTGCCTTATATCTCACTCAAATCATTATATGTAATAGTGTGTGATTTTTAGGAATATTGCATAACTGTAAGGAGAATTTGTATCGTTGTTAGGAAAGAAGACAAAAGAACAAATAATCTGATAGCTAAATAGTATTACTCTTTAAAAATTCAAGTAGTTTTGCAGAAAAATTACCGTGAAACATACTCGTCTTTAACCAGAACAAATATTTCAGATAAAGCTTTAGTACTTTAAAACAAGGTGTCCAGGATTTGGCAAATGCCATTTGGAGCTGTTTGAAGTCATTAACATGTTTCTAGTAATTGAATGCGTATTAAATTATGCTAAAGAAAATACGTTTTAACAAGAATTTTAGGAATGATCCAAGAAACGCATCAAAAGATTGCGATCTTGGTCAATGATTACTTTTTGGATTAGGGACCAAAAAAATTTTGAACGGCCCTTAAATCGAGTTTTCGTATTTGCTACCGAATAAGTAGGGTATACAACATACTGAGTTAAGTGATAGTTTGGGTTTGGCTACCCTATATGTAGTTCTCCAGATATAAAACCTACAAGAAAATCCTTCATTCAAACATATTGGATTTTTTTTGATCCAGAAAGAAATTGTTTGTTATTTCTTCCGAATTAATCCTAAAACAATTTAATAAATTATTATCAAATACTTTTAACTTTACATCTACTGACTTGTAGATAGTGTCCTAGGATACTATACATAATGTTTGTTTCCGCAACAGCTTCTGTGCATTTCTATCTGAATCGCTTATAAGAAAACATCTGTTTTGGTATATGCAAAGAAATTAGAAGTGCAGATTTTCTGGTGAAAATGTGGCGTTTTCGATTTTCAGATATTTCACCGGAAAAAAGCCCGTTATTTTTTAAAAGAGTATATTTTTGCATAAACAGTAGTAACTTAATACCGTGGTTCTCAACTTTTTTTGACCGACGACACACCTTACTGGCTGTCCAGGTCATCGCGACCCACTGTTTGATATTTTTATTATAAATAATAATAGTTACTATATCTATTATAATAATGAAACTAATTATTTTTTATAATGACTCTATATAGCACTGAGCATTATTTCTACCGCTGGAAGTGTTGACTGGTACAGTCTATCTCGATTTTAACTAATTATTAATAAAATTCAACATGATTTTTAAATTCTGAAATTTCCATACCCACCTTAGAGGACTGCGTCGTGACATACCGGTTGAGAATCACTGCCTCAATATATAAACAATGTGTTCCAGAATAAAAGCTTTCAATTTATTATTGGTAATAAACGACATATTTTAGCGCTACAAAATTTCGTTTTAATTGTTTTTCTTTTCTGGAAAAGCATGCATGAGAATTTATCTTAAACCACGTCGTTTTGTTCGAGGTTATTTATCTACTAATGTATGTCTACTCTTTAGGTAATATTTTAGTTAAATAAAACTAATGATTAATTAAATAATGTTTAATTAATGATAAATGTAATTTAATTAATTGGGACAATATCTTATTAAATAAACTAGCTATACTGTAATCTTGCTAGTGCAGTAATGAAGAGCTCAATAAAGATACTTACGTCACTAGTCAGATTCATCGTAATAGTGTAGGCGTGGTTGCAATACAGCATAATTTTTAAGTTTTCAAAAATGATCAACTCAGGTAAATTAATATATGGTATGGTTTGGTAGATTGGTATGTGGTATATTGGTTGGCATATGTCTATCTTTCTAAATTTTTTCGATCATGTAGTAATAATAACGGAGAATTATATAAAAGCACTGTTCCAGTGGCGCCATTCGTGGATATCAGGGAGGCAATTTTACCCCCTGAGTATGAGAACAAGAAACTTTTTTTTAAAAAATGTATACTAACAAAAAAACGAGAAACTTATGCCGGTAAAAACAATTTCTAACCCATTCTTCGTGCAAAACCTGCAGAAAGGACACCACTACATTTTTTCTAAGTACCTACACCCAAAACTCTACTTGTTCCATCAGCCACAACTTAAATTGTAACTTTTTTCGACATAATGATGCACGAAACAGTTTATTTAATATATAATGTTGAATCGTTTCTGGATGATTAAAATAATTTCGTTGGTTTTAGTTTCGTCCTAAGCAAGAACAGTGAATTTATAATATCACCTAGTTAGGACACGCCATGAATGTAATTTGTTCATAACAACAGGAATTGAAATGTCGACATTTATTACTAACTGCACGACAAATCGTGTAGTCAAATTCAACTACCCTCTATCGTTTTATATTTGATTCACATGAGAATTAGGTTATGGAAATAGACACCAATGTGTGATGCTTTCTCTCCCCCGTCCCACCCCGAAAAAACTTACCACATCCGGCAACAGATGTCACTGGTGCTTTAAACGAGTTTTGGTAAGCTCAAGAGAGAACGGTGGGGATATACTATTTCTTGTTCTCGACGTATCGATCGCAAAAATCTTAAATGTGCGCGCATGCGCACAACGCACTATTTGCTCCCTTTTCCCCAACTCCACTTGTGCCACTGTCCTCCCACATGGAAGTAACAAGTGGTTCGGGTACACGTGGATCTTTGGTACAGGCTCCGTTGCTATGGAAACAAGGGTAGCCAACTCTAATATTTTTTTACAATACAACATTTATACAGGGGAAAAAAGTAGATTGAAAGAATATTGATCATAACATTCACAGAATTGAATTCAAAACATAAGTGTTTACGTATTAAGGGTATTCACTACAGCTAAATTAAACTACCGCTAATTTTAGAGTTTTTCTGTAATATCTTCATAACAAATAAAAATATTCGAAAAGCAGAAACGCAGTAAACTGGACAATACGATTTTGCATGTGATATCTTTACCACAATTCACCTATCTGCTTTTGGTATGCCGCTATTTACAGAACCCGCAAAAAATGCTAAATCTATCTACAGTTGTCAATGGAAAGCAGATAGATGAGTTGTGATAACGGTATCACATGCAAAATCGTATTGTCTACTTCACTACATTTCTGTTTTTCGAATATTTTTATTTATTTTGAAGATATTACAGAAAAACTCTAAAATTAGTGGTAGCTTAATTTCGCTGTAGTGAAGACCCTTAATACTTCAAAAAAAAAAAAAAAAAAAAAAAAAGTTCCGGAGATAATCAAGTTCTGAAAAGAGATATAAGTGTTTTCAAATATTGGTATCAGAAGTAACAAATTGAGGTATTGTTAGTTGCAAAATTTAAATTTTAAAGTGGTAAAATAAGCATAAGCCCAATTTTTAAAAAAATATATTAATCGATTAATAATTTTTTAAACTTTGGATTACTTTATTAGATAGGATTGCACTTTTAGCATTAATTTATTCTGCCACGTATTAATAAGAGATCAGATACCTGCAAAATATAAAAATCAAATCCTTACTATCCAACAATTACCTCCTTTAGGCTAAAGAGGATACACGATTAATAGAACTGAATTATGGAATACAATTAGTGGAATGATAATGTAAGAGGATTAAGAAAATTCCGAGAAAATCCATAGCCATGGTATTATTTACTACACTTAGTGGTGGCTCAGTGGATGTTGCTCGGCAGACGCCGTGCTGTTCACACCGCTGTCTCTGTAGGTGTGCGAGTGGCAGTGTTGAGTGTTTTTTTTTCAACAACACGCCGCATTGTCAAGTGGAGTATTTTCTACTATCAAGTACTTAGTGTTTGCTATTTGCTAATTTCATCATATAGTCTAGTGCGAAGTACTGTTTTCCAGTGAACCATGTCAGTTATTCGAGTGAATACTTTACGTTTATCATTTCAAGATGTAGTGAACAAGCCTAATACATTAGTGTTACATGAATGGATTCGTAATACTTTTCATTTGCTTCCAGATCAAGTTGTCAGTATTGAGTTCGATTACAGTCGCAAACAGTTATATCTAAAGTTAATATCGCAAGTGATTTGTGTACAAATTCTCTTTCGAGTGAATGGAAAGGTCACTTATTCAGATGAGCTTGGTACATACAATATTTTAATAGATTCCGCAAGTTCCAATGTAGTGACAGTTCGTTTACATTTGGTACCCACCGAATTAGAAGATCAACATATTTCCCGTGTCCTATCTCAGTATGGTGATATCAAATCCATTACAGATGAAATGTATTCTACTGGCCATATCTACGAAGTCCGAACTGGTAGAAAGATAATACGTATGTGTATTAAGCGCCCTATACCTTCTTATGTGACTATATGTGGTTTACGATTGTGGTTAACATATGGAGGCCAAGTTAAAACCTGCGCTATCTGTGACTCCCCGAATCATTTTTTGATGGAATGTGCGAAGCGCCGTCTCCCTCCAGCCGTATCGGCTTCCCTCACCAGTGCTCCAACATCCAGGTCACCGCCCATGCCCGGTTCTTTGAACAAAGTGGATACTTTACCGGATGTTCATTCATTTACCAGCTTTCCCGTATTAAGTGAGAAACGTCCTCCGACTTTACAGGAAAACCTTCCATCGCCAACTATGACTTGTGATCCTACTCTTCCAAGTGCACTCACTATAAATGAACCTACTTGTCAACTCGATGTCCCCAAGAGTTTTACCATTGCACCTATCAGTAGTACTCCCGCTACTGTCTCCCAGAGAAATCTTGCATCCAATACAACATCTCAGAGTGACTCATCAACCTCCAGTACCATTGTGACGACTTCTCCGGATCTTCCACAACAAAGTCCTCCTGCTCCAGCATTTCCAAAATCGGAAGAGGATCAGTTACCTGAAACCGCCGTAAATACTCCGTTGTCAGCGATCCCGGATGACTCCCGCCAGGAAATGAGTGTTTCATCTGAGATGGATTCTCCAACTATAGAAGCATCCCAGTTTCCCGCTCTACCCGAAAAGAGGCGTAGAAAAGGCCGATCTCAGTCCTCACCTCGTGATAAACCCAATCGAGCCAATAAACATCAGAAAACTAAAAGTGTTCTCCCTGAGAACCATAATTGTGTGTCTGGTTTCACAAGGTCACGAGCAGATCCCCATCAAAGTGAACCGAGTACTAAGGTAAACGATGTTGCTGCCCCTCCAGACAAGTGATCATTTCACCTCCCAATTTAGGTTGGGAATATGTGCGAGAGATATTACCCGTCTTTGTTGTGACAAGTGCATTATGCCATTTCTTGGTGCAGTGTTTATTTGGTGTATTTTTCTTCTTTTGTGGCCATTACCTATGTTTGCAACGCGTATAGCCACAATTAATATCAACGGTATTTCAAGTCTTACTAAGCAAAAAGCATTAGCCGATTACATCAACAAATCAGATCTGGACATAATTTTCCTTCAAGAGTGCAATATTGATCATTTCTCCTATCTCTTTAATCACATGTGGGAAATCAATCCTTCCGAAACTGGTTCTGGCACTGCTATTTTATATCGTAAGGATATTTCTTTAACCGACTTTTCTAAATTTCCGTCAGGTCGCATTATTACAGCCAATTATGAAAATATACATTTTTGTAACTTATATTCACCTTCAGGCAATAATAATCGTTCCGAGCGCAACTCTTTCTATCTCACCGACGTTCCCACGGAGTTACATTCTGGTACACGAGATTTGATCTGTGTAGGAGACTACAACGCAGTGTTAGATCCTATAGACTCAAGTTTTGGTTACAATACTTCTCTTACACTGCGTAAATTGGTTCAAGACTTTAAGTTAGTTGACGTATGGCGTCATTATAAAGGTAACACCCCAGGGCACACTTTCTTTAGACAAAATGGATCCTCACGTTTGGATAGGATCTATGTCAGTACCACCTTAATTAATTTTGTGCGCTCCATACACGTTCAACCAGTATGCTTTTCTGATCACTGTGCTGTGGTTTGCACCATTGATTTACCCATCCGTAAGTACTTAAAGTCATCCTTTGTTTGGTCGCTCAATAACAGCATTTTAACTGACGAGGATCTTCAGTTGCTCATTACCAATAGATGGAATTATTTAATGCATTTTAAACCTCACAAGAAAAGTTTGTTTTCATGGTGGTTATATCAACTTAAGCCTTCTTTTCAGTCTATCTGTAAACAACACAGTAAAGACAGATCCTCTCTTCTTAAAGAGCAATATAATTACTACTATAACTTATTATGTGAATACTATAAAGAACTAGCTCAAGGAGTAGACGTACTTCCTCGTATTAAGGAAATTAAGGCACTCTTACTCACTTTACATCGTAAAAAAAATCAAGGTTTTTTCACGAGAGGCAAAACGACGATGCTTCAACATGAAGTTGCCTCTTTACATACAGTTAGCCGTGAAAGGCGAAGAGGTAAACAAAACCTTATTTCCAAGGTCACCTTTCCTAACGGTGACGTTCACGAGCATGATCGCGTCCTCTCAGCTCTGTATGATGCATACCAGAACCTATATTCCCCCGCTCCAACCCAATCCTCTGAATCCTGCTTCGAACATCCGATCGGTTCTATCACCCCGGAGGCTCGTAACACCCTCAATGAGCCCTTTACAGAACGCGAAGTTCGCCAAGCTATTTTTGCGGGGAAGTTAAACAAATCTCCGGGACCTGATGGTCTTACACTAGAATTTTACCGCCAATTTCACGGCATTCTCACGCCTTTTCTCACAGAAATGTACAACGAACTCCGAGTCACACCCACGTGGAGCTCTTCTTTTACGGCTGGCATCATGGTCCTTGTACCTAAAAATGCAGGTGTGCATGATTTTGATAATTTTAGACCGATTACCCTCCTTAATGTTGATCAGAAAATTTTGTCACGTTGTCTTGCCTCTCGTTTAGAACCCTTTTTAAATCAGGTCTTACATAATGATCAGTATGGCTTAAAGCATACCAAACCTATGTATTTAGCATTAAGTAATATACGCGAAGGTATTCATTGGTGTCAGAAAACTAGTTCTCCGCAGGCAGCTATATTAGCTCTTGATTTCCATAAGGCATTTGATAGGTTGTCACATGATTATATGTTTACAGTACTTGCAAAATATGGTTTCGGAGACAGTTTTCTTAATTTGATTAAATTTCTTTATACTCAACGATACGTAAAATTAAAAATTAATGGTGCACTTACAAAACCCATCAATGTACGTCGAGGTATTGCACAAGGCTGCCCCCTGTCTTCCATCCTGTATAGCTTGGTTCTCGTGCCCTTTCTTTTAAAACTGGAACAACACATTCAAGGTATACAGATTGGTGCAACAACCTTAAAATTACAAGCATTCGTCGATGATATACATTGTTTTCTTAACAGTCCACACGAACTGTCACGTGTTGAAAACCTCATATCGCACTATGAGCGCATTTCAGGTGCTGTTCTGAATAAACAAAAGTCACGCCTGATGTGTATAAATCCGGCTGACCAACACGTGTATTTTTCTACGATTTCTTGTACTGATCGCATCAAAATCTTAGGTGTAACTTGGCAACGTCGCATAGCAGACACTATAGACTACAATTTTCATACCACAACATGTACTTTGGTTGCACTCATTCACCAAAGTAAAGCCCGGCATGTAAGTCTTGCAGGCCGAGTTTACCTTTTAAATGTTTTTATTTTTAGTCGTCTTTGGTTTTTGACGCAATTATTTTCCTTGCCGAAGAAATACCTCAGTGTGATACGAAAACACACAGGGCAACTGCTGTGGCAAAATCACTGCCTAAGAGTAAGTCACGAGACCTTGTGTTTATCAAAAGGTGCTGGCGGCCTCGGTCTTAAAAATATACAACTTCAGAGCTACTCGCTGTTACTGCATCGCGTATGTCAAACATTATGTTCATATTCCGACTCCCTTTCCAGCAAGGCTTTGTGTGTAACATTACGTCATATTGAGCTACAAGCTCCCCTGCATACACAGCCATGGGCTAGCATTGTGCCATACCTCAAGGACGTATTTATTGATATTAGTTACTCGCTTATTGCACGGAGTCACCTTGAAGACCTTTCCGTAAAGCAATTATATAATCAATTTCACTCTATCACAGTTTCTGTTCCCCGTATAGCAGAACATTACCCACTGAAAAACTGGACGCAAATCTGGGCGAACATTCATGCACCGATATTGTCCCCTGCCCTGCAATCTCTGTGGTACAGTGTTGTTCATAACATATACCCTACAAACGGGAGACTCTATGAATTGGGTATCCGCAGCCTCTCTTTCTGCGGTACCTGTCATGCTCTCGATACTTTACAACACCGGCTCGATAGTTGTTCAAAGAACGTTACAATTTGGTCTTACTATCAAAAAATTATTGCCCGTATATCCCGAACAACTCCTTCTACTATCACTTGTCCGTCACTAATGTTATTTCCTGATTATAAATTTTATCCCTGTACTAAACATAATGCAATTCTGTGGATCACGTCCCATACTATAGATATTCTTTTATGTAATGATTTTAATGGTAATGTGACTTTGTACATCCACCAACTTTTGTTACGCATGCACACTATTGCATTTCCAATTCGTAAACAAAAGTTTGCTAATTTTCTTGCAGCAATTTATTGATGTGTCCATTGTATGTTTGTTTGTTTATGCTTTCTGATGTAATTGGCTGCTAAGAGTACAACTTTTGTTTGTTTATTGATTCTGATGTAATCGACCGATAACAGTACAATAAAGTATTTAAAAAAAAAAAAAAAAGTGGTAGAGCGTTTACCTCCGGTGCTTGGAGTCCCTGGTTCGATCCCAGCTCGCGCCGTGTGAACTTTGTGGTGGACAAACATCGTTCTCGTGGGTTTTCTCGGGGTTCTTCCACTTATTTCATTTCTCATCTTTACCGTCTCTTTTAGCCTAACCAGCATAACCGTGGGACGTAAAACTTAAAGATTTCATTTCATTTCATTTTCTCTTAGTCTTGCGTAAAAGTGAAAGGGAACGAGAGCGGATGTCGTTACCTCACTTTCAAACACTTTGGCGTTCCTCATTCTCTAAAAAAAAAAAAAAAAAAAAAAAAAAAAAAAAAAAAAGGCAAAGATAGGCACGGGGGACGGCGGGACGTCAAGCGTTTCATTACCATTTTAGATTCACTTTTAACTATGCTTCCAGTTGAATCCCCGGCCAAGTAAGTTTGTGACAAACAATATTGTGTCCGTGGGTTTTCTCGGGATACTCCCATTTCATTCCACATGCTCATTCCACTAATTCTTCTATCACCATTCACTTGTTTTAATCATCTATCTCCCTTGGCCTAACAGGGATAATCGTGGGACGTTTAACTAAAGGACTTCATTTCACCTTTTCTTCCAGTTGAGATATCTACGATTTAGGATTTAGATTTCTGGGCTTTCGGCATCTAAGGCCATTTAGCCCTTCACATTTTTGAGGGATGACGTCCCTCGGCGAGCACACTATCCTGGGAAAGGCAAGGAAGAAAGGATTGGGGAAGGAAGGAAGCGGCCTGGGACCTATAAGTTAGGTACCAGCCCGGCATTTGCCTCGTGTGAATGAGGAAAACCCAGGAAAACTTCATTCAGGGTGACTGGCCTGAAAAAGCGTTGTACACTTTTTCGACCGAGCGGCCCCACCGGGAATCGAACCCGAGACCGCTCGCACCGAAGGTGAGAGCATTGAGATATCTAAGTATGTTTGTAAACAGCTCGGGAGAAATGGTATCACCCTGTCGTACTCTGTCATGATATATCGTACCCAAAGAAATGTATACTATGGTCTTTTATTAATGATTGGGATTCGATTTTTGAACCTAAAATCGAAGGATTGATCATAATGGAATAAAATATATATACCGAGGTATATAAAGGTAACTATTTCTATTATCCCATTTTCTCCAATATTATCATCCACCAATTATTTAATAATCATATAATTATATTATTGCTCCATCTCCTTCACTCCAAAAACAAGTAAAATCACGAAGTCACCAGAAAAATATAGATAAACTTGGCGTGTCCATTGGAAACATTATTCTTGTTAAGTATTAAAATTACCTCCTATATTACTAGAATGATATGTGCTACATAAAACTTATTATATAATTACCGTTCTTACCGTTTCAAGCATAATACAAACTACATAGTTGCGTCAAAAATATTAATGGTTGTATGTATCACTCCACGCTTACTTATCCACTGAACGCCGTACTAGGAGTACAAGCTAAAAACGTTGTCATTTACGTATATGCCAAACGTTACCAAAAACGAAGAGTGTTTTTACAATTTGTGATTATGTCTGAAGCAGGTGGGCCATATTACTATTAATATGGCCATATTCGGAACTGGGTCCGAAAAAAAAAAAACCTTCTTAACATACATTTGTTCACTTTTCAATAAATTTGTACTTATTTAACAGGAAATGATTGATCAGTCATGAAAATTTGATCTTACACTTCATTTGTACTTTTTCTCTTATAAAAACAATCTGGTTTTATCATTTTCTTTTGAAAATATAGGTAGAAATATTTTACAGTTACATATAGTCTTTCCAGGTGCAGATTAATACCCGTTCAATACTATATAGATGTAGTGACTCGTAGTATTGGACGCCCTCTAAGGTTTGGACTCTTCTCAACAAAAATTTCTGGGCGCGTGCCTGGTCTGAAGAAATAGCAAAACGGTTATTAAAAAAGTGGAATCTATATGAATTAACATAGAAATTTAAAGAAAAATTTATTATTAAGTAAGTTTATAAATATTTTTATCCAAGTAGCCTCATATGTGTAATACGGTCCTAGTACAATTAAAAACAATATATAGTAGTACTGTTATTCAAGTAAATACTGCCAGAATATTCATACACGCAGAACATTATTTTCGTGAAAAATTACAAAAAAAATATATAATACGTTATACGTTACTTGGAATAAATATTTAATATCCCGCATAAAGCTTTACTTATACTAAAAAATTAAAAACCCATTACAAAATCTCACTTTCAAGTGTATTATAATAACATAATCAAATGGTGACCGCAGGGAAATGCTGTAATACCTGCTTTTGACACCGAACTTTTTGCTCTGCACTCACAGCACAAAAGTATGCCTCAAGGAACTGTACCAGTTTATAGTAAGCGCAGCACAGAAAGTATAATTGGAACAATAAGCCAGATAGTTGTAATGATCATAAATCAGGGGGGCCCAACTGGTTCGGACCCTCCCCCCCCCAAGAAATTTCCTAACATACATTTGTACACTTTCTGAATAAAACTATATTTGTTTAATAGGGAAATGCTTGATATAGCATGAAAATCTTTCTCTTATTAAAATAATCGAGTTTTATAATGTTTTTGCTGAAAATATACGTGGAAGTATTTTACAATTACTTATAGTATAGTCTTTTCGGGTACAGAATAATACCCCTTCAATACTACATAGACGTATTAGATTCACAAAAGCTTGGACCCCTCCGAATCAGGAATAAAAGTGGATCTGAAAAGGTAGGGGGGACACTTGACGACACGCCGTGCCTCTTGCCCATGTTTGCCAATTGTAATTTTATTAGAAGGGGGGAGGACGCCATAGATATTTTTTGGAAGTGAGGGAACGACGTCCACCAGTGTCCTGATCACTTTAGCCCTGCTCCCAACAAAATTTCTGGATGCGTACCTGCCATAAAGTATAGTCACAATAACATATGCATACGTTACATCAACCCTATTGGCATTTTGAGTATGGTTACAACTACAGAAATCGATGCCACAGTGTATCTTGTATTGTTGGGATGGGACAGAAACAATATATCTTGTAAGGGTCTCGACAACCATTCTAGATAGTATATCCTATTATGTGCCAGTTTTATAGTTACAACTACCATAATTTACATAGTTATTATCATTATGAAAACGACTGGGACAGCAATGCATTTTGTTGACCTAGCTATATTATTTTAATATAATATTGTCCTCCCAGCCAGGGGTAAAAGTGGATCTCAAAAGGTAGGGGGACAGTAGGCAGCGGCATGACGACACGCCGTTTTACCCTGCCTATCTTTGCCCACTATAATTTTTTAGTAACTAGGGGGACGCCGTACCAATTTTTCGGAAGTGAGGACGGCGTCCCCCGCGTTCCCCCTCACTTTTACCCTTGTTCCCAGCTATAAGTATTGCTGGCGCTATACTAACAATTTAGTCTTGTTTCATTCAATCATATTTCTAGTACTTCCAACTATATGGTTGTTTAGCCTAAAAGGAAACGGCCATGGGACTTTAAAATTTCATTTCAGAAATTACTACGAGTTCTATCTTTAAAAAAAAAAAAAAAAACTGTAAAATCTAATTGCTCTGGTATAAGATATTCACTTTGTTAACATACATCTAAGATGCAACTTTACATTCACTTCATTCGGTAAATTCAATAAGGAACCCTGACAAGAATTCATGTAATTTCCCAATTTGTTTTCGATTTTTAACATGATCCTATGTGTGAAAAATCCGTACGATTTGGGAGATGAAAACATCACACTTTCTGTATTCGGTGAACTCATTGTGGTAGAAGAAAGGCAATAAACTACAGAAATGTAGCTCTTATCGTGGCTTCGATTATCGCAATTCTCAATTTATTGTGGTTCATAAATCGATACCAAGATTCCAATTATTACGCTTTTCAAATTGGTAGTGACATATCAAGTAATTCTTGCGATATTTTGTTCTCCGGACAGAGGACACACGGACAGACATTTTTTTTTTGTCTCGTGCAAGGTTTATAAACCTAACTCAAAAAAAAAAGAGAGAGAGAGAGAGAGAGAGAAGGGTTTATTTAGAAAAAACGAACTAATCCATTTTATATGTGTATAAGGAGTGCCGTAGGGAGAAGTACATATTCTGATGTACTTCAGTCAAAGTCGTACACTTACTGGTTAGCGGGCACTGTCGTATCGAAACGACATACCTCCAAAGTGAAGACTCAATGTAACTGTAGTTCTGGTGGGATATATAATATTCTGCATCTCGCAGACGCGATAATTCGAATTTAAAGCGTAATATTTTAACGGTTTATATTTTATATTCATTGTCTGTAAGTCCCGTAACTTAGATTTTTTCTGGGAGGGCAAGCATTAATACGCGTATTTGGCCTCCTCTAGAAAAAAAATATTTTTCTAATTTTTGGTCTCCTCTTTCCATCTTTCTTTTACTCTTTATGACCCCCCGGAGCCTGTGGGTCCTCCCGCACGGCAAGGTTTGCGGGGCCGTTAGTTACGCCTCTGGGCTTGTTCCATTTTTGACAAATTAATTAAGGGAACAATATTGATAAATATCAAAGACATATGAATAAATATTATTTCTAGGGCCCTGATAGTAGACTTTTTTTTATTCAAATAGACCCCCCGACTCGTTTTTGTTTTATTTACGTTTTGTTTACTTTGTTTATGCAATTTAGTGAACCTGTTTGATGCTTCATTTGTAATTTCATGTTCGTATTGTGTATGAAGTAAGGAGATTTTATCTTAAAGTGGGCCTCCCTCGAACAGCGGAAGCTTCCCTGGAGGGGGGAAGAAGTTGCCCTCCTGCCCCCCACAAGTTACGGCCCTGTGTAAGTTAAAAAAAGTTTTTCACTAAAACTTAAAAAAAAAAAAAAAAGATATATATTAGCGTAGCATCATAATTGACAAAATATCAGGCGGTACAAACTAAACTCTTGGAGCCACGGTTTCAGAACACTTACCTCTGTTACATGAGGTTCATGGTTCGTTCCCGATCTAGCAAGTTTGTGGTGGGTTTCGTACTCGTGTCTGTGGGCTCTCTTGGGGTACTCCCGTTTTCTCTCACTTTCCCATTCCACCAATTCTTCCATCATCATTCACTTGCTTTAATCACTGTCTCCCTTAGTTCAAAGGGCATATACGTGGGACGTTTAACTGAAAAATTTCATTCTATTTCATTTCAAACTAAACTCTTTCACGTTCTGCACGTATGACACTTCTATTTGTTCTTTAAAACGTTTCATGTATTTTTCACCACATATATAAAATGTAATTCGCAGATTTGAATAACCCTTGAAAATGATAAATCAGTTTTAGGGACAAGTTGAGCAATCGGGACCAGTTGTCGACATGGATGAGATGGGTATTATTAGATTCGTATCGACAAGTAGATAAATAATTGGTATGACATTTTCCCGAAAATTCAACTTTTACCCGGGAAATTAATAAAAATTCGGGATTTTGGACAATGGATACTAGTTGTCGAGCGGCACGATATGAGTATCATTCGATTCGTATTGAAACGTAGATCAATAATTGGTATGACATTTTCCCGAAAATTCAATTTTTAACCGGAAAATTGATAAAAATTCGGGATTTTGGGCAATGGAGACTAGTTGTCGAGGAACATGACATGAGTATCATTCGATTCGTATTGAAAAGTAGAGCAATAATTGGTATGACATTTTCCCGAAAATTCCATTTTTAACCAGGAAATAAATAAATATTCAGGATTTTGGGCAAGGGGGATAACTGGTACCCATTGCCCAAAATCCCGAATTTTTATTAATTTCAAGGGTTCGAGATTGAATCTTTGAGAAAATATGTTAATTATTGATCTACTTGTCAATACAAATCGAACGATACACATCTCGTCCGCGTCGACAACTGGTCCCCATTGCCCAAGTCATCCCCAGTTTTACACGCATTATTTATCCAGATTACCACGGATTCGATTGTTACCAGTTTTTTCTCCTTATTTATTACTATTATTATTACTTCGCAAAATAAGCACGATAATCGAAATATTCCTCTACTTCTTTCCTTACTATTGACGTTTTCTCTGAAAGAGACTTATCTTCAAAATTCAAATTAAACGATTTCGTAATTAGATTTAAAATATCATGTTTCTTAAAACGTGCTGTTAAATTACTATTCGCTTAGAAGAATTTATTTTTTACTAACCTTCACATTATTCTCGATCTAGCTCTATATGTTTTTGTTTAAACATTGTTAATACTCCATGTAACTAATTGAACAAGAATAATCTTTTTATTTCAATATTACTAATTACAGAATAAGACATAACGCGGCCATCTGTTGAAGAAGTATGTAACTTAACTAAAAGTAATGGAAAGATACTACTATAGACCAAAAGCACGTTTTCAAGGTGAAGAGCCCAGAAAAAATTAATGAAATCTATCAATTTAACGTTCCACGACTATACCCTTTAGGGTAAGGAAGACTATGATTAAGGCAAATGAATGATGATGGAAGAATTGGTGGAATGATAAAGAAGGAGGAGCTGGAGTACCCTTAGAAAACCCACGGACATGATGTTGTCCACTACAAACTTCCTTGGCCGGAGATCGAACCAGAGTTCTCACGCACTACAGGTAAGCACTCTACCACTGAACTACCATGCCCTCCAACAGCCTAGAATAGAAACATACGAAGACAATTCAGTGATTTCAGAGCTGGGGTGTCATTTAAGGGACAAGGAGAAATTACCTTGAAGTAATTGCCCCTTAAATTCGTTATCAGCTCGTTAGAAAAATAATGGCCGTTTATATAGAGCCTATGTTTATGAATTGATATTTTAATAAATGTTCAGTAAATAAATTAGAAATGGATCATTAAACGGATCATTCTAATTCGAATACTTGTATCTACCAACACCTCGGGTAGTTCAAGCGTTATTAAGTCACAAAGGTAGTCTCATTCATTTTTATAATATAGAGTAGATGTGCTATTTAATGGCTAACATAGATGCTTCCTATGAACGTGGTCTCGTAAGTTCGATGATTGGTGTGGACAGTTGTCTCTCATATAAACCTTACTAGTGGTTCTGATCCCAGTAAGTTCCGTCTCTTGTGGACATAGTGCACAATCTAATAAATTATTGATTAATTTGAGATTAACGTTCCTTCACAGCACCGAGGTAAGCACCTCACTTGGAATTGATCCCGCGAGCAAGTGCATACAAACCACGTGTGTTGCACCATAGACTATTACTCTTATATAACAGTACACATACGTCTTTTTCTTTTCTTATTACCCTCTCGTGTCTTTTTTGGTATGATAATATTCATTAATGTAGTTTGCTACACTGACCGCATCAAGGGAGTATTTTCGGGAGAAAGGATTTGGCGGGAGAGAGAGTTGCTTACGTCGTCTTTTCCTGACTTCCTTATTGGTTCAATTATTCATGGAACAGCCACACCTTCCACACCTCCACCTCCCATTTCGTCTAACTTGAAAGCTTAGGAATATCATCAAGAAAATGGCACGCCCTTTGTGTTGTGTTCTCACATCTTTATATTCTTCAGAAGGAAATAAAACTATCAACAAACATCAAGAAAACATTTCACCAAATAATGTACAGATAAACAAAAACACACATATCGTAATAATAATAACTTCACAAGTTCAAACCTCTTTCAGAGTTAACTGGTTCTAAATTAGAAGGGTATGATGGATAAAGAAAACGCCCCCTGCAAAATTTAGCAGGTGATGATACACAGAAACAAAGAGTTTGACGTAAACACCACTTAATCAAGATATTAGTTCATTTCTTGATTCGGGTAATCAAATAATTTTCTTATCTTTTTTTCCTAGTATGTCTTAGAAAGGTACAGTTGTACTAAGTAACAGTGTCATGTGAACGCCACGTGAAGGAATTTGGTTTGTACGGCGTGATATTTTCTTAATTGTGAAACCGGAAGTGTTAGTTGAGTTCTACCACTTCCGGGTTTTAGTAGATACAGTAGATTAGAGTGGGGGTGGAATTTATTCTTGCGATAATTAATTAACTGCAAAAAAAAATTAGCTTTTTTCTATCTAGACAGTACTGTTTTTATTCTTCAGCGACCAACTTTCAAATCGGAAATGGTTAATGTTTGCTACTTCCGGTTTGAATAAAGGGTTAAGAGAAAAGACGATACTTATTCATAGGACGGTAAATCGATTTAAAAAAAAACAACTTCTCCTTATCTATGATTTAGTTTTGCTCTATGTAGATCAATATTTAAACCGAAAGCTGTAGGGAATTTCGATCACTTTCTGTTTTAGTAGAAATTTAAAGATTGAGGTCAAATGTATTCTAGGGAGCCGCAGTGGCTCAGTGCTAGAGCGTTCACCTCTGGTGCTTGAGGTGCCGGGTTCGATCCCAGCCCCTGCCAAGTGGACTTTGTGGTGGACAAACACCGTGTGCGTGGGTTTTCTCGGGGTTCTCCCGTTTCCTCCCACTTTCTTCATTTCACCATTTCATTAATTACTCATAATCACCGTCTCCTTTAGCCTGGCCGCATAACCGTGGGACGTAAATCTCAAAGTTTTCATTTCATTTTCATTTTTTTCAAATGTATTCTTGGAATGCTTAATCTACTGCAGAAAACAGCTTCTAGATAAATATTACCAATTTTGTTCTATAGCAATCAATGTTAAAACCGGAAATGGTTGATATTAACCACTTCCGGTTAATGATAAGACATTAACAACATTTTCAAGATACTATCTGGTTTAATTTCTAACTTTTGCTGTTCGTTACATTAAAAAAAAAAGAACATACTTACTAAAATTGATAATAAAAGTGTGAAGAGCAAATCGTCTCTGTGCTTCGAAGAACCGCTATGTGTTAAAACCACAAATTTTCAGGAGAAGCAAGAAACAAACTCTTTAAAATTTTCTCTAATATATACGGAAACACTTGAAAAATGTAATAAAATTGCTTCTGCATTATGCACTGCACATTGTTGTAGCTTGCTTCAAACAATATTATATTACTATTTTTGTGTTTATGTAGCACCTTTTGCGCCTTTATAAGCGAATAGAAGATTTGTATACATTAATCAATGCGTACGTGATGAGAACCAGAAGCCATTAATTTCAATCCATAAGATTTCATTGTTGTTGCGAAACTATTGAATATTAACTTATGACATTATAAGGGACGCTGCCTGACAGCTTTCTGGTTTATTTGCACGACATATCTAACTCATTTTCGACAAAAAATATCACATAGCGGTTCTTCGAGGCGCAACGACGAAATAGGGGGATGCATTTGATTGATTATGTATGTTTCCAGTAACAACGTCATATGAGATTAACCCCTAATATGATGTAGTTGCTAATTACTGATATAATAATAATAATAATAATAATAATAATAATAATAATAATAATAATTATAATAATAATAATAATAATAATACCGTATTTCTTCGAATATAAGGCGGCATCGAATCAAAGGCGCACCTGAAATTTCACCTAATTTAAACTCATTTTAAAAAAGCTTCGAATCTAAGGCCAGAAATAATGTACAAATACATTCCTATTTTGATAAGCATTATCAGTAAAACGAAATGTTCATTGTTCGTGAGCGATTACCATCTTTGTGCAGTCTGTCATTGTTGTAATACAACCAATTTTAACCAAATTAGTTGTAACTACCAGTATTAAAGACTGCAGTAGATTCTATGTTGTAACCTACGTGCAATGAATAAATATGTATATTACAGTATATATTATACATCGAATCCAAGATGCCATCGAATCTAAGGTGCACCTGAAATTTCAACTTATTTAAATTCACTTTAAAAAAGCTTCGAATCTAAGGCGCAGAAATAATGTACAAATACATTCCTATTTCGATAAGCATTTTCTTATCATTAAAACGAAATGCTCATTGTTCGTAAGCAATTACAATCTTTGTGAGTCTGTCATTGTTCTAATTACAACCAATTTTAAGCAAATTAGTTGTAACTACGGTACCAGTATTAAAGACTGCAGTATATTCTATGTTGTAGTCTACGTACAATGAATAAATATGTATATTACAGTATATACACATCGAATCCAAGACGCCATCGAATTTAGGGCACACATGAATTTTGGACGTCTAAAAGCTGACAAAAAGGCACGCCTTAAAATTCGAAGAAATATGGTAATAAGATTCACAGTCAACTTTATTGCTTTCATTCTCTGATTATCAATCAGGTATTGACAGCCCGAATTAATCAAATCATGAATCATTAATTAGAAACTTAACGATTTATAACTAAATAGACGTACCCGTTATCTGTTTAAAACAAAGTAAAATAACTTAATTACTTTCTCTCAATTCCTTTTCTAAAAATCTTCAGAATGTAGGAAATAGTAAAGTAACATTGAACTTATCGTAATATATATGTCGTATTTTAATATATGTCATTAAAAAGGAAACTTCAGAAGGAAATAAATCATCTTCAATGTGGGCTTTCAGGGAAAATATTTTTCGTTTGATTGACAATGGGATACAGAATTTTCGATATTCATCGTAGTGTTGTTATCTATCTGAAGTAAACATTAACAAACTGTTTTCTAGAAAACCAGAATAATAACAGTGATAAGAAACAATATATTTAACATATTTCATTCGGCAAGAGCTGTTTATTTGCTGTCATCAGTGTCACGTCAAGGATTGCCTGTACTAGCTGTCTTACCCGCATGCCTTTAATCCGTCTACAATTTGTCGGTAGTTGTTTTTCGCGCGCTATCCTAGCTTTTAAGTTGATCACAAAGAAGTGGATGAGGTTAGATTTACAACAAAGTTTGACGTAATGTCACGTGGTATTATCATGGGGCAAAGGTGGAATACAATGATCACTTCTAACCTACACAACTTCAATGTAAATTTAACTACAGCCCAAGGAAAGGAAAGTACACGAGGGTCCCATTTCTTATTCTCCTGTTGGTTTATAACGCCATTGTTTATAAGTGCTATCAGAAATCTCTTGGTAAATGGTAGAAAAAACACTATTTATGCATTATATATTACGTACAAGGGAAAATTAGTATTATTTTTATTTTATTTTAATGATAAAAGCTTTACGAAAAGTTTAAAAATATATAAAAAAGACTTTCCTTGGGCCAGGTTTGAACCCACGTCGAGAGCGGTTTAGCCTTTTTGCTACTAGCATGCTCGGCTACAAGGACCGACAGCATCTGTCGTTTGATTTGTGCTATATGTATACTACGTGATGGGGAACTTATAACTTCAACAAATCAGAACCATGTATTTAGCTCCTATGCCTAGAGTCGAGCGTAAATAAAATATATGCTCCTGCACGCAAGTGACATCTCTTGGCATCAGGTAGGAGATAACGCAACTAGCGACAACTATTATCCTAATTGTGAACTATTAGAATTAGCGCGACTGACAGAGTTAGGTGTCTTATGTTTATAAGGATTAAGAATGTTTATGATTGGAAACTGGACTCCTCGCCAACTGAGGGGCCGCGGTAGCTCAGTGGTAGAGCGTTCACCTCTGGTGCTTGGAGTCCTGGGTTCGATCCCAGCCCCCGTCAAGTGAACTTTGTGGTGGACAAACACCGTGTGCGTGGGTTTTCTCGGGGTCCTCCCGTTTCGTCCCACTTTCTTCATTCCACCATTTCATTCATTACTCATCATCACCTTCTCCTTTAGCCTAACCGGCATAACAATGGGGCGTAAAACTCAAAGATTTCATTTCATGTTTCATTTCTTCGCCAACTAAAATAAAGCGGGTACCAAACCAGGAACATCGTGCATCAAAGGTACGCATGCTAGCTACTAGACCTGCAATGAGGAAGCATTATTATTATTATCTTGGACGTTATGTACTGAGTAATTGCCGAATACGTTCAAGTTATTTTTATTTTTTGTATCGAGACTGGTAACGTTTTATTTTTTTGCTTTCACGGAGCAAGAGAAAAAAAATGCATTGATGCCGGAGGTTTATTCAGAACCTACTGACGTTTTGAATTCGTTTCTACCTGGAAGCTCAACAAACTATTTCCGGCCAGAGTCGATAAATCGATTACAATTCCTACCTTGTTTGTATAACCTACAGTTAAGTTTACTTTGAAGCCCTATGTACTCAGAGACATACACACAACAGTTCTCTATGTTGCAGTAGCCATTTCTGTTTGTTTTACTCTCTCTGTCTCTCTCTGATGTATGTGTGTGTGTTTGTGTTGCGTCTATGTATGTGAGCGTGTACAGCTTGACTGCAGGGCGGTGCATGTTTACGAGAAACTGCCGTAGACACCTTGAATATTTCATGCCCGCTGTCAGCACTTTACTCATCTTGGCGGACCAAATCAGCTTAATTCTATGAGATCTGTGGTTCTAAAGATTGCGACTCGCGTATAGGGACTACATCTAGTGGTGGATTGCCTTACTACTTTCTTCTGAAGTTGGCGTTCTGGAGTTAGATTTGTAGTTTCTTTCCTTTTGTTTTGGGATTTGGTTTGCCCTTCATCAGGGCAGGGGTGTCATTTATGGGAGTGTAGGATGGCAAATGCTTCTTCTCGAGTTTGATATACATATTATTTTAATCAATACTAACGAACAACGCTAAATTCAACTTATGTAGACAGAGAATATTGCTTCCTCAAAGTAAAATTTTTAATGACGCTACTGCCCATTTTACTAACTAAACTCTGTTCTTTAAAAAAAAATACTAAATTTTGTTCATTATGTATGTTACTGTCATATATCCAAGGACTTATAAAAATACAATAAAAGCAGTAAAATACAGTAATAGTAATGATTCCTTACAGCAGGGATTAAAGTGGGCCTCGTGGCTCAGTAGAAGACTGCTTATCTCTGGTGTGTGAGGTCACTGATTCGATCTCCGGCGAAGTAAGTTTGTGGTGGACAACATCGTGTCCGTGGGTTACCTCGAGGTAGGCCTACTCCCGTTTCCTCTCACGTCTCATTCCACCAATTCTTCCATCATCATTCACTTGCTTTAATCGTCGTCTCCCTTAGCCTAAATTCCATAATCGTGAGACGTTAAACTGAAAGCTGTCATTTCATTTTTCATCAGGGATTAAATTTAAATGTGATCGCAGAAGCTAGACCACACATTAACTTGATGCGAGATGATACCTTAAACCATATAGTCATCTTTCAGCAGTGGATTCTAATATGTTAAATATTAAATTGATAATATCACATTGAAGTGTTTCCCAACCATTTCAGATGATCTATTGCAGTGGCGGATTTAAACCGAGGCCGGGAGCCTAGCCTTCCCCCCCCCCGCCCCCAGTTTCTTCAGAGACAAAAATAATTGAATCTATTATTAATCTATTTTTGAAAGTTTACCGTAAGCGTTGCCTTTTATTCTTTATTGGACACTTCTAGGATTGGTAACTTGTATATTTACTGTATATTCAACATTTATTTTGTCCGACAATTTCTAACTTGAATGGTAAATAAAATATTTTTCCCACATAAAGCGCAATGTCGCGTGCCTACTCTGTTTAGCTATCGTACCTATAAATGCCTACAATTTATTAATTGCTATTTCGTGCTACATGTCTAACTGAAACTTATAAAAGGAATGGTACATTTTTTATTTCTAGTTCCTGTTAACGAAGTGCGTAAACGGATTTCAAATTACAATTATTTGCGTAAACTCATAATATACGTACCTGTCATAGACTGGGGTCTGGCAGCCCCCCCCCCCCATTTTTAGCTTCTAGATCCGCTACTACTATATTGAAAAAATTAATCATTAAAATGCAAATCGAAGTAAACATATCAGCCCATCGGGCACAGCTGGATTTTCTAAAACTTGTGCTTTACACTGAATATTGCAACAATGAATTTTGCAATTTTTATCCAACATGTTCCACCCAAACAATTATGATTTAAATGGATATTCAATTTTTAAAGAGTTTGATTAACCGAGACTTCCTTATATATTTGCCCAGTCTGCCCGGGTTTTCTTCTGGGACACACAAAATCTCAAGAACTACTTCATCAGTCAATTTTTAAAAAGTCTAATTAACTCAGACTTCTTTATATATTTACCCCGTCCATCTGAGAGACATAAAATCTCAAAAACTACTTCATCAGTCAATTTTTAAAAAGTCTAATTAATTCAGACTTCTTTATATATTTACCCCGCCGTCTGGGAGACATAAAATCTCAAGAACTACTTGATCGGTCAATTTTTAAAAAGTCTAATTAACTCAGACTTCTTTATATATTTACCCCGTCCATCTGAGAGACATAAAACCTCAAGAACTACTTGATCGGTCATTTTTTTTTTTAGAAAAAAAGTCTAATTAATTCAGACTTCTTTATATATTTACCCCGTCCGTCTGGGAGACATAAAATCTCAAGAACTACTTGATCGGTCAATTTTTTTAAAAAAAAGTCTAATTAATTCAGACTTCTTTATATATTTACCCCGTCCGTCTGGGAGACAAAATCTCAAGAACTACTTGATCGATCAATTTTTAAAAAGTCTAATTAATTCAGACTTCTTTATATATTGGAGCTCCTCCGTGGCTAAGCGGTTAGCGTACGCGCCTTTGGCGTGGGAGGCCCGGGTTCGATTCCCGGCGGGAGCTCATGTGGTTCGGATTCCACGTTAATCAGTAGGTCCACGTCTCATATAGCCTCGCTGCTAAAAGGGACGCTAAACTACAATCCACTCAACTCAATTCTTTATATATTTACCCTTTCTGTCTGGGAGACATAAAATCTCAAGAACTACTTGATCGGTCAATTTTTAAAAAGTCTAATTAATTCAGACTTCTTTATATATTTACCCCGTCCGTCTGGGAGACATAAAATCTCAAGAACTACTTGATCGGTCATTTTTTTAAAAGTCTAATTAATTCAGACTTCTTTATACATTTACCCCGTCGGTTTGAGAGACATAAAATCTCAAGAACTACTTGATCGGGCATATTTTTAAAAGTCTAATTAATTCAGACTTCTTTATATATTTACCCCGTCCGTCTGGAAGACATAAAATCTCAAGAACTACCTGATCGATCATTTTTAAAATTCTAATTAATTCAGACTTCTTTATATACTTACCCCGTCCGTCTAGGAGTCCGTCTAAAGTCTTAAGACCTACATCAATTGCCATCAGTTTCGGCTAGAATGTAGAGGGTCGAAAGCGAAAAACCGGATTCGTTGATGGAAATGGCATTCAAAGCAGAAGTGGTAAAAATAATGAACCATTTTCGACTTTTAACGTTTACCACTATAGAACAGTAACGGTAGTAGATAACGAGAAGTGACTTCCGGCAATCGATTAAGCGTCTCAATAATACATTTAAGCTACATCCTTAACTCTTTACTAAAGCCAGAAGTGATACAAATTTACTTCAACTTCCGGTTTCAACACTGATCTACATAGAGCAAAAACGATAGGAGATAAGGAGGAGCTATTTTCTGTAATCAATTAAGTATCCCACAAAAGATATATATCCATTTCCAATCTAATCTCTCAACCAAATCACACAATTCAAACCAAACTTCTTCACGTGGTGTACACGTGATACAGCTACTTGTTTTTAGTAGCGTTACTTTCAAACCAGCAACCTGATTGGATGGTATACCTTCTCTTAGGAATGATTTTTTTTTTTGGAGTTCCTCCTCATCCTTGGGATAGGCCATAGACTTGCCCAATGGTTTGGACGAAAATAAAATCCCACGCAATTTAAGACTTCGAGACTCACAGCAGTTGATGTACAGGATTTTCCAGTTGCTCATTTTGCAGAAGCTAAGTAAATCTCTTAGGTATGTTGGAACAAGAAAAGAAGTTCTATTCTTACCGGGAGTCAAATCTGTGCAACCTAGTTGGTAAGTAGCCTAGACACCTAGTTGAGTAGGATACTGCGATTCTGATTAAAAAAAAAATAGCACAGTATACAAAAGGAATTAATGATATTTTAATGAGAATCATTGGACTATCTTCTAGGTAAACTTCTAATTATTTTTAGGGGGTTTCCATCGACTATTAAGCTATCTTTTTTTTATAGGAGTTTCAGAAAAGATTTTCGTTCTCATCAGAAATGAAATGAAATCTTTCAGTTTAACGTCCCAAGATTATGCCCATTAGGCTAAGGGACACGGATGATAAAGGCAACTTCCAGTGCGTGATCCTTTTTACTGTCTGACAGAGTTTATTTTTGGCTGGTACCTTTACAACCAAGACGCCAATATTGACAGCACATACTGAGTTATTACATTAAAGAAAATTGGAATAAATATTGGATAAATTAAGATTTGAACTTCATAACAAAATTACCAAAGATGGCACTTTAGAAATGTAGAGATGTGGCAATGAATGGAAGTGAAATTTTGTACGGATCGAACGGAAGGAAAGGAAGAAATAATTACATACAAAACGTTGTTATGTCTGTTTAGGTCATTAAAATGAATTGAGTTCTTAGTTTCGATTATACTATGAATTGTATTTAGTTATCAATGCTCATTAAGTTATATAAATTGATTATAAAATTGTGTTGCATTTCGTATGTGGTAAGATGATTGTATTTTAGCTCGAGCGTGGCAAAAATGATGATATCCGAATTATCTTTCTTTAGTTGTTGGAAACGCCACGGTGCAAGCTTAGTTTAAACTTGCCACATTAATAATACAACAGGCATAATGTTACTATTTTACCAAAAGTAGTTAACGCATTGGATTGCAGATTTTCTGGTACACCAGATTTTAATTTCAAATAACCTTCCATAATCTGAAGTATGAAGCCAACAGTGTCTGATTTAATTTTATTATTTTAAACTGTTTAAAGTTTACATCCAACGTTTAGCATTGGAAGAATATGATTAAAAAAAAATAAATTTTTTTCGTATTGCTTTGTATGATTATCAGTTCAAATTCGATTACTTTCTTATTGAGCAAGTGAGTCTCGTTTCATTTTGTGAAACTACAAACATGTGAATTAATTAATAAAACTAAAAGTATAAAACCGGCTGGATTCAGTATAAAATTATTAATAAAACCAGTTGGATTCAGTATAAAGTAATTAATAAAACCGACTGGATTCAGTATAAAGTAATAAATAAAACCGGAAGGATTCAGTATAAACTAATTAATAAAACCGACTGGATTCAGTATAAAGTAATTAATAAAACCGGGCGGAATAGTGTGATAAAATCGTAGATTGAATCTGGTGCAGATAAGTGTTGAAACCGAAACTAGTAATACTTTTCTACCACTTCGGTCCTAAGAGAGATGTAACAGTGCAGATGAAACCTAGGCCTCCTCTTGTGGAAATAAATTCACATGAAATGATAACTTGCTGTCTATTACCGTTTATTCGCTATTGTGATCAGTGCTGAAACCAGAAACGCAGATTTCCATTAATTCCAACTTGAATAGAAGGAAAAAGGTCAAGACAATACTGCAATATCCTATCATATTAGTAAGCAAAACTATGTGCTTCGGCACACGCACCAACAAGCAGCCCGACGGATGCCATCACCACCGATGGAACACGAATAGGATACGAAGAGATACGAAGAAGAACCCTTTAATCCCACCACACGCTCCGCTTCCGAAGACTGGCTATATAAACTTACATTTCGAGCAGAAGACATCAATCGAGGCAGAAGAGGTTAACTAGTCATCCTCTTTCTATCTCAGAGCTGCAACGGGCAAGAGATATCCTCATCTACTATATCTCTGAGCTGCTACGGGTAAGTGATCCAATTGTACTTAGATTAAAATATTATAGAAACGTTATAATTGAGGCTACTATGGCTGAAATATATCGGAAGGGGTACAAGGAATTAGAAACGTTATAATTGAGGCTACTATGGCTGAAATATATTGGAAATGGTACAAGGAATTAGAAACGTTATGCCTGAGGCTACTGTGTCTGAATTATGGTTAAAAAGGTTCCAAAATTTTGAAACGCGCTGACCGAGACTACTATGTAAGAAATATTCCGTAAATTGGTACAAGAAATTGGAAACGATATGCGTGATGAAGCTATTGTAGCTGAAGTATGTCGGTACAGGGAATCGAAAACATTATAAGTGAGGCTAATATGTCTGAATTATGACTGAAAGGGTACCGAAAATTGGAAACGTTGTAAGAGAGGGTACTCTGGCTGGAAAATTTCAGAAAGGGATAAAAGAAATTGGAAATTTTATGAGGGAGGCTATTATTTCTGAAGTATGTCGGATAGGGTACTACAAGAAATTTGAAACGTTATGAGAGAAGCTACTATAGCTTCAATATGTCGGAAAGAATTAAAGAAAGTTGTGCATTCTCAGATTCCTCTGTGAATTCCTAGTATTCTCTTATAACAACTAGTTAAATAAAGAATTGTTTCTCTATTTTTGTTTCCCTGGCGTTATTTTCCCTGGTTCGTTCCTCCCTCCTTTTTTAAAGTAAGTTTTTCACTATCTCTCCCTTTCTCTCTCTCGGAAGCTTTGCTTTCAGTCTGTAACCGTTTATATGATATATTCATTAGTCCGATGTTTGCGTAAGGGATGCTTGCTGATCCTTAGGCAAGCACAAAATCCATTAAGACTCGTAGCGCCGGTGGAGTGGGTGGGGCGGATGTACTCAACATGCACAGGAGGGGCCGAAAGGGATTTCGGAAGCGACAGAAAAGAACTACAGGGAAAACATACTAAGCGCACAACTCTATGTTTTGTCGCGTTCGCAAGCTTAAAGCACAAAATGTTTGAACTTGATTCGTCGATAGATGGATGTTCACTTCTTTCGTACTCCTTATTCTGTTTGTTTTATAAGTTCTTTGTTATAATATTTATAATGGGTTTGTTCATAAAGAAATATGGGGGGGGAGGGGGAGCTCCAATTCAAAATGGTCATAGTAAGATGACAATAGTGTAATTGAAAACTTATACCAATAGATGTGTCACAGAAAACAATAAGAGATGGCAGTGTTAAGCAAGGAAAGTTTTAAAACAAATTATTATTAATGACAGATCAAAAGATAAGTTACAACCTTTCCTCAGAAATTAACATAATTTTATGTGAAAAACGAACAACCTCTTCTAAGGAAACAACACTAACATTTCCATTTCTGATTATAAACATGTCATAATATTCCACGATTTCTTAAATTCTGAGTAGTATTAAAATAGATAAAATGAAGTTACATCACTAACAATCTGTTATTCAGCTTTTTCAAAATTTTTACAGCAAAATTAATGGCGTGAGGAGTGTGACCATCGCTAGTACTTTCGTACTAGATCTAGTAGTACGTTTATCAACAAATCTAGTACTTTTTTTCTCCTCTTCTCTTCTCATACATACATTGGGGAGACAAAAAGGAATCTCATAAAAATTTGGCGATGTACGAGTGTGACTCTTCCTGGTAACTTTTTTCTGCCTTTTTTCAACAGTGCTATTTACAAGAGCAGAATTCGATTTTCTCAATAAGCCCATTTTATGGTATTGTTTTCTGCCGACTTACTCTATATTTGCCATACTTATGTTACTTTAGTGGTTTCACAGCGAGTTCTAATACGACAATTATGCAGGGATTAAGCCAGAATTTTAGTTTGGGGGTGTAAAGTCGAGATTGGGAGGGTGTAAGTCGTTTGCGCGGTTTGTATCGAATTCTGACTGTAAAAAGAATAAAGTTGGGTGGTTCTTTCAAGAATGTGGGGGTCACTCCCCCACCTACAGGGGAGGGGGAGCTGCCGGAAACTTTCTAATAACATATTTATATCGTAAAATGTTATAAATAGGGTGAAACGGGATCAGATAGAATTTTAGTACTTTTCTGCCCCAAATGTAGTACTTTTTTCTGCATAGCTTAGTATGAAATATTTTTGCTTGGTGGTCACACTGGGCATGAGAGAGAAAAAATAATCTTTGCGTTTTACGTTCCACGGTTATGTCGGCTAGGCTAAAAGAGACGATGATGATGTTAAATGAAGGAAATGATGAAGAAAGTGGGAGGAAACGAGAGAACCCCGAGGAAACCCACGTACACGATGTTTGTCCACCACAAAGTTCACTTGACGCGAGCTGGGATCGAACCAGGGACCGTAGGCTCCAGAGGTGAACGCTCTACCACTGAGCCACCGCGACCTCACGTAAGAGAGAAAGTCATGTCTCTTTTAGCCTACAAAGCATTACCACGAGACGCAAAAAATTAGAAATTTCATTTTATTTATATCTCACAATAACGAAACATTCAGTACTGAAGAGACGGCGTAACCCCTGTGGGTAACAAAAGTCAAAAATAACAACTCTGTCTTTTCTTTATTACCCTCAGGGGTCGCCAATCTTATGAGGGATTCTGAGCTACCGAACCATTTTTAAATCCTACTGTGAGCTACCAATCAAAAGAACTACTAACTTTTTCTTTAAAAAATCTTATATTTGTTTATTGCCTATAAACTTACATTTTTAGTAATTATGAAATCGAATTATTCAAGTTAGCAAATGTCTAATATATACTCGAAAAACATAGCAAATGTCTAATATATACACGAAAAACATAGCAAATGTTTAATATATACACGAAAAACATAGCAAATGTCTACACGAAAAATATAGCAAATGTCTAATATGTACACGAAAAACATAGCCTGCAGAACCTCACACGTATACAATCAAGTGTGAGATGAGGCTGACAATGGCATTTGTGCAAGAGAAACAAGCAGTTGTCATCAGCGCTTCCTGTCAGCTCAGCGGAAGAATCAAGGTTATCCAACCGAAGCGTTAACGCGATCTACCGAAAATGTCAACGCGAGCTAGTAGTAGCTCGCGATCGATGGTTTGGTGATCACTGCCCTAGATCATTCAGTTTTCATCAACCTCGTGACTTCAAAAAAATAACTCTTAGATCATTCATTTATTCCTTACTTTCTTATTTTTTTATAGTGTATATTTTCTGAGAGTGAGGGCGTCCACCGTCGAGGATAGTAACCTTTAAGCCCGCTGAAAGTATTTAAATTTTATCCAAGTTTCCGCAATTCTATTAAATGTATATTTTTTTTAAAAAAAATAGTATGTTCATAAACTATTAGAAGTGCGGGTATCACTATTAGGGGAAGTCATGATATGGTAGCTTACAGCAAAGAGCACCGTACAAAAAGCATTGCATTTCTTCGTCTGTCCGATTTGGGTGATTTTTGGATATGTTGTAGCTGAGGACCCCCTGGCCAATTGTTTATATGGGACCAACTCCCTATGACCAACCTTGTGACCTCCAGAGGTCACTTGAAGGTTACGCCGTACAAACAGCATTGCATTTCCTCCACTGTCCGATTTGAGAGATTTTTGGATATATTGTAGCTGAATGGATATATTGTAGAACTAGAAATATATAGAGATATATTGTATTTTTGGATATATTGTAGGACTATCCCGGGAAATAGTTTATATGGAGTCAACTTCCTATGACCAACCTTGTGCCCTCCAGAAGTCACCAAAGATCACACTGGTTTAAACTTGCATACAAAAAATAGTTGTGTGTTATACTGGGCTGCCGCAAATAAGGATAGTCCACGTAACGGTGTGACTTTGGTGACCTCTGGAGGTCACAGGGTTGGTCATAGAGAATTTGCCCCATATAAACAATTTATCAGGGGTCCTCAGCTACAACATATCCAAAAATAACCTAAATTGGCCAAACGAGGAAGTGCAATGCTTTTTGTACGGTGTCCTTTTTACGTGTAAACTATTCCAGCAGTATTATTAAATATTATTGACAATGAACGATTTACTTTTAACGTCATAAAAATCAGTTTTTGCCTATCTTCTTAGAAATTACGCATCAGAATTTACATTTAAGCATGTCATTTTGTTAAGCTTGATTTAGTGTATTGACTGATTGGAAGGAGTGTTCAAAAAGTATCGAACTTTTGGTTGGCAAAAATATATTTACTGATTTGGAAATTCGGAACACTAATCCTCTTCAGTGTAGTCTTCTTGGTAATACACACACTTCTCCGAGAGCTCCCACCTTGTTGGGAACACTTCTGGAACGCAGTTTTTGGAATGGTGAGCAACTTCGCATGATGTGTTCTCTTGACTCAAATTGGGCCCCTTTTGCCTCGTTTCCAGCTTGGGAAATAACTAAAAGTCGCACGGAGCCATGTCGGATGAGTAGGGAGTCTGAGGACACGTAGGAATGTTGTATATGACAATGAAAAAATGAATGAAATTTCACAGACACTCTCCTCATGCCCAAATTCTCGTTCAAAATTGAATGTACCGATCCGATTGAAAGGTTTCCGCTTGGATATCGCCAAGCTTTAGACTAAATTTGATGCAATATCACTGCTCAAGTTTTTCTATCATTCTAAAAAACTTGAAATCTGACGACCGCTCACTACGTCTTCACTCGTTGGCCGACTGGGGGGCCGGGAAAGTCACAACTATGTATGAGTTTCCCATCTACATCCAAGAGCGCCCATATTGTGGTTTCCAAGTCATGGTGTGGCAAGTATACGCGACATTTCAAATATAGGTTCAAATTTTGCTGTAACTAATGTAAAAATTCTATTGGGTTTTCGATATTCCGAAGTACAATTTCCTCTAGGGGGGCGAGCAACCCCACCTGATGGGCGCCCTTGTCTACATCTACACTGAAGATTGTCTCCCCCGCTTTATTGATTTACGCGGGAAAATGAGGTAAAATACTTTTTGAACACACCTCGTATGTCTTATTTTTGGATAATATTTTTCGTTAAATATAAATCAAAATTTAAAAGTTAAACATAATTTTGCACATAATTTAACCATACCGTCTATTTTCCTCTCTAGTTCCATAATGAAGAGCTTTATAGAGGTATATACTTTAGTGTCACTCTTAGCTTAAGAGGTAGCGTGGTTCTCATTCAGCCTCTATTTTTTAATTTTAGGAAGTAGTTAGTCTCTCTTAATTTTCTAGAAAACCACGCATGAGATTTTGTTGTACTCAGGGAGATCATCAATTGGTATAAGTCTCATCTTCTGACATTCTCTTTCCGCTAAAAGTTTTTTTTTTTTTTTTTTTTTTTACATATTTTGCGATCCACATTCGAGAGAAGAACTTGGCCTAGTATTCCTGCTCTAATTGATTAATAGCTCCAACTAACGTATGGCAAGATAGCCCCCCCACATTAGAAAATTGAAACAATGACTAGGTCATTCGTTTGTACTACGTTTGTACCGTTTGTACCGAAAATATTTTCGTTTGTACCATTTTCCTTATAGGGTTACTTGAGAGGTCGACTGGGGGGGCTATCTTGGCGCCAAGATAGCCCCCCCGTATCACAGCACAAAAAATTGGAATACACCATTCGAAAGCAAATCGTTTGTACCGTTTGTACCGAAAAAAGTTTTGTTTGTACCCTGATAGTTTTCGAGAAACAGGGCATGATATTTTGGGCGGGGGGCTATCTTGGCGCCAAGATAGTCCCCCCGTATCACAGCACAAAAAATTGGAAAACATCATTCGAAAGCAAATCGTTTGTACCGTTTGTACCGAAAAAAGTTTTGTTTGTACCCTGATAGTTTTCGAGAAACAGGGCATGATATTTTGGGCGGGGGGCTATCTTGGCGCCAAGATAGCCCCCCGTATAACAGCACAAAAAATTGGAATACACCATTCGAAAGCAAATCGTTTCTACCGTTTGTACCGAAAAAAGTTTTGTTTGTACCCTGATAGTTTTCGAGAAACAGGGCATGATATTTTGGACGGGGGGCTATCTTGGCGCCAAGATAGCCCCCCCCCCGTATCACAGCACAAAAAATTGGAATACACCGTTCGAAAGCTCATCGTTTGTACCGTTTGTACCGAAAAATGTTTTGTTTGTACCCTGATAGTTTTCGAGAAACAGGGCATGATATTTTGGGCGGGGGGCTATCTTGGCGCCAAGATAGCCCCCCCGTATCACAGCACAAAAAATTGGAATACACCATTCGAAAGCTCATCGTTTGTACCGTTTGTACCGAAAAAAGTTTTATTTGTACCCTGATAGTTTTCGAGAAAAAGGGGATGATATTTTGGGCGGGGGGCTATCTTGGCGCCAAGATAGCCCCCCCGTATCACAGCACAAAAAATTGGAATACACCATTCGAAAGCAAATCGTTTGTACCGTTTGTACTGAAAAAAGTTTTGTTTGTACCCTGATAGTTTTCGAGAAACAGGGGATGATATTTTGGGGCGGGAGGCTATCTTGGCGTAATGATATGCCCCCCGTATCACTGCACAAAAATTTGGAATACACCATTCGAAAGCTTATCGTTTGTACCGTTTGTACCGAAAAATGTTTTGTTTGTACCCTGATAATTTTCAAGAAAGAGTGGATGGCGTTTGGTGGGCTATCTTGTACGGAAGATAGGCCCCCGAATATGTACTTTTTCCATGCCCATTAATAAGTATTATGTGTGTATTCATGTTAATTTATGTGTATTTAGAACTCTTGTTGTACATATCCAAATAAAAAAAGGACTTGTTGGGAATAAAGCAACGTTAAAATTGAATTGGCGAGGGGGAAAATAGTGTGAGTTCAAAATAAGCCATTTTGAGTTAAAGGCGAAAATAACACTAAAGATATAGAACTACAAGTTGTAATGAAGAGCAGTTCAATTTGGAAGACCTCGCACGTTATAACAGAATGCTATAATGTCGACTGTACATTTGTGGCATTAACAAACGAAAGTTCTTTCTTCAAATATCTCAAAATGAGTTTTGTGCACTAGTAGTGTTTTTCCGCTGAACGATTCAATTAATTTTTCTCTATTTGTACCCTTTTCCGTAAATAAATACCATAAAAAGAATAACGAAGTGTGTACAAATTCAGAAAGAAACTGGATTTACAGAAATAATCTTAAACAAAGAAAACTAAAACATGAAATGGTTGCTCACCTAAACTGCGTCCTTCCACGTTTCAGCTTTACACCAACTGAAAAAATTAGCTGTTTATATCTGTCACATTAACGGCTCGAGAAGTTTGCCGCTTTCATAGACAATAGATGTAAGCAAATAGGCCATTGCTGAATAATACGTATTTACTTAAGGAAAAGGGCAGAAATAGAGAAAATTTAATTGAATCGGTGAGTGGAAAACCACTACTAGTCCACAAAACGCATTTTGAGATATTTGAAAAAATAACTTTCGTTTGTTAATGCCACAAATGTACAATCGACATTATAGCATTCTGTTATAACGTGCAAGGTCTTGCAAATTGCACTGCTCTTCATTACAACTTGTAGTTCTACATCTTTAGTGTTATTTTTGCCTTTACTTCAAAATGGTTTATTTTGGAATCACACTGTTTTCCCACTCGCCGATTCAATTCTAACGTTGAGTTATTACTGAGAAAATCATTTTTTTTTCTTTTGATATGCACAACCAGTATTCTAAATACACATCAATTCACATGGATAAACAAATAATAATTATTAATGGACATGGAAAAAGTACACATTAGGGGGCCTATCTTGCGTACAAGATAGCCCCCAAATCTCATCCCCTGTTTCTCGAAAACTATCAGGGTACAAACAAAACTTTTTTCGGTACAAACGGTACAATCGATTTGCTTTCGAATGGTATATTCCAATTTTTTATGCTGTGATACGGGGGGCTATCTTGGCGCCAAGATAGCCCCCCGTAAATGTCATGCCCTGTTTCTCGAAAACTATCAGGGTACAAACAAAACTTTTTTCGGTACAAACGGTACAAACGATTTGCTTTCAAATGATGTTTTCCAATTTTTTGTGCTGTGATACGGGGCGCCAAGATAGCCCCCCCCCCAAATGTCATGCCCTGTTTCTCGAAAACTATCAGGGTACAAACAAAACTTTTTTCGGTACAAACGGTACAAACGATTTGCTTTCGAATGGTGTATTCCAATTTTTTGTGCTGTGATACGGGGGGGCTATCTTGGCGCCAAGATAGCCCCCCCAGTCGACCTCTCAAGTAACCCTATAAGGAAAATGGTACAAACGAAAATATTTTCGGTACAAACGGTACAAACGTAGTACAAACGAATGACCTAGTCATTGTTTCAATTTTCTAAAGTGGGGGGGGGGGGCTATCTTGCCATACGTCTCCAACTAGCCTCGGTAAGACCAATGAGCTACAAACCTTCCCTCAAGCAGGACATTCAACCAAGAACTAGTAGAAAATTTTGTTATGCAACCCACAGTTTTCAGCTGAGTTGTTGGCTGCATGACTCTCAGGGGTTTCTCGTGATAGTAACACAGTTTAGATCACTCGGGAAATGTTCGGTGTAACCACATAGGGTTAGTGCTTGTGTCTTTAGTGAGGTTGATCCCAATTTGCCGTCAGGAACACCGATTGTTTTCGTAAACCAATTGAAGACACACCTAAACTGAGTAGTTAATTACAATAAAGGCGTATTCTAATGAATGCTGTTTTGTAAATAACATAAAAATGTGTAAAAATCTTCAAATTTTCTGTTCTGTATCTGTTATTTATGTAACAAGAGACTTCCTTTGGAATGTTGAGTTTTATATGAAATATCACTTGAAGTACGCTACTTGGAAGTATGCCGTCCAAAAGAGAGACACAGAAAAGAGTCATAAATTTAGGTGAATTTAGCTGACAATCCAATATTTTTCATGGGTGTAATTATATTTTTTGTATGTTGTAGATGTCGAGATGTCTTACCTCTGACAACCCTAGCGTGTTGTTTCATGCATGTTACTCATGTTGGAGTTCCTGTCACAGGGTACCACCATCGTAGTCATGGCCATCATAGAGATATTGTCAAACAATAGGAAAACTTTTAAAAACGCCATGTGCCAGAAACGCAGAATACCCTACGACAGAATGTAATGTTATTGCACGACAATTCGAGTGCACACCACGGATATTTCAACTTGATATTGCCGAATATCCTCCGTAGGGTCCTGATATACCCTCTGTCACTATTATCTTACATTTTTGTGGACAACAATTTGACACCCTTCAGGCAGAGCAAAAGATTACCGTTACCTGGTTTACTAGTTCGGAGCAAAAAATATTTACAACTGTCATGCTTCCGGCGAAATACATATTTGGACCAATGTGACGACTACGTCTACTGAAAAGCTGTAGACGAGTAAACGAGATTATAAAAACAAAGTTATTATTAGTATTTATTGAGATTCTATTTTCGTAAGCCTTTCTCTCACTACAGCACTTTATATTTGCTCCAGAAATGATTTTCTTGCAAAGCTTTGCCCGATTTCGTCTAACCGTAATAACATAATTACAAAAATACAAGATCTTCTGTGATGAAAAAGTACATGCGTCTTTACAGTCCTTTTCCTATAATAATTCATAAAACCCTGTAGAAGAGAAAATAATTTAATTTAGCTTGGAAACGCAATTGAAAACTCCGCAGTGAATTCCACACAAACTACTTATTTTGATTCAAAGTAGCGGTTGCTGCATTAGGTTGTTTCATGATTGTGCAACCTCTTAGTTTTTAATTTCAAAATACTTTTATTAGAATAGTGTTTGAGTAAACACTGAATTTTGCTCTTCAGAACAATACAATATTAATGTTACATAACAAATATTCATATTAAAATTGTAGAAACAAAGAGTTAGGTTTACGCTCATAGTTGCGTGAACTCAAGAACCACATCCAGGAGCATTGACTATATGGCAGAAAGCTTCTATTAACATGGAAAAGCATATTTATACCTGAATAAGTCCTATCTTCTCTTGTCGACCAGTGGGAGAAAACATGCTGAATTACTTCCCTTAGTAGGTCTTGGACCAATGTTTTGTCCCATCTGAGCAAGTGACAAAGAAGTGGAAAGAAAGTGGAGAATGTATGGATCCAAATTTGTTTAGCAAAAACAAATATGAGCGTGATATTTGTAATGCATACAATTAAATTCAAGTTATTTTCAGAAGAGTGGAAGATGTGTTCTTTAAAATGTTCAGAATTTGTTTCTAACGCTCCAATAAGTTAGAAAATATGCACTACTGTTTTGTTTCAATGCAAGTGTGTGTCGAAGATGTACTATTTTTAACTCCGTAAATAAAATGGATAATTATAATAAAATATATGTTTTAGCTTTCAGTATACGCTGTTAACTTCGTACATGAAATAGACTAGTCGAATTAGGTACCTCTCGTGGACATAATTGGTAATGAATTTTTCTCTTCACAGGGTTGTTGTAATAGTGGTCCTAATCAACATACTAAAAGTCCTGAATGATCCGCCTTGTGCTAACTCCGCTATCTTGGAAAATAGCGGACGAACACAAATCTTCATTCTGTTTTCGACTAATTTCTCGAAAATGGTTAATTTTAGAAATAAAATGAACTAGATCAATTTAAAAGAGCAGAATATTTCCTATTAGATAGAGATTTTACGTTTCTTTCAAAAGCATTCTATCTCCATTCACACGGCATTTTTGATGAGGTGATGTATGGTGAGCACATCGGCACCCTTCGAGATATATTTGATTTTCTTCCTTGCTCGTAAGTAATGAAATTTTCTCTTCATAATATTGTTGTAATTGTGGTCCTCAGCAATATATTAAACGTCCTGAATGATCCGACCCGTGCTGACGCCACCATCTTGGAAAAATGGCGTACGATCAGGCACCTTTATTCGGTTTTTGGCTAATTTCTCAAAATCAGTTAAATCTAGAAAGAAAATTAACTGGGCCATTTTGAAAGAGTAAAAAGAAATTGCCATTAAATAGAACTTTCACAATTTTCTTCAATACTCATGGTTCTCCAGAAATTGTGGTGAGTTTTCCTGTCTTGAAATTATAAATCAGCCGAAAATTGTCTCTGTTAGCGGAAGATTGTATTTTTTTATAGAATAATTGGCTACTATTAATCTCCAATTGATTTTTTATTATAAAGGATGAACTGCAGAGTATTTCTTGTGTATTTGAGAGCATAGAAATGTTCCCTTCCTTATATAGTTCAATCTCCTGTGCTAATAAAAATATGTTTTCCGCTTTGTGATTTATATATCGCAAGCCCAGATATTACTTATGATGTTTGTAAGGCCTCACCGCTTTTACCATATTGGGAGGTAAGGCCAATTGGCGCATTTTTACACTGTCCCCTGGAGGCCTAATCTACGAATGTGCCTGTAATCATCATTCTAATTTCCACCTTCATTCTTATTATCCATTATTTCTTTTGCAGGTCGATTACTAAGATCAGTGCATGTCATCCGTGCTTTTTTGTTTTGCATAAACAACGACTTTCACAGTTTTTAATGCAAAAGCATGAAATAAGTTTCATTAATTTATCAGGTGCTTGAGTCAGTGGGATAGGTAGAAGAATGTTTCCATGAGCTTTCCATCCCCATTCTTCTGCATCAAGTTGTTTCCATCTCCATTACTGCACTTGATGGAAAACCCTCAACATGTGCATGGAGGCTGCATCTAAAGTCGCAGGAAGATTATCCAACTTCATTTCGATTTTCCTTTTTGCAATTTCTCTGTTAAGACATTTATATCTGTAGTTATCAAGACATTTATCTGATTTGTCAGCTTTATATAACGCTTTGACGAACATTTCTCCTACTTCACGAATCTCACTCTTAGTAGCATCAGGATTATTGAAGATACTTACAGCATCTCGAATGTCTTCTCTCTTGTTAAGTAGTGCAATTGTCGTGACCTTTCCTTTGTGAAAGAAGGCTGAAATGTCAGTACCACTTACCGCATGAGGAAATATTCTTTGAGATTCGAGTGTTTCTCCTTCAGTTGCGTGGCAGAGTAAGTTTTAGTGGATACCATTCCTCTTCCTGGCTCAACGAAGATTACATCGTTCCCCTCTGGAGTTAAGAAAATTAAAAGAACTAATAAATCAACGTCCTCACCGACAATTGCAATTCATTGTGATTTTGCAGCGTTTACAGGCGTGTTTACAATGAGCGTGTCAGTATCGTCTTTAGCTTGCAAGGCGCTGATATAAGGATTTTGTGATTCTTCTGTTAGTAAGACAATGAGTTTAGATTTGATTTTATTTCGTTAAAAATTTCCTGTGAATCTGTTATTTGCTGTCTTTCTTCATCTCGTAGTCTGCGCATCTGTAAGTCAGAGTTCTTTCAGCACTTTTTTGTGTTCTTGGTAGTTTCACTATATCCATCAGATATCTCAGTGCAGTTCAAACCATATATTTTTTTTTAAGATAAGCAATGCATGTAGAATGGATGTCTTGAAATGTGCTTTGACGAGGCCGTAGTACACGGTAAAGTATAAAACCATCATCAACAACAAATTTAAATTCATTAGGGTGCAGTGTTTGCGGATTCATTGTGTCGAAACATGAAAAGAGGCTTGATTTCACACATTTTCTCGCTCATCAAATATGGGTTGTGGTAAGGAGGAAAGTTCATATTCAAAACAGCTCTTCAGTTGGCGGTGGTTGTGAACTGTTTTAATGATTCTTTGTGTGAACAACAGCCGTACCGAACACAAGCCTTTTGCGTAGACCAGAATTCTACACATGAGCATGATGTAAACAATTGATAACTCAAATTTCTTTCAAGAATTATTCTTGTTTTTCTAATTTGTCTAAGTTTTTCCCACTTATCTGAAGTTGATGTTTTGGATGATTCCGCTCCATACACCCCTGTTTCGGAACTTTCTCCCTGTTAAACATTTCTCCCTAAAATCATTCTTTACCGATATATGCTAGAAATAATAAATTATACATTATATTGAAATCAGTAACAAACTGAGATCAAGAAAGTTACAAAAAAAGCGGCGAAGACAACCGATGTGCTGACCACACATCTCACCAAAACGCCTAGTGGTCTGCGATGATCTTTCGGATCTCTAAAAATATGGACTTAAGTTTAAGAGTTGAATAATGATCAATTAATTCCCAAAACATTTCAATAATCCTGCTAAAGTGACAATTTTGTTTAGTGGATTTGCAATTTGATTATCCGAAAACATTCCATTTTTTAAAAGAGAATGATTATCTTTGAAAAGAAATGTAAAACTTCTATCTAATAAGAAATTTTCTGCTCTTTCAAATTGGTCTAGTTCAATTTATTTCTCAAATTAACGTTTTCGAGAAACTCGCCAAAAACCGAATGAAGATTTGTGATCGTCCGCCATTTTCCAAGATGGAGGAGTTAGCACAAGGCGGATCATTTAGGGCTTTTAGTATGTTGATTAGGACCACTATTACAACAATCCTGTGAACAGAAAGTTTCATTACTTACGAGCAAGGAAGAAAATCAAATATATCTCGAGGGGTGCCACCACACATCATCTCACATCACCTCATCAAAAATGCCGTGTGAATGGTGATAGGATGCCTTGGAGAGAAACGTAAAAGCTCTATCCAACAGGAAATTTTCTGCTCTTTCAAATTGGCCTAGTTCATTTTATTTCTAAAATTAACCGTTTCCGAGAAATTAGCCAAAAACAGAATGAAAATGTGTGTTCGTCCGCCATTTTCCAAGATGGCGGAGTTAGCGCAAGGCAGATCATTCAGGACTTTTAGTATGTTGATTAGGACCAGTATTACAACAATCCTCTGAAGAGAAAAAATCATTACCAATTATGTCCACGAGCACCATATACTAGAATTCTAATTCGACTGGCCTAAAACCTGTTTTGAAGCAAAATGAAGTTCAATTTGTCAGTTATAAATACCATGATCGTACTTTGTTGGCCAAAGGAGACGGTGATGATGAGAATGAATGAAACGGTGGAATGAAGAAAGTGAGAGGAAACGGGAGAACCCCGAGAAAACGCACACATGGTTTAATTGTTTTATTGAAATCACGTATCTTTAGGCAAATGAAAGTAGAAACTGTAATAGCAATTCCACTTCAACATAAACATATAATGTTATAGATAATTTTTTAATATTTTATTTTATATTCCTTAAGGACTATTAATGAATGTGAGTAATTGTAGAAGTACATTTTTGTGCTAAGGCGTACGCACTAACCATTAGCCCAGGGAGAAGAGTTGTAAGTACGTAGTTTTGATGATACAAAGATAATTCACTTCCAAATAATTTGTTTCTTACACGAAAAATGTCAATAAGTTTATCGTGTACGAAGTTACGGAAGAAAAGCATAAACACACCGAAAAATTAAAACTTAAAAAATTCGTTAAAAAATATGTACTGTACAATATATAAGTCAGAAATGGTACGAATCAATTGTCCCGTAGTTCACCTTATCAAGGAGGTCTTGCCAGCTGGGAAACTGGGAAATTGATGGTGTACCCCCGCCTCAAAAAAGCTATTTAGTAGCGAAAATAAAATAAACACATCCCCGAAACTCTTACTTTGTTTTTTCTGGAAAAGGTTATAATATAAATAACATTTCATACATCTCATGAATTTTTGTTCATAATACAGGACGTGTCAAATTAGTTAACATGAATTTACAGTTACATGGACGGTTCGCCGCTGCTGTCTTCTGCAATCAGGTATCATAGCCCCGTGTGGCGTAGTCGCTAATGCTCTCGCCTTTGGTGCGAACGGTCAAGGGTTCGATTTCCGGTGGGGACACTCGGTCGACAAAGTGTAACAGCTTTTTCAGGCCAACTATCTTGAGTGAGGTTTTTCCTGGGGGGTTTTTTCATTCACACCAGGTAAACGTCGGGATGGTACCTAGCATAATTGTCCCAGGACTCTTTTTTTTCCTTCCTCAATCCTGTCTTCCTTCCCTTTCCTCGGATAATGTAATCACAGAGGGAAACCAACCATCATACGTGACGGGCTAAAAGGTCTTAGATGCCAAAAAGCCCAGACATCTAATTTCTAATTCTTCCCAATCAAACATCGGACTAAAACAGCATTTAGGTTTGCATGAAATATCTTTATTTCAAAATTATATGTTATGTTACAGTTAAGATCATATGTGATTAGATACTTTATATGAGACGTCCATATTAACATTATACAAATGATACAATAATCTCTCTCCGATCAATTGATATGGTACCATTCCAATATCTATACCACCGTTGTTTTCATGAAGCCAGTCCACCCGGATCCTATTATTGTTAAAGACCAGAAGACCTACGTATGCCCATCTAACATGTTATTGAATCTCTCTTTTTATTCTGGGTAGCAAAATAGGCAGAAACCTTACATCGCTGTTTATAATGGAATTAATAAAAAAGAGACAAACCTTGAAAGTTAATTAAACATTTTGTACCTACAAATTTCTACGTTTTGTTTCATGCTATTATTGCATAATGGAATGATTCCATTTTCGCAAATCGACGATTGGATTAACTCAATAATATTGTCACTTAAAATTGTTACTTCACAATGAAAAATACGTTTCAACAGAATTAGTCACGATAAAAATATTTCTGTTTCAAATCATGGTAGAAGGATATTTGTTACTGATTGTAACAACAATCAAGTCCTACAACACAGAGACATCTCTTGGACATGCAAGGAATCCAATTCTTGTAAGTGAAAGTCTCGTAAACGTCATGCGGATACTCATGTTCCAGAAACAGAACTTCCTGTAGAGCATTTCTGGGCTCTTTGTGGGCACAAAGGGTCCGAATTCCCCTAGAACTTCCAACCGCAATATGCATTTGTGCACTTTCTGAATAAAACTATGATTGTTCAACAGAGAAATGATTGATGTAAAATAAACACTTGATTTTCAGGGGTGTCATTTGGGGGGGGCAGGGAGAGGCATTTGCCCCCCTGAGTTTGAGATTTATATAGATTTTATCAATAGAATAGTAGTATGTCAGTGAAAATCGCAAAATTTGTACTTATATCAAGGGGTTTTGTCCCCCCCTCAAGCCAAATCTGAAATGACGCTACTGTTGATTTTATACTTCATACCCTTATAAAAACGAACTAGTTCTATCATTTTTCCCCTGAAAAGTGGAAGTATTTTACAATTCTTATCGGGTACAGAATAATACTCGTTCAATACTGCATAGACGTAGTGGTTTGTAGTGTTGGAGCCTCCCAAAAAATGCACGTCTGGCAGATTCACAACAGTAGTTTTGGATATTCGAATGTTTTTTTCCTCATGAAAACCTTCAAGTTGAAAATGCAAAGGAAATTAAAAATTAATTTCAGTTTTATATTCCACTGTTATGTTTTTTTAGCATAAAACAAACGGATGATCACGGAAATTCAATGATTTAAAATTGATAGAATGATGGAATGGAAATGTGGGTGGAAACAAGAACCATAAAATTACAACGTCTGAGATCTAAACAGGGATCCCTTGCACACTAAAGATGAGAACTCTACCACTGAGCCACAGCGCTCCCACTATTTAATCGAAGTGAATAACGTCATATCACAAGCCAATACACAACTCGATTTAGAATACATGCTATTTTCTGATTGGTTATTTTAAAAATTTGAATTGGCAAATTTATTTATTGTCAATTAGTAAATATGTGTGATAAAAAAAAGTGTTACAGCAGACCCCCTTTCGTTCAAAACCACGGTATGTAAACTATTCTTGTATATACAAATACAGGGTGTATCAAAAGTTCAGGGTCACAGACAAACTCCGTTATGACCAAAAATACGGGGAAAAAATTTAAAAAAAGGAAAGTTGTTGGAAAGTAGTTTCTAGTGCAACGAGGCTGTTGGGTCGGAAAGTAAGAGAACGCAGAAATTACACAGGGAACGTGAAAATTGCTGTGTGATGGAACCAGGGGCGGATCCAGGACAGATTTCTGGGGGGGATGTTGTAATACTGCTACTTAGAGCTACTTTTAAGAGCTCCAAACTCTGGGATGGGCTTTATTTATATATAAAAAATAAGAAAGTTTCCTCTTCTGGGGGGGCGATCGCCCTGATGGCTCCCCTGGATCCGCCTCTGGATGGAACTTAGGCCCGTTATACACTATGACATAAATCCTAGGAAATATCTTACGATTTTTCCTAGAGTCAAAATCTCATCGTGTGTGACATCATATTGTATGTTCTGAACGGTCCTATGAGATTTCTCTTGTTTAAAGCACGCTCTATTTCGGAAAGAAAATTCGTAAAGATTTCGATTTAAGCGACATCAGGTGAGAAAAAGTGGAAACAAATTTGTTTTCTCCCCGCCAGCAAAGATGCTATTTGAGCACTTGCTAGTGGATACGAGGAGCATACAGTTTATATAACACAAAGCCTACGCTCTATCACAACAGACATGCAAGGCAGAAGACACGGAAAAACATTGCTGGCCTAGTACGCGTTATGAGACCTGGCACCTCTTCGGAGGATTTGAAACAGGAAAAATCTTCACGTGTATAGCAAAATCGTAGGATTTCCTACGATATATGTCGTAACATTTGTCCTAGGATGAATTGTAAGATATTTCCTAGGATTTATCTCAGTGTATAGTAAGCCCTTAGAACACCTCAGATCCGTTTCGCTGTTGTTTGTTCAAACACTGTTGTATTGTTGGTATCGTGAGGGCCCAAGGCAACAGCCTAATTAGCTGGCAACGTTGCTTTTCCATTTCACATAAAGCATCTTTACCAGTGTGATGTTCAAATGGCTAATACGATTGCAAAATTTGGCGATAGATAGAAAATTGGCAATTCCAAGATTTTACATTGAATAACCTCTTATTTCCAACAATTCTCCTTTCTTTCCATTTGTTTCATATCTTAATTCATAACAGAGCTGAATTGTGACTGGCTAAAATAATTTTCTTAATATAACATTATTTTAATGAGTAATTTGCAGGAGTATATGTGACCAGAACTTTTTCTCGTACGACTTTGCCTTAATATGATGCATCTTTATGTATGTGTATGTAAAAACGTGTTAGACAGAACAAAAAAAAAAAAAGAGACATTTTTATGCGAATGTTTCGTTTAAATTTTGAATATCTATCTCACTTTATTTTACTTGACTTTGTGTGTATGTGTGTGTGTATGAAAACTAAACTTTTACAATTTCATCTCTGTGATATGAAACCTCGTGAAGGCATTCATAGTTGGCCGTTAATCTTGGTGACTAGACACATTTTTAGGTGACTATTTTCTTTTTCTCTGTTTCTTTCTTTCACACATCCGAAAAACGCCAATTCTTTCTTTGTCTTTGTTTTCCCATATATGTCCGTGACAGTGTTTTTTCTTTTTTCTTTTAACGATTGTATTCCGGAGAGATGCGAGTACGCTAGCGAAATATAGAGATGCATTTGTTCGGTATTTCCCAAAACAAAAAGAAAAGTTAGGAACAGAATGGTAGGGAGAGGAGGAAGAGAGACCAATTTGTATTTGTTTCCACGTACGTACATAACATGTTTCTATGTTCAGTGTGTGTAATCTAAGCACAGGACTTCAGAGGCTCATTACGCAAAGCAATTAAAAAAAGAAGAAACTGTTAGCCACATCATAACAAAAGGGATGGTTAAGCGTTACAGTTATATTGTTACTAGACACTAGATGAGTTAGACAACAGTATTGCTAACTGCGTATTTAAAAAATATGTATATTCTTAAATTTTGTTGTATCTATTTTATGTATAGTATGTATTAGAATACAAAAGAAACACTAAAAAAATTACATTGCGAACTTAAAATACAGGGTGTCTCATATAAAACCGGTACGACTCACTGTCTATCTACATTTCACTCAAAAGATATTTTACATTACTTCATACGTAAATATCGCAAAGTTACAGACTTTTAAACCATATGTGACTATATTATTACATCTTATGTAAACTGCCTATTTAAAACGTTCGGCTTATAATAAATGCGTCCGATCTATGCCGGTTTATGCTTATTCTTCATTACAATCCCGATGGACGCTGTAGCCCTCCGTTTCTTGTACAGATCTTGAATTCTACTGGTTGTAGAGGGCTTGATTCCAAGGTATTTCGTCACAAACATTTGTTTAGTCTCTTCAATGGCATTTATTTTTCCACAATGTCAGTTCAGAGTTCAATTGCTAATTGTACGATTTCTTCACGGCACTTCCACAACGATTACTTTTAAACTGTTGAACTCCACTCAACAATTAATCTCCCTAGAAGTAATACGATATTTCAGTGCAACCAACTATATTAGCCTGACAACCAGTGAGGCCAACACCCGATTATTTATGAATGCCAGGATGGAAGTGAAGCCTACCGGTTTTAAGTGGGACACCCGATGTAATACCGGAAGCATATGTATTATATGCTGCTTTATTACTGTACTCAGTGGGACATTATAAATTTTATACTTGCTAATTGGTGCACAAAAATATGATAACGTTTCTTTTTCTTTCTGTCTTTCATTTTTTCTTTGAGATTCAAGTTCTCACGATGATGCTCTGAGGATAAGTAAAATGGACATGGTGATAAGGAAGAAAATGGAACGAAATGGGAGAACCCCGAGAAAACCCATCCACACGACGTTTGCCTATCATGTTTGTCATAAGTTTAATAAAATTGGATGTCATGTTTCTCTTCTTTCATATCAGTTCCATAGCATTTGATTTCATTTTTTTCACATTATTCCAATTTTGTTTTGGTAATATCCAGTGGCGTATTTACGATTTTGTTTCGGGGAGGCTTGGCTAACTTCGTTCCTGGAAATATGAAAATTATACATGATATATCATTTACTTTAATATAGTTTACACAATTTCGGGGGGAATTAAGCCCGGAAGCCCCCCTTAAATACGCCACTGGTGATATCACAGTGAAACTATTAACGAAGCATAGACATTATAAAGAAAACAAAAATTGATCATAATTTCGTTATGAACAAGAATACAATAATGACATTGATATCTTCCTGTGAAAACATACCCTTTCAGAGTACAGTAGCCTATAGTTTCCTTTTAAGAAACATTTTGACCCAAGATTCAACATGGAGGATTTCAAGATGGTCACCTCATGTGTACCTCCATGTCCCCTTCTCTTATATCATACCGCTAAGCTTTGATTTTATATTTTCTATACAATTTCAAATTTAACTGTGTGTATCCATATTTTTGAACCATCTTATACAATCTACTATTCTTTAATGGAAGTAAATTACGTGTCAGAGTCTAATTTTAAATATTTGCGAAAAATAAAGTATTTTGTTTTAATAATCCAGCACGCGATTGTTCTCCAAGTTTGAAACATTGGATGACGTAGTTTGAAGGGTAACCAACAGGTTGCAGAACTAATTTGAAACACTACATATAAATACAGCAGTAGTTTAAAAAAATACTCTACTACGCCATTGTGTGCTGGTTTACATTTTTTCAGGAATTTGATTTATCAAAATTCCTTATATATTTACCCTGCCCGTCCGTCCGTCCGGGGATTTTCATTTTCCTTAATTCTCTACTAAAACCGAAAGATAGAGATCCACTAGAATTTCCGGTTTTATTATTGATCCTACACAGGCCCGTAGCCAGCCCAAAAATTTAGGGGGGGGCGGTAGAAGTTAGGGGGACCCGACCCAATCATATTATACTTCATCACCATATTATAGTTCATTTGCAAGCCTACCGTGACATTTTATGGGGGCCAGCCAAAATTTAGTGGGGCCCGGCCCCCTCTTGCCCCCCCGTGGATACGGGCCTGATCCTACATAGAAAAAATGAAATCAATTTAGTGTTCTAAGAATATATATCATCTTCTGTCTTAACTCTACATTCAAATCGCAAGTGACAAATATTAGGAATCTGTTAGCAGAAAAATATATTTGTAAAAATTATTTTTGTATTTCTTTATTTTGATATATATTATCTATACTACTGTACTTATTGCCATAAACTGAAATAAATATTAATTTTTTTTATAAATCAAAAAAGAAATAGTTTTAAAAAACGATTGGAGTAGGCTAAAACTGGAAAATGAAACTGGTGATTAACTGCATGTTGAAATACAAGAAAAAGACGAAATGTCTTCAACAACTGGGAATGCATTTGGTCCACTTGGGATCCTTTGATATTCCAGTTTAAACGTATATATATATAAGAGATATAAAAGTTTATGAAATGATTGACTCAGGGAAAAACGGAAAGTTGCGTGAAACCAAATGAGATTGCATATCCAAAAAATAGAATGACTCAGTACCTTTAGTTAAGAGAGTGCAGACGTCAATAGAACTATTGTGAATTAGGAACTTCGATTTAAAATAGGCTGAATCTAGGCTGTAGTATCAATTGTAAACTTCGACGAAGCCACAGCCTTTCGCTGCACGCTTCGATACAACAGCTGTGTGGGCTGGTGCATCGTCATGCAATGTACAAGTCCAAAGCCCAATCAGGATTGATTCATGATTTCCTCCAATGACGTGGCTAGACAGATAAACCTGATATATTATCCATAGATGCAGGAACAGCTTATTAGCACTGGCATGATATTTCAGTATCCGCCGGGAAACTTTTTAAAATACCCTCGTATATATAAGGTGTGATCAGAAAGTACGGTGACTGTAGTTTCACAGTGCCACCTATCGATGTTGTATCCACTTCAAGTAGTAAGCTCGGTAGTCTAAAAGTATGGTACAGTCAGTGTCGAGTTTGAACAAGTTATGACATGTTAGTTGGCTTCAAGAGGCAGAGGAGTGAGAACGTATTAAGAGTGTCTGTTGCGCGCCAATATTAAGTGTTTTTCTAAGATGCAAGAAAGTGACAAAGAAGCTCACGAATTGTAGAAATCAATGTATAGTAATGGCATTGAAGATTGTTTGCAAGTGGTATGAACGATTCAAAAGCGGAAAGAGAGCTCCTCCGTGGCTAAGCGGTTAGCGTACGCGCCTTTGGCGTGGGAGACCCGGGTTCGATTTCCGGCGGGAGCTCATGTGGTTCGGATTCCACGTTAATCAGTAGTTCTACGTCTCATATAGCCTCGCTGCTAAAAGGGACGCTAAACTAAAATCAACTCAACTCAAAAGCGGAAAGAATTCGGTTGAAAACAAGTAATGATCGAGACGTCCCTCGACGCCAAAAACAGATGAAAACGTGCAAGAAAGTGATAGAAGTGATTTGTTCAACAGACAAATGACTATTTGAAAACCTTCCGAAGAACTAAACATTTCGTATGGGTCCATGACAAGCATTTTAACCGCTGATTAAATAGGCAAATGGCTTCACCACGGAAACGCGCCGTGCCATATTTTGCTTTTTTTATTCGTGAGTTTTGGCCAAAAAATAATTCCTGTCTGTCCAGATTCACTGTGCTCACCAGATATAGCACCATGTGGCTTCTGGCTCTTCACAAAAGTTAAAACCGTGTTTAAAGGAAAACTTTTTGATACCACTCCTGGCACTGAGAGGGCTATGACAACAGCTGAACGCTCTTCCATAAAAGCCTTCCAGCCATGGATTCAAAGTTAGAATAAGTGCTTTGCTAGCCAATGACAGTACTTTGAAGGTGATTAAATCAAATGTCATGTAAGCTTATTGTTTCTAATAAAATTATTGACCGTATTTTTTGATCACACCTTGTATATACTGTATACATTGGCAAGTGGAAATACATTAGTACATACCTTTAGAATTTTCATGTGACATATTGAAGTTGTGGTTTATTGTATTAATAAACGATTATCTTATGTTTTTTATTATTAACATAATAAATTAAAACCTCAGAGTGTCCATGAAACTTCCATCGATACAACCGGAATAGTAACTGCATATTCCTTAACTCAATATATACACAGATGAAAATTGTTTTTGATCCATATTAAATCGAAGCTGCTAATCTACGAGCTCGTATACTAACTGTATTCACTCTTCATTCGTCTCAATTTACGTAAAGTTCTCGAAGCCTGGTCATAAAACAAAATAGTGTAAAACTTGTATAGGTAGCAGCACTGATCTTACCTATACGTTCCCTCTCTCTCTTTTCTGTCTTCTTGTAATAATCATGTAGCGCTATGAAACGATGCTCATAATATGGATACAAAGTATGAGAATGCTTTTTATTTTTTTGTTCGGTAGATAACAGACCAGAAGCTCGTTCAGAAATTCTGAGGCATGCACGTAAAAAAAAGGGAGGGAGAGAACTGGGGAGATATAGCAGAAGAATGTAGAGGACGTTGTGAGACAGAGTTCTAGTCTGGTCAACTTTCCTCTTGATTATCGCAAGCTTCTCATTTCTCCAGCATTGGCAAGCCAAATCATGTCTCCAACAGAACCATAATACGCATTCACTTCATAGCCTTACCGCTATGAAAACACACACACACACATTATAACGTAGACAGCGTACAGAATCTGCTACACCTAAATTAACTAGCCCACCCTTGTGGCCACTTAAATACTAATTCAACCATGTTGGACACGTTTCTCTACTGGACATAATTTTACTCAAACACACACGTTCACAGCAGACATATTCATACAATACATCCGAACTATATTACACTCCAGCAGTTATTCTCATAGCAAATCAAAAGAAAAGATACCCGAGAGAGAGAGAGAGAGAGAAAGAGAATGAACAGTGGTCAGCGTATTTCTCTTGTTACATTGTTCTAAACACTTTACACAGACACACACACAATATATATATATAAAATTTCAATAGTTCTTGCTAGCTTATATCCAAACTTCTAATTCAAACAAGGAAAAGTTACCTTAACGCTACGGAAATTCCAGAGCTATTAGCAAGCCAAAGGATACATTACAGTCTTGTTTTAAAGGCTAATATCTCACATACTTGACAATTTTTCTAACTTCTATCAGACACTAAAAGATATATATATATATATATATATATATATATATATATATATATATATATATATATATATATATATATATATTGTAGAAATTATAAATACATAAATACGAGGATGATACATTATATTCAAAGCCTAAAGGTGACGCATCTGTTTTGGGAGGATGAAACTGGGTTGCTTTAGCACTCCTTAGCTTGAAACAAAAGCAGAATGTGCTGACTGCCATTTATATTTTGGTTTTAGTAAAATGCGGAACGTTTTTACCCAGTGATGTCTATGAAAACTGAACGAAGATTTTCCTGGGCAGAGAGCCACTATTTCTAAAGCTACTATTTAACACCGAGGATTCACAGCTTCTTCCACATCCATCGTATTCTCCAGAGCATTGTTGTACAGCTCTACAAACGAATAAATCCAGTTTCTGACCATTTTAGTAACGTGTTTATTTATATTTCCTGATATTGATACCCATGTTTGGTGATCCGGTTTCCTAGACAATTACGTAACATCTCATATTATTCTATTAAGCAAAAGAGAAAAAGGTTAAACGAATGAAAAGTACTTAAATAATAAAATATGTCAATATATACTGCACAAAATTAGGGTATATATTGACTAGGTTAACTAACAAGTGATATAGCATGTCAGACTTGGCGGTAGGTGATCAGTACATGGACGTCCAACATTATTACTTGTGACTTTGAGACCATAGTTTATTATTTCTTAACTAGTATCATAGGTGCACCAAACTTCCAGGTCCAACATCAAAAAATTGTGTGTTGTTGTCGGAAATTCAATTTGAATCCTTTTTCGTATTGAACATATGAGACCTGACTATTCAAATTGTTCGCAGACGGGTTTCCCAAACGCTGACTTACGAGAAGGAAGCCTTAAGGAATGGTTACATCAGTCACCTGTCCTCAATCATTATACAGTTAAAAGAGGAGATAAAGTGGTTTCCACATCTTTTATCATTTACCGTGAAATTTTGAGTTGAGTTGAGTTGATTTTAGTTTAGCGTCCCTTTCAGCAGCGAGGCTATATGAGACGTGGACCTACTGATTAACGTGGAATCCGAACCACATGAGCTCCCGCCGGGAATCGAAGGTGAAATTTTGAAATGTTAATTGAAAATAGGCATAACATGTACACCTTACGTACACGTACCTCTTATAAAATCTATAATCTTATGTACACCACTTGTTGGTATGTTCAACACCCGCTGTAATGCAGGAAGAACGTCTCTAAGAAATGACCACAATAGTCATCCGTTCTCAACCATTATACACGTGAAGTAAAAAATAACGTATCCCACATCCTTTATATATTTATCACAGATTTCAAAAATGTGGATTTTAAAGAGATCTAATATGTAAAGTATCATATATTCTGGGATTTATGCCACTTGTTGGCTGACATTTTTAAAACTATCTTCAGAAAATGAATGTTTTTCTTAGTTTAGCGTCCCACGACTATGCCCTTTAGGCTAGAGGAGACGATGATTAAGGGAAGTGAATAATGATGAAATAATTGGTGGAATGTGGATGTAGGAGAAAACAAAAGTACTCTGAGAAAACCCATAAATATGATGTTGTCCACCAGAAACATACGAGACCTAGAATCGAATCTGGAGCCCCACGCAGCAGAGGTAAGCTCTCTATCATTGATCCATTGTGCGTCCAGGATCATTTCCAAGATAACGTATACTCTGATAACTAACAAGTTAAAAATAAATCAGCAAAATGTGATAAAACGTTTGAAGAAGTGTATTGAGAAAGAGCGCACTTCAAGAACCAGCACGTACTTTCAGAGCCAAAAGTCAATAGATTTAGAAAAAAAATAACTCCATTACTATTGACTTAGCATCGATAATAAGTTCAAAGTTTTATACAAGAAGCTATTATCTTTTAGTTTGCTATCGGAAAACGACCATTAGGAAGACCTAGGTGCAGATGGGAGGACAACATTAAGATGGATCTCGCAGAGATAGGAATAGAGAGTAGAAACTGGATCCAATTGGCCAAGGATAGAAGTCAGTGGAGAACTTTTGTGAACGCGATATTGAACCTCCGGATTCCATAGGCCACAGAGTTAGTTAGTTAGTTAGTAAATGATCTCATTTGATTTTAATTAAAGCGAGCGTTAGCAAAGCTTTTACCATTCATCTGTTTGTCTGTTCCACGATAACGCTTATAGAACTTACGTAATTTTAACGAAGCTTGTGTTTTCTTTTAACATGCAGAAATTAGCCTGTTGTTTGGGATCGTAATCCATTAAGTATTAAGGGATAAGAGCGGTAAAAAATTTATCCCATTTTGCAAGTTTGCACATGTACATTTAAAATCATCTTGAAATAAACTTCCCAGGTTAAAGTTGTTCGAATATGAGAAAACATAGTGTATAGTTTATTTAGGACATTTTCGATAATTTGTAAACCTTGAGATTAAAATTTGACAACAGTGGAAGGGGGAATTTATCCTTCACCAATTTAAAAAAAAAAATATTTTAATCGATAATTTTCCTTTAAAAATGTTGTTATTATAAAATGGCGCATAATTTTTTATGGTTCGCAGTCGTTCCCTCTTAGTGAAGAAATGATAATTTATTTAATCTCATAATTTTAAAAATTGAAATTACACTGTAACTTTCTAAAAAAAATATTCAATTTTACAGCAGTACAGTATATAGGTTTGTAAACGCTTTTACACAACGCTCACTAATTGAAGTTTGTCAAAAATGAGGATTCACTTTAACCTTCCGTAATTTATTAGGGCCACATTACACGATCTTTAATCATCACACTTATTTTGCTTCAATTTTTATATAGGTGACTGTATTATTAGTAGGCGATTTGAGCTTAGGTCTATACCCAAAGATATAAAACCTCAATTAAAGTTATGAAAGGGAAAGAACAGAATATTGGTAGCAATCAGTAGTAATCGACAGAGAGACGTTTGATATTAAAGGATACTGTATTCAATAAAGAAAAGAATGAAGAGAATATGTTAAAAGGTTTCTTATTTTTTCTTTCTTTTCTTTTCTTTTCTTTTCCTTTTTCTTTTCTTACAACGAATGAATTAAAATGTTTCATGAATCTCATATCTTTCATATAGAAGATAAGCTCACACTTCGAAATTCTTGCCTATTCTATATATTACCTCGCTTTGAAACATGAGTTACACAAATAAATTTGTTTACAAAATGTCTTAATTCAAATAGTGTTCAAATTATTGTACAGATTAAAAAGATCCATGTCCCCACTCCTCTCACTTAACAAATTGGAAGTTTTTCCTCTATGCCACCTCCTAGGCATTGAAACTTTGTACCAGTTTTCTGCCATAAATCCAGGCCTGTAGCCAGCCCCGAAAAATGTAGGGAGGGACCGGTAGAAGTTAGAGGAGGCCCGGTATAACCATATTATAGTTCATTTGCAAGCCTACCGTGAACATTTTAGGGAGCCAGTAAAATTTTAGGGGGACCGGCTCTCTGGTGAGTACGGACGTGCGTAATTCCCCAGTTTTGTGCCATAAACAGATTTTAGTGACAGTAGAAACAAACTTTGGGACCAGGATGCATGCCTCCATCTACTTTACAAATTAAAAGCTTTCCCCGTGCTATAGTTTTGTGCCATAATCCCCTAGTTTCGTGATGTCCCGATTTCAAGATATACCAAGAACAAATATACAGGGCCCATGTCCCCAGCCCCCACCCACTCACTTTATAAATTGAAAGTTTTTTCCGTGCCAAAGTTTTGTGCCGCAAACCCCGAGTTTTGTGCTGCTCTCGATATGCTGGGGCCAGGCCCAGCACAGAGGGGGCTAGGGGAAGCCTGGCCCCCTAAACTTTTCATGACCCCTTCAGACCTTAACACAAAATGCTATTATTAATACAAAAAAGACAATTTAGCTATTTGTAACAGAACTTTTAATGACTTGGCCCAGCCTAACATATTCATGCCCCCCCCCCCCAAACCTCGGTACTGGTTGCGGATTTGGCTGGGAGGCCTATGTCTTCAACAAAGAATAAAATTTGAGAGTAAGTAATACTTTTGGACTATATATCTTCTTCACCACATTATGTACTGTGAAACGCATGATGACGTCACACTCCAGCATCAGTTTCATCTTAGTAAGCGGATATCGAAGAACATCATTTTTTAAACAATTAAGAACTTTGGTTAACCAGAGCTTTTTTACATATTTTTATTCTGTCTGTAAGTAAAAGCCGAGAGTTCAGCCGTCCGAGAGACAAAAAAAAAATCTCGAGAACTACTAATGGATCACTATCAATGTTGGCCAGGATGCAGAGGGGTCAAAAATCAGGAAGAGAGTTCGTTGATAATAGTTTTTTTCAAATACTACGCATGAGGATTTATTATTTTGATCAGCACATTAAATCTATTGACGGGTATATATATATATATATATATATATATATATATATATATATATATATATATGATCTCATATTGCAGACTTTTGTTAGCTAGTTAAGCAACTTAATTTTCGAACGATAATTATCAGAAAATAACAGTTTTCACTTAACAAACATTCTTCCACGTTGGAAGGAAAAGTCATTTGTATATACTCTTTCAAATACTTTCGTCTATTTCAACGCATCTAGAAGATAACAAAAGATGTAGGGAGAAAAAAAAAACAATGAGTGCGATTTTTAGGTACCGAAAAGACACATACCTAAGAGCAAAAATATACGTGGCATTAATTTCCAGCACTGGTAATTTCTCCTATCCTTCCACATTTACATCTACACCTCTCCCCCCTCCCGCATTCTACAAGCCTTCTCTTACAGTTACTCACCCCCGCTCTTAAAGCTCTTCCCTCTCCTCCTCGGATTTAATAACCCATCCATCCCAGTAATTGGACGTGATTACGGGAACCCCAAAGCTGGGGAGAAACTCCCTCTTCCCTTTTCCTCTTCATATATATATATATATAGTCACCCCCTCCATTTCAATCCCCCATTGCTTTCTGCGTCCCTCTTCAACCACCACCCACCGCCGCACCAAAACCCTTGCATCCATCTATCCATCCACTCTATACAGCGAACCTAACTCCTTCTCCTATCCCTCACTCATCCATCCACATCGACGACTACCCCTTACTCCTTTTCACCCCTCCACACATACACCTACACTAACGCCATCTAAAGGACAAAACGAGCTTCAGCTCTATGGAAACTCGAATTGTGGGGCGTTGGGTTGGGGGGTTTAGAAGGCGGGTTGGGAGGGGGGGAAAGGACGATGAAAAGCTTTTGCCCGATTCAGAGCGGCACACAAGCTCGTCAAGCTTTGCAGCGAACAAAGGATTCGAATCCGCTTACGGTCCCTTTCGTGCAAGTTGATTGGTTGTTTCCTCCTCTTCCCCCTCCTCATCCCTACGCCATCAAATGCAATTCTTCCCCTCTGACGTCTCTCCGCACTCCGCGTGTCTCTCAACGTCAACCGGACTTTGTTGTCACTATACCTCAGCGAGTTTTTTTCATTCACCAGTATTTTTTTATTTCTCTTTGACAGACAAAAAAAGAAAGAAAAAAGTTTTATATTTTGCATCAGCCATATTTCGTGCACCACTATACATACGCCAAAAAAATCCTATATACCCATACTTATTCTGCCCTAATAAATGTGAATGTCGAAGGTAGCTTATATAAGTGAACTATAGCTAATATTTTGGACGCAAGCATATTTCATAGAAAATTGACTTCGTTAACCGTCCACTATTGGTATTGAATTAGTATTTACGACAAATAGTTTAGATTTTTTTTTCAATTATAAACGGCCTGCAACACACGAAAGCAAAACGCTTGACAATATTTAATGCAGGTTCACTTCACACGTACTTATATGTAAAATTGAGGTATCTTCTATTTTAATCCTGCTTATACTAATGCACGGAGGATGCCAATATAATAAAGTAGTTATTGGAATTTAAATACTAAACAGGGATAGATCCAGGTCGGAATCCTAGGGTGGGGCGGTTGGGGTCAGGCAATTAAAGGTTCTCATTTATCTCTCTCACTGGAATTTTGCAACATTTGTGTTTGTTCCTCTAGAAGGGTGGAGTGAACGGCCCTTCGTCCTCCCCCTGGATCTACCTATGATAGGAAATAAGGTGCGGCAGTGTATACGAATAATTAGAGCGTGTACAGGAGCAGACGCAGAAATTTTTGCTGTGAATCCAAAGTCCAAAGAATAGAGAGGATCCGGACCAATGGAGTTTAGTGAGTGCGCCTCTGGTGAAAGAAAAAGCTGTATTATTTAAAGAGAGACCGAAGTTCCTAGGAGGGAGTCCGGACCTGGTGAACCCTTCCCATGAGTGCACCCGTGTGCATGTATATTCAGTATTTGTGGTCTACATATCAACTCCCTATGCAAGTTTTCAGTAATTTTACACCATTTCTTGTCAATTAGGTTGATTTATATGCATTTACGTTTCTTGAAATCAGCGAGGCTATTTAAGACAAGAACCTACAGCTTAAAGTAAGATCTGAATCAGTGAGATGCTTTCGATCCTCTTCCACCGGGAATTGAACAAAAACATACGCGCTATTACTAAACCAGTGATAGAGATACCTAGTAATTACATAGCTACTTGAATTAAAATTCAACGGACTAGGGTGTGAAATCGTGATGGAGATATAGGAATTCCCCCACTTAATGCTGTTGGGAAAAATTCTCCATTAATAAGTTACTGGAGAAGGGGATGAGTAAAGTGACCGTATTGTCAAAAGTTTGTAAATTAATTACAACGTCCAGAAGGACGCAAAATATATGGATATATCAAGCATTTCTGTGATTATTTTTTTAAAAAAACTGCTATCTTCCTCTTCGCTTCGAGTGAGATAATTTCGCGTGTTGTAGCAAGCTAGATATAACGTACTATGTTTCTGTAGCAAGCTAGATATAAATGTATTGTGTTTCTGTAGCAACTAGATATAAATGCTACTGTGTTGCTGTAGCAAGCAAGATATAACATGCTGTGTGCTCATTCAACATTACTCAACTAAAAAGTTTAGACATTAATAACCTTGATAAGTAAAACACTGGAAATTTAGTTGTTTCATAATTACCAAACAACACACAAAATTGTTAAGTGTATTAAGCAGTGACTATTTCAGATTTTCCCAGTGGATATCAATTATTGTTAAGGGTAGCAAGAAATGTTCGAATTCAAATAAAGATTCCCGGATTAGAAATTGTGTAACCTGAACAGTCTTCCTTTTAATTTTATTAAGAGTGAGACTACGTAAGCTTAACGAAACTACTTAATGTGCGAAAATTAAAGTAAATCGCCCAGCGTTAAAAAAAAAAAACACTATGCGCGTCATGGTAGAAGTATGAATACTACCCTTAGATGCAATCTGCTATGATTACATATGCATAAGTAATCTGTTCCAGGGAAATAAAAATCTATCAACAACAAACGAAAACCTTTCTTTTAGCGCCATAAAGCCATTTTTCTCAAAAATAACTCCTAATGATTTATCCTCATGTATTTAATTATGTTCGGTTCTATGTAGTCTATCGATTGGTACGTGCTTTATCTTTCAGCAATGTACGAAAGTATTTTCAGTTGCTAATTGATGAGTTGTAGAATGTGTTTGTATAGTCTTGGTACAGGAAACCGGAAACTCCGACCTCTCTTTACAAAGCCTCCCTTATACTCTTACTCACAGTAAGAATTAAGTAAAACATATGTTGATTTTCTTTAGCCAATTCAGAATTTTATTTAGAGTCAAAATAATTGTCAGAAGTTGCGTTTTAAAGCAATGCGGGAGGTCAAGAGTTTTTGAATAGACTGTACGTTGTAAGTGAAAATGAAAAATGAAATGAAATCTTTGAGTTTTACGTCCTACGATTATGCCGGTTACGTTAAAGGAGACGGTGATGATGAGAGATGAATGAAGTAGTGGAATGAAGAAAGTGGGAGGAAACGGGAGAACCCCGAGGAAACTCACCAGCACGGTGTTTGTCCACCACAAAGTTCACTTGGCGGGGTGTGGGATCGAACCCGGGGCCCCAAGTACCAGAAGTGAACGTTCTACCACTGAGCCACCGCGCCCCCTTACGTTGTAAGTGAGAGAAAAATGTTTATTTATTTATTTATTTTAAGAAAGCGTTCTGTAGAACTTGGAATTGCAATTTGCACAATGCAGAAATAAGTGCAAGTATAAAGCGATTTTATGGCCATCTTGCAGGCCGCTAGCCAGCCCAAAAATGTAGAGGGGCCCGGCTGAAGTTAGGGAGGCCGATCAAACCATATTATAGTTAATTTGCAAGCCTACCGAGTTAGGGGGGCAAGTAAAAATTTAGAGAAGCCGTCCCCCCTAGATACGGGCGTGCTACCCTAGATACGGGTGTGCATCAGATTTTCACCTTAATAGCGAGCGTGGGTATCATACATCAGTTCCTATATGTTTAGAAAAGAAAATAGTTTTTGTCGATTTTCTCGAAATAATCAACTCAATTATATTTTTTATAGTTTGATAAGATCCATCTATTGGTATACACATCATATTAGGTCTCTTTTGTTCAGGAAACACTAATAATATTGTTAAAATTCTGTAAGAATATTTACTTTCAATAATTTTACCTGGACGCATACATTTCTTCCTCTAAAATTGGTATATCTGTTCTTTTAAGCATCATGAACTATTCTTACAATAAATCTAAGGATTTCATGCATTATAAAAGGTAGAATTTATGCGTTACAGAATCTCAATAGGAAGACAGCAAGAAGGTAAGAAACAGTTTCTGGTCTAGTTTCTCTGAACACCGTTAGATGGCAGGCATCTTCAGAAGTATCTGTGCGGCGCATTTTTCTTACAGATGCGGTCTCAACGTACAAAATTCAAACCAAGAAAATAAAAGAAAAATATTTGTTTGTTTTCTCTCAAAATGCAAACTTATAGGATACGTAATACTAAATCCTTAAGTTATATTAATCACTAAATAATCCTACCATAAAAGTTTGCCTTTAATAATATCTACTAGAAACGAAATGAGAATGTAAGTGCTAAGTAAAGCATTGAATTAATGTCTTATATTTTTGACTGGATTTCTGGTTCAGGTCTTAAATGACTCGACAGAATCCTGATATTTATCTCTGTTAGTGTACTTTAAAATTGGGTTGACTTGACAGTTTGTGGACGGATACATTTGTTCTGTAAAAGGGTGCCAATTTCTGGATCCATACCAAAAACAACCCTACGTTAGTCTTTTTCCAGGATTCCAGTTACCTTTCATCATACTACATTCCTTACACCAAGCCCATTGTATTCCATTCAGGAATTCTCTGATGGAGGCAGGGGCGGACCAAGGCAAAAATTTCACCCGGACAAAGTGACATTTTGGCGCCCACCCCTAGTCTTAACCTATATTTTACATTTTATTATAGTGATTTTAATATTTTAAACCCATTTTTCAAAAACAAAAATATTTAAATGCATGATTTAGGTATATTTAGTACTTAAAAATAAACATGGCCTGTGGTATCAATTACATTGTGTTTTATTATAATTATTTACGTACCGATATGTATAAACAAAAACAGTATCAAATAGCATTTATTAAATATTACTAATGATGAAATGATTACTATTATATTGTAAATTGTTTTGTTATGTTAATAACATCAGGAGACATTCTACCATAAATCCGATTACGTATCAATCTATTCTATTAACAAGAAATACCAATAAACACATTTCACATATATTGAATGTGTTTTACGCACAGCAATATAAACAACCCATTTTATGTAGGTCCTGGTAGTTGAAGTCTATAGTTTGGCGCATAAGTATCAAAAGTAAGTGCTGCATAGGTTTCCTCTCCACTACCACTTTAACCCTCCAGTAGTCGCGCCGCGGTCAAAAGCACCGCAGAGAATTTATTTTCGATCGTGTGTCCATTCTGTTTGTCCGACAGACTTCTCCGTCTAGCTAATCTTCCCCCTCACCTTCGCGAACATTCCTGCTCAATCACTCCGTTATCCGTTGTTTAGTTTAACTGCCAGTGATTGTTTAGTGATTGTGCGGTGCTTTCCACCGCGCGCGACTAACCGTGTAATGTTTTTTCTCAGTGTTTCGCTCTGCACCTGACCTTTGCTTTGGAGACGTTTTAAGCTTTATAAACATAAATATTATTTTAATGGACGGAAAAGAGGTCGACAGAGTTAACAAACTGATACCAGGTATGAAAAAAGAGAAAATTAGAGATGAATAGCTTAAAATATGGAGGGAAATGTTAGGAATAGACTATTTGGATAAATCAGCCGAGATGATCTCGTGGAAGCTTTGTCTGAGGAAGATCATAACAAATATCTATCTATCTATCTATCTATATCTGTATCTATATAAATATATAAGTGAGTGAACACGAAAGGTGAAGTGAGGGGTCTGCGAGTGAATCCGAAGATCTTAAATCCAGAAATGACCAGCGATTCCCCGAATGTGGTCAGAGCAGGAGAGGACGAAATAAGCGGCAAAGAAGTGTAGAACAGTGTAAATTTGAAGATAATCTAAAATAATTACATGTAGTGCTGTATAGGTGAAGTTTCAAAATAACAGGACCGTAAAATAATTCAATGTAAATTTGATTTGATTTCAATTTAGCGCCCTTTTCAGCATCAAGGCTATGTAAGACGTGGACCCACTGATTAACGAAGGATCCGAACCACATGAGGTACCACTGGGAATCGAAGCCGGAAGTCCCACGCCAAAGGCGTGTATGCTAACCGCTTAGCTACGAGTGAGCTCTAATTCAATGTAAAATGCGCTGTAAAGCTTTGTTTTAGTGTTATGTTTATATAGTATATTTTTAACTAATTTACTATTGCATTTCTAATTTTAGACGAACCAGAGTTGACAAAAACAAAAGATCGTCATCAGATTTAGAATTTTCAATAAAACCAGAGCGTAGCTATCTATCTAAAGAAATATGTAACGGAAAAAAAACATTTTATTCCAAATGTGAAATGAAAAAAGGACATGTCTAATTGTAGGTTTCTCTAATAGTTATTACTGTAAAACTTATTATAATAATAAAAATGTTATTCCCTCTTAATCAGAAAATATACAAAATTACGTTTCTAATACAAGAAAAATGTTTAAAACGATTTTTGCAACACATTATGTTCGTGCGGTCCTTTTGACCGCGCGCGACTACTCGCGTTACTTTTTCAGCGCGACTTCTCGAGGGTTAAAAGAGTAACATATATAAAATCTAATAACATTCATTGCCTAGTAAAAGTTCACAAAGATTGGCCCGCTATAAACAATAACAACTCCTCCTCCACTCTTTCTTCAACATGCAATGTCTCCATTTGTCGATATATGCCCCCTACCACTATGAAACACTATTCTTGCATGGTAGAATAGCAAAAGAACATGTAATCGACGCTACTTTACAAGGATATAATCCAAAAAAGTGAGTAGAGAACACGTCACAAAATTTACTTTTTGAGGCTCGCTTTAGTGCCCTCTGACTGTTGCGCCCCGGGCAGTCGCTCGGCTTGCCCGGCGTTTGGTCCATCCTTGCATGAAGGCTAAGATAGTGTGATGTGGAATGACCTTATACGGACAAGGAAAGTACATGAACCGAACCTGTCATCCGGACATCCGAATCAAACCTAGTCCATTTGATAAACATAAAGATATGTTCATGCACATAAAATTAGGTGCCATGGACAACGGAGTAAGTCTCTAGGACTCATTAACACAGTTAGTATAAAATCGTAGATTCGCAGTGAAATAGCTATTGCATTAACACTGTTCATTGGAAAGTCATGGTTTATAGTTCATTCTCTTCAGCAAGAAACAATCTTTTCTGAGGTGCTATGTATTGGGATCCAGAACAATGAAAATTATGAGAATGTTGGGAAAATTCTCTCCAAAAATCCCTCTCATCAACTTTGGACCCCTCTGGAGTGGCTTTGGGTAAATGCACACAATCCAAATGTATCTCGAAAAATAGTATAGGGAATAAGAAACGTGTGTACCAAGTGTTGTATTGCTAGACAGAATTGGTATAGGAGGAAAGTATGTATTGGTATATTACAAACATAATATCGAACAATTAAATTTATAAGTAAAATTATAATTTTTGGCAAACTTGTTGTTATTGAAATGTAGTTACCGTATTCTCGCGTGTATAAGCCGCACTCATGTATAAGCCGCACCCTTAAAATTTAACTTTACTTCCGTTAAAAAATCTTTTGTTCGTTTACCGGTAATTGTTGATTCAAATCAACAATAGCGGTATTTGAGTTAACGTGTTTGTTCCTGTATTGAATTGTTGTTTCGTCTAATTGTGGCTTTGTGGATTTGTTTTCTATACGTGTTTCTTGTGATGTACGGTAAATACCGCACAACAAACGCAAAAAATTAATACCATAATTATCTTTAAGCCATTTTAAATCATTCGCGTGTATAAGCCGCACCCCAGATTTTCGTTTGCTTTTTCGTGAAAAAAAGTGCGGCTTATACACGCGAGAATACGGTAAATTACAGTGAATGCTAACAACAGATATAAGTCGATACTAAATAATTTCTCTTTTAATTTCAACTTATCTATTTCCTGTTAATCATGACTGCAATTTAACAAAACATTAATTGACAGGATAACTGCCAAAATTCAAGGTATTTTTACTCGAAACTATTGTAATTTGTTTACTCAAATATTTTGCCACATTCAAATCGTCCCCAACTAGCTTCGTTTGTACTCAAGCGGAAACTTTCGCATTCATAATTAACACTCCAATCAAGACGGCATGAGTTTGGTGTCGACGACGGGACATTTGGAGATAGACGGGACGAGCTTTTGTAAAGGGATATTTAAAAATGACATATTGTCCTAACATATACCAGTAATAATGAAAGTATCACTAACGTAAAAAAACACTAAAGTAGTCCTTTAGAATAATCGAACAAATTAAACATGAGGTGTTGACAATGTGTTGACTAAGTTCGTACGAGTTCTTTCTGCACAGCAGCGTAAAAAAAAAAAAAAAAAATGCAACAATCCACCAGGTCTACCGGAAGACCACTCTTAATTGGAAGGACTTGCTGAAGTATCCATCTCATATAATAAAGAAACATGTGGTTCCTTCAATGGTATTCCGCTTCCTTTTGAAGCCGTCTGAGTATAATTTCGCTGTGCGTAGTTAGTTTTGATTGTTATTTAAAAATGACCATTTGAAATTCTACTTCTAATTTCAATGATTAATAATATTTTCATTCCCTCCAGTGATCAATTTTTTTCTCTTAATGTCATAATTCCTTATAAATGTCGGATCAAATTTGCTAAGCTCAGACCTACTTCATCTAACTGGACCGACAAGAATCGTCAGATTGACACCACATACATACAGTCCTGATTTATTCGATTCAGTACTTATTTTTGTACGATGACTAGTTCTAAAAATTTTCATTTATTGCGTTCGAATTTTCTATTATTTAGTTTTACATGTTTGAATTAAGCTACACACAAAATTTTAACTTGCGTAAACTAAAGAATCAAAAGTTAAGGGAGTTAAAGGTGTGCCAAAAATTTATATAAACTTCTGATTCCGAATTTGATGTTATTCTCGATGTAATGTGGTGATACATATAGATTAATTAAGACGTGCAAAATCGAATAACATCAAATTCGAACTCGAAAATAAATAAAAATAAAACAAAATTTAAAAACAACTAAAAGTGCCTTTTTTTTCTTTTTACAAAATTTTTACCCCCTTTCCCCACATAGTTCTTTGATTTCTAAGTTTCTGCAAGTTGAAACTCAGTACCTTGATTACTTTAGAGTTCTAAAATCAAATAATATAAAATTCCATCTCAAAAAATAAAAGGCTTAAATAGGAACTACTTATATTTTTAGCACAACTATGACTTCCTTAACTTCGACCCGTTTGTTTGCGCAAGTTGAGAAATTTGATGTGTAGCCTAAGAAATGTAGAATCGAATAACATCAAATTCAAACTCAAAAGAAAAAAACATGAAAAGTTCTCAAAGTGTTTATATTTTTGGTAAAAGTTTGGCTTTCCTAACTTTTGCTCCGTTTGTTTGCGCAAATTGAAATTTGATGTTTAGACTAATTAGGACATACAGAATCAAATAAGGTGAAACTTGAACTCATGAAACGAAAAGACTAGAGCTTGTTACCTGATCTTTTTATACACACTTTTCCTTATGTAAATGCAGCCTAGAACGCATAAATGAAATATCAGCTTTAACTTAATACATTTGACTTCTATGTACTTCTGACATTTATGAATAAGTTTGAGCCACTTACAAACATGAAAATAATTGTTATACAGATTGCACTATGAACTATTTTCATTAATATAATAGCGCAATATAACAATTTAACTTGCGTTTCAAACAAATTAGTTCTGGGAAATTTCTCGAAAGAAAAAAAAACTATTGAAAATAATTATCCTCGTATGCAATGGAAACTTGATAGATGATCCTTCCTTTAGATAGAATATAATTGATTAAATTATTATTGTTTCATCAGAATTAATTATCTCAAATTAGAAAAAAACGAAAGTTATTTTACGTCAGATATTGTAGATAATTGACGTCAGTGAAAAGTGGTTTAATTTAATATATGAATTATTATCTACATATCATTAATCTCAATATGTGCTCTTATATACGGAAAGGGTGGCTCTTTCCAGCAGCTCTATGGTTAATATAGTCTCAATTGGACCATGTAGATCTGTGTTTTATTCACGATAATGGCAGATTTCCAATACTCGAGAGATAGAAATTAATACAAAGAATTTTTAATACGTTGGTTAGGCATTCAAAATATTTTTTTTAATCTTAACAACTTCACACACATAACCCACTTGTTTAAAACGTTACAATAGAAACAGTATAATGTACTATGAAAGTGTTCCGAAACTTTGTAAACTCCTACGCTATTATGCAACCATAAGCACACCAAAGAATGTGTGGTTGCCTACATGGATGTTACTTTGAGGTAATTAACCAAGCATAATTTGAGATGTGTCATAGTGTAGCTTCAAGGATTACTATCGGATCCTAAAGAAATTTATGTAGGATTATAGGGAAGGTACAGACTACTCTTTAAAAGAAACAAAGAAAGAAATAAATAAAAAAAGAGCATCCAAAATTGGTGCATGTATGGTGAAATTATGCGTGAACGTATTTAGAATATAGATATAAATGGGTTAAGTTAAAAACCTGCTTTTTAAAGTCAGTTGCGAATGGAACAGTCTTATCAAAAAGAATAGCAACTCTCTATTACTGAGAGTTGCAACTAAATCAAACAAATGTGAATTTTCTTTGGCCAATTGAGATCTTTATTTAGAGTCAAAGTAGTGGCGGATCTAGAAAGTAGAAACTGGGGCCAGCCAAAACCCAGGCTATGATAGATATATCATGAATTTACTATCAACTTTCAAAACATATAAATAATAGCTTAAATTGTGTTTTATCACGTAAAGTGCTTGGAGCCCTAGGCGCCCCGGCCCCTGGATAGATCCGCCACAAGTCGAAGTAGTAGAATTTCATACGTACAGTTCACATACTATCGTCTTCAAAAGCAATGATGGGTAAAACTTTTTTTTAAGGGGAGGGCCAATTTTATATATTATACAAAATTCTTGTAATAGTAAGCCCTGTTAATCATTGAATTTCTCATAACCTGATTCGAACTGGCATGCATTGATTCTCAGACAGTCAAGTTAAAATGCTTATCTGCCCGTCTGTTTCTAATACAAATCTTTCGAAGTGACATTATTCTTCTTTTAACTTGTCAGATTGGAAATCATGTTGTCAGCTGAAGAAGACCTTTCTTGGAATCGTATCTGACCCGCGAGCCGTAGTTTCTCTATCACTGTTCTAAAGCAAGGTTGGTGACTAAAATAGTCCGGAAAAGTGGGGATGTACTTACCTAACTTTAGTAGACATCAAAGATTTGCAGTATTGTTTACAAGTAGAGCGCGTGTTAATGAAATGAAATGAAATCTTTAAGTTTTACGTCCTACGATTACGCCGGCTAGACTAAAGGAGACGGTGATGATGAGAAATGAATGAAATGGTGGAATGAAGAAAGTGGGAGGAAACGGGAGAACCCCGAGGAAACCTACGCATACAGTGTTTGTCCACCACAAAAGTCACTTGGCGCGAGCTGGGATCGAACCAGGGACCCCATGCACCAGAGGTGAGCGCTCTACCATTGAGCCACAGCGGCCCTAATGCACATTAATGTCACTATTATTTTCGTCAGTGGTTAGGAGTAGGCATTTCACTATTATGACCTGTGTGATACAGAAAACATACAGTAACAGTAACAATGATATAACTAAAAATAAAATAAAGATTCCATATCTAGTGCATAAATAAAGAAATAATTCATTTCAACAGAACAAACGCTATTTAGTACATCAGAATGCCAATGAACGACGTACATTTTAGCGCCACAAAAACTTTTTTCTCAATTTTTTTCAAAAAGCTATGCATCAGAATTTCACCTCAAGCACATGACCGCCCTGGGTAGTTTGTTCCCCTGGGGTATTCACTACCTAGAAATATATGACAAAACATACTAATTTGGTCTCACATACTAGATATAATATTTAGTATGCTTTATATTAAATACTAAAGTAATACAGGTCATTCACTGTAGTTAATAGGGATAGTGCTTAATTAATTAATGTTTCATAAATGATATGTTACGTATACGCTTGTATCAAAGTATATGTTTCCGTTCGCGAATGCGCTTATGTGTCAGCCTTTTGCACCTTCCCTTGGGTAAAAAAAAAAAAAAAAAAACTACGCGCAGTGTTTCTTCCAGACGTTTTTTATGGGGGGGACACTGTCCCCCTGAGCTCTGAGAGTGTTCCCCCGGAGAAGGCCAAAATAAAAAATGTCTATAATATAATAATAAATAAAATAGTACCAGCAGTCCCAGCCAGAATACTACAAATGCCCCTCAGAACATTTTTTTCTGAAAGAACGACTGCCTCCTCCTTAGGCATGCCATTTTTTTTAGTGCAAAGTGGTCTATCGTTTGATATACATCTTATTTTTGGGTAATTATTATTATGGACAAAAATTAATAAAGTTCAAAAGTCTGTCACATTTCTGGCCAAGGGTGCCGATACTGGCGGGGCCGAGGGGGCCCGGCCCCCCCAACGCTCATGCGGGCCCCCCTATTGTATTTCTGAATATACAATATTTGGCATAATTTGACTGCAATTTTTCCTAAAATCTTCATATATATATATATACCTTCTGCATCTGAATGGGCCCCCGAAATTTACAGAGAAATAGTCTCCCTTGTTTCTGACCAGGTCCGGTCCGCATCCAGAAATTTTGTTCGAAGTGGTGTAATGCTACAAGACACTACTTCTATGTAATATCGAACGGGTATTATTTTATAGCCTAAAAAAACGATATGTAATTTTGAAGTACTGAAACCTACATTCTCAGAAAAAATGATAAAATGAGATTTTTTTTCACAGGAAAAGAAATAGAGCAGGTTATATCTATGACCAAATTTTTAAGGTACATCAATAGTTTATCTCCTGAACAAATATAGTTTTATTAAGGAAGTGTGCAAATGTTTCGAGTTAACGAAGTTTTGAGGGGGGTCCGGGCCCATGAGACCCCCTCCTCACGAGAAGACGCTCCTGTTTTGGATTAATCTCATTTAAACCTGCCGTATTTTTATCTCTTGCAAGTATCATAATGAAAACCTTGATAACTATATACTTTAACATAAGTATTATTATAATAGGTTTTCCTTCTATCTGTCAGTTACGTCACAGCTTACCCTTTTAGGTTTATAAAATGTTTAATTTGTGTCGATTTTCTCGAACACTGTGTTTGCAAGGGCGCCCATGTTCTGGTTTCCAGAGGAGGACAAGTATAAGCGACATTTCAAATATAGTGTCATATTTTGCTGTAATTATTCTAAAAATTCTATTGGGTTTTCGATCTTCCGAAGTACATTTTCCTCTAGGGGACAAGCGCTTCATCTTGCCCCCCTGATGGAAGCCCTTGTGTGTTTGATATTTTATCCTCACCCATATCCTATATGCAGTGGCGTATTTACGATTTTGTTTCGGGGGGCTTTGCTAACTTTCGGGGGGCTTTGCCTGAAAATTTGAAAATTCTGCAAGATATTTCATATACTTTACTATAGTAAGTAAGATTTCGGGGGGGATTAAGCCCGGAAGCCCCCCACTAAATACGCCACTGCCTATATGTAATCTTTCGACATTCTTGTTCTCCGTAAACGCTAATTCTCACATAACCTAATATGGCTACAATTAGGATTACTCACGAGACGAGACGAGACGAGACAGATTTTTCGAGACGACATATAGGAAACGAGCCAGCTCTTCAAATAGAAACTAATCTACACATTCCGAGACGAGACAAACTTCCAAGAAATCTTTTTGAGATGAGAAATCCTGAACTTTTTATTTTTTATTTTATTTATTTATTTATTTATTTATTTATTTATTTTTTGTCTCGTAGGCGAACCTAGTTATAATAATATGGTCTTTTAAAGAGATAAACGACATTTGTTCTGTAACGAATACAATATTAAGTTACGATTAACTTCCGACAAGCCGCACAGTGCCAACCCAACGTACTATGTAAATAATCGAAATCAAACATAAAATTACTTAACCTAACCGAACCTAACAAATTCATAAGTCAGTATTGTCACGTTGAAAAGCTGGCTGCGGTTAGCGAAAGTTGCGCATTAAATTATTTCTACTCTCAGGAGATGGCTAATAAATATTTCCTTAGACATAACTAAAATTGCAAAACAGAAAACAAGTTATTAAAGACATTATTGAAATTAGTTTATGAAGTTGTAAGTTTAACACAAAAATTTAATCACTACATTATGTTTTTCTGTAAATTAAGCATTTATTTGGTAAATAAATGTACATAAACCGTTAAAGTAAAATGGCTTTTCTAATATATCTTCTCTTCCTCTACCAGTTACATTATTGATTCTCTAACTATGCCTCCACGAATTCTTTTTTACCATGCAAGATAATAAAGAATTGTTGAAGTAAAAATGTAAAAGAAAATGAGACAACTACGAAAAGAACCAGACATTGTCCACAAACTTATCTGATCTATGATTGACCCAGTAACCCTTTTCATGAGAGATAAGCGATCTATCCCTCTTCTTCTTCTTCTTCTTTTTTATTGATTAATCGAGTACTTCTCAGTTACTTTGCCCTTCTCATTAGTCTGGTAGACGTGGTCTCGGGTTCGATCTCAGTCGGAGAGCATTGAACGCATTTCGGAGGTTCAGATTCCACCATCAGTGCTGAAAACTGACGCTAAATTTGAAGAATACTTTGTTTCCTCAATACCTGATTTCTGGTATTCCTTATTCCGAGGTCTTAGCTTTAACTAATTATACGAACTCACGAATACTTACAGTACATTTTGAGGACAGTTAAAAACACCCATGAATGTTACAGTGAACTAGTACAGACCACATTTAAAAAATAATAAGCCAAGAAACACATCTCAGTTTCTTATTTTATAAGCAATAGGTGCGCGGCTGTAAGACATATATGTGTGTCACTGTTAAAAATGTGTGTGTGTGTGTGTTGTGTGTTATGTGTCACTTAATATAAATTAAACAACAATACGTACCATCTCCTACTTAACTGTGTTTATTATTATTATTATTATTATTATTATTATTATTATTATTATTATTATTATTCCTTTTGACAGCCTTGGGACTAATGAGGTTTTTTTCTTCTTAATTTTCAGTTTATGCCTGGAAATATTTCTTCCACTTTCTCGATTTTCAGCTTCCTCTTTTCTCCCAATATTTTCTTCTATTTTTCAAATCATCGATTAGTTGTATTCTTCTTCTTCCTATTCCCCGCTTTTCTTCCGTCTTTCCTTCTATGGCGATACGGAAAGGACAATTTCTTCGCAAGATGTGTCCAATCCAATTGGTCATTTCTACGAAGGATGGTGCCTAGAAGCAACCTTTTCTCTCCTATCTGTTTTAAAACATCTTCGTATGTTACTCTCTCTCTCTCTCTGTCCATTTTATCTTCCTCCAACACCACCTTTCGAAGCTCTCTAAAAATTTCCTCTCTAACTTTCGTAATGTCCAAATCTCTGAACCGTACCAAGTCTCTGCCCCATATATAATACTTGACCAATATTTTCCTTAGTCCAATAGTTAAGAGTGCTAGTTAAGAGTGACCTTTTCCTGTTGAATGCTTCTTTGGCTATAGTAATTCTTGACCTGATCTCGTTGGTGCAGTACACAATTATGTACAGTGTTTTTCGTATTAAGTACACTATTAATTAAATCTTCTTCTTGTTCACCTTAACCATAGGTTGGGGGGCAACATGGAAATTTTAAAATTTTTTTCTAACTTGGGAAAGCTGTTTTATACTTTGATAAGGCCTCTTCTTCGTAACTGCATCTAAATATTCTATCCTTGGTCTTCCTCTTCCTGGTTTTCCTTCTGCCTTTCTATTTATCAGCACGATGATCCAATCGGAGTGCCGAATAAGATGGGCAAGCATGCTGTTTCTTTTTTTTCCCTATTGTCTTCATGATCTGTCGTCCTTCGTTAGCTTCCCTTAGTACGTCTTCATTCCTTTTCCTTTCGGTCCATGATATGCGCAGCATTCTGCACCAACACCACATTTCAAATGCTCACAGCTTGGATATTTCAACTTTTCTCAATGTCCATGTCTCCGATCCGTAAAGCGCCATGTTCGATACCAGTGTCTTAATAAATCGTTTACGAACGTCCAACGACACATTTCTTGATGTTAGATAAATAATCTAACTCTAGAAAGAAGAAATGAATAAGAAAGGAAGGAAGAGAACTCAACAAGAGAAAGAAAGAAAGAGAGACAAAGTGGAGATGGAAAAAAGGGAAATTAATAATCTCTTTCTCTCTTTTTTCTCTGAAGAAGAAGAAGAGAAGAAAGGAACATAAAGAAAAAGGGAAAAGAAGAAAGAAAGAAAGAAAGAAAGAAAGAAAGAAAGAAAGAAAGAGAGAGAGAGAGAGAGAGAGAAAGTTTTTTTTTTTTAATAAAACAATATACTTTTATAGCACTATAAACATGATTTTTTTCTTGCTTTTCTCATGAACTAATCATCAGGTTTCATCATCAAACATGCCAGTGTGATCTATCTACTTGTATCATGCCCTATCTTCCAACACTGTTTAGTAAAGTAGAATTTATAGCTCAAAAATTACTTATAATTTAGGACAATATCAATTGAACCTTACTGTATATTGTTACTTTCTAGCATCATATGGAAAAAAGCGTGATTGTGTTATGATTCAGCCGCAGTTTCGTCTTTAATTTTAATACACGCTGTGGTTATTGTGCAGCATCTATTTCTACGCTTCCAAAAAAGAACGTTTTTCTCGGAAACTGCTCATGAGGATTTAGACTTACTCTTATAGTTATGTTAAGCTCAATGAGATTTGGCGATGGGTTTATAATATTTCGTGTTTAGACATTCCCCTTTCTGCGTTAAACACTCATAATATCGTAGCATTTAGTCTTTCTTACACTTCGAATTACTATAGCCTTTTATTTTTTCAAGTGTGCCCCTGCTGGCGCTGCTGTGGTTGTGTGTTTTCCCATACCTCCCTCAAAAGAAGAGGGACAAGTTGCTGTTGCCGAGATCCTTAAATAGTTAGATGCGAACTGGGTTCTTTCCCCAAAGCAAAGGGAAGGTTTCCTCCTAAGAGAGCGTCGGGTGGCTAAAGTATGTTTCACATATTTTCTGAGGGTACACTTGAAATAGAAAAGCTCTAGTAGGCACGTCAAGAACGCAGAAAAATTCAGTAAATTAATAAATGCCTGTGATCCGTCCCTAGCTGAGCAATGACGACTAACATATTCAATTTCCAGGTTCGACTTTCTTTGATGCTGCAACTGCTGGGTTTGATTCGCACTAGGCATACATAACTTTCGGTGTTTTACAAAGTATTTTTTACACAATTGCATTAAGAAAGACAAAACCAGAAATATCGCCTATGAAAGGATATGTGCTGACCGCATATCATTGAGCAGCTATACATTCGGTTAGCCAGCCTCTATCATGAACTTACACATCTGGTGCATGAAGTCTGTGGTTCGATTCTGAACCAAGTAATTTTTCGGTCAACAATATCGTGTCCGTGAATTTTCTAGGTATACTCCCGTCCCAAGGGCGTCGATTTCTCTAACTTTGGGCGAGCTCCATTCACATGTGTATTTGAGTGCATAAAAAGGTCTTAAGAAGGCATATTTGAGGATTTTAAGACAAATTGAATTCAAATTATGCCAAATATTGTATATTCAGAAAAAGCACACATGACAATAAAAAATACATATAAAAAGTGCATATTCATAAAAAATACATGGGGATCCACATGAGTATTGGGTGGCCCGGAACTCCTGGTCCAAGGGCGCCGATCCGGGGGGCCGAGGAGACCTCCCAAAGTTAATGGGGCTCCCGCATTGTATTTATGAATACACAATATTTGGCATATTTTGAATGCAATTTGTCTTAAAATCCTCATATATATGCCTTCTGCATCTGAATGGGCTCCCCCGAATTTACAAAGAAATCGGCGCCCTTGCCCCGGCCCGACAGGTTCGGGACTCTTGTCCCGTTCTCTCCCACATTTTCATCCCATCATTATCTACTTACTTTAATCATCCGTCCCCCTTAGCCTTAAAGGCACAACCGTGGGAAGTTAAACCTAGAGATTTCATTTCGTTTCGTTTCTATCATGAACTTAGGTTCAAGGGCTTATTTATATCATGTGTATAATAAATTCATGACTCCGACTTTAGTACATTTTTAAACACCCGCCAAACAAGAAAAACTACTTACATTGACAATAAAATGAAAAATATAGAAAAGTCATTATATATTGTGATGTCATTCATTCTTTAATTAATGTTTCTGAATAATCTTTATAGCCTGAAATAAGATCTTAAATTCTCCTTCACGTGAAAAGCATTTGAGCTCCTAGATGGAATAATAAAATGTTTTAGACAAGAGAGAAATGAAAAAAAAAAGAAAGAAAGAAAAAGGAAAGGACTTTAATTTTTGACTCGTTAGTGTGTCGTAAAAAGTATTTTTAGCGCAGCATCCTATGCTCTGATTTATTTAAGATTATAAAATGATTTAAGAATACCCGCTGGAAAACGTGTTACGATCGCCGCTGCTAGCTTTTCATATATACAGTTGGTTAGAAAGCGTTCTTCTAGAAGTTAGCAGCTCCACCGCTAGATGGGAGTAAAATGCAGTCTACGTTTTCAGAAGATTGGCAGCAAACTCGGGGAGATTTTTAAGGAAGGGATATTACAAAACTTAGTAGCACAAAAAAGTTGCACAAAACTTTCTTCTTATTGCGTACATCAATAGCTGTTAATAACAAGCATCTTAATAGCATTGTTACTTGTAACTGTTTTCTTTTGCCAAGAAATATATGATTTATTTTATGTGTTAGCTTTTAATTCCGAATATATTCTGGAATATTAGAACATTCTCATATAAAGCATCGGAATGCGGGGAAATTTAAAGTTAACAGAACTTAGTCCCATAAAAATGGAGTAACCAAACGGCTGTGGAAGAGTAGAGAAAAATTGTTTTATACAAAATGGACCTTAAAAAGTGGGGATCACCGTACTAAATTTTCTAGCTCTCATGTTTAAAGTTAAATCAGGTCACATTGAAGTTATTGCTAAAACACTTATTTAAAAAGTACTAGCATCAATTACCTGCTTGGATGGGTTAAAATAAGAAAATAAAATAGTATGTTCAGTTAGTCAGTCATTTTTTATTATTACTGAAGCTCTCTCAAATCGATATAAACAAAGAAAAATATGATGAAACATCAGAAAATAAGTAATCTGAGTTACATAAATGAAAACTAATATTACTATTATGGGCTAATAAATTTGGATTTAAACGGCATTGGAAGTATCAATGTTAATCTCAGCGATGCCGAAAACTATGGATTCGACACTATTATCCGTCATTTTCGATCATTGTTAAATATCTTCCCTTCTCCGCCTTCCCCTAAGTTGCACCGTCAAAAAAAAGAAGTGATAAAAGCCACTCCAGACCCAAGCCTCATCTATTTTGAAAATTTGATCAAAATCAGTTCGGGTATTTCATGAGTTATAAAGTCACAAACATAGCCACTTTCATTTTTAGATTTATTTATAGATTCACAAAATCGCCTGATCTCGATCGTTAAAAAAAAAAATCGTCCGAAGAAACTCACTCCAAGAGTAAGATCATTTCAGCATAAATGACTTACGACTGATTATAAGGCTGTTAATGAAACATTTATTTATAAAATATAAACAATGTCTCTTGAGTTGTTTTTAAGGAAATTAAGAGAAAAATCCTTAAGAGTAAACTATCCTTTATGAATTTTCCTCCAAAAACGACTTGTAGTGTGTTGCAGAATAATTATTGAAACATTTGTTTATAAAATATGAGCAAAATCGATAGAACTGTTTGCAGAAAATAGCAAATTTTTAGTTTCACTCTCCAGTAGACTACCATTACTTTCTACGATTCAAAAATAGTTTAAAAAAAAAAACTGAAAAATCTTATAAAACCTTAAGTAGAAAACTTGGTCTTGATATGTTGAATGCAGCCCGGTAGCCAGCTCAAAAATGTAGGGGGTCCAGTAGAAGTTAGGGGGGGCCGATCCAACCAAATTATAGTTCATCACCATATTATAGTTCATTTGCGAGCCTACCGTGAAAATTTTAGGGGGAGCAGTAAAAATTTAGCGGGTTCTCGACACCCCTTGACCCCCGTGGATATGGGACTGGTTGAATGTTTAACACTATAGCTTCTAGATGACTGTACGTACATAGGAAGGAACAGACATACACTTTTTCGGCTCGTAGATAATGAAACGTGTAAATAAGTTCAAATCTAGAATTTTATTTTTTTAACACGATCACCATAGTTTATCTATTCTCTCCTAATGTCGCTCTGAAGTTATAATTTTGCAATCTCATGTGTGTGTGTGTGTGTGTGATCGTGTGATCTATATAATAATCTTTCCACTATTATCAGATAGAAGTACTAGTTTGTCTTTGTCAATGATACTTCCAAATTAAAATGTGTGAATGTGATCGAAAACATTAACATTTTATTTTTCATTGAGTCATCGAGTCATTGCTACAGGATTAGGATTTAGGATTTAAATTTCTGGGTTTTCTGCATCTAAGGCCATTTAGCCCTTCATGATTTGAGGGATAACGTCCCTGGGCGAGCACACAATCCGGGGAAAGGAAAGAAAGAAAGGATTGAGGACGAAAGGAAGCTGCCTGGGACCTCTAAGTTAGGTACCACCCAGCGATATGCCTGGGATGAATGAGGAAAACCCAGGAAAAGCTCATTCAGGGTGGTTGGCCTGAAAAAGCGTGTTACACTTTTTCGACCGAGTGACCCCACCGGGAATCAAACCCGGGACCGCTCGCACCGAAAGCTATTGCTACAGTTGTATGATGGTGCCTCACTATTAACACTACAAACACACGGATATTTACTGATCTTTATTTTACCAAGACTTCTTCCAGCACCCATATAATATCGTATACGTCATTACCCAATATTCATATTAAAGATAACCAAATACACTTTAGTAAATCAGTGGAATGGCTTGGTACTACTTTCAACATCCAATCCAATAAAATTAATTAAAAAGTCAATCATCGTAGAAATTTGTTTTTTAAAAAGGAGGACTAAAAGATGCGACTCGAAGGATTCATACTAGCATCGTTTTACTGCATATTCTATAAGATATTTATGGGGCACAGTGTCTCAATGGTAGAACGATTATCTCTGGTACGTGTGGTCACTGGTTCCATTCCCGTCCAAGTAAGTTTGTGGTGGACAACATCGTGTCCGTGAGTTTTCTCGGTGTACCCGTTTCCTCCCACATTTTCATTTGACTAATTCCTCTATCATCAATCACTTCCATTAATAATCCGTCTCCCTTAGCCTAAAGGGCATAACCGTGGGGCATTAAATTGAAGATTCCATTTGATTTTTTGTACAAGATATTTACATATTCAAGAGACTAATTTAGATAATAATGTAGATCTAAGCACCTTGACTATTTCGTCAGTTGCCAGTATCCCATGCGCTTGGTATAAACCCTCCTACACACATCCTATTATGTATGTGGTAACAGGATCGATTCCGCGTGGAAATATCTTCCTCGGATACAAAGCCCGAATAATGGTTTAGGTTTACTTTAAACATTACGTCCTGGTTAAAATAGTCTCAATGATGAAATTAGATTTTTCCCACAGGTTGGCATCACTGATTATACGTCATACCCATACCTCACATGTTACAGTAATAAAGAGTACCGATATCTACAGAAGAAACATCATATGAACATCACATACAATACGCAGTTACTATCTTACTAACTACGGTATATACGGTACATATTTCTGACGGAGTCTGTATGGGAGTACAGTATAATGAATTATTCTGTAGGTCATACCATCCTTCCTTGTCATACCATCCTTCATCCAATGTTGTTGAGGGATAAATTTGGATTTACATGGCATCGGAAGTGCCACTCTTCACACTCACTCACCTCGAAAACTATGAATTGGACACTAATATCAATCGTTTTCGATCTTTTTACATGCCATTCCTTCTGTCCCCTCGTCAAAAATATGTTAAAAACCTAGGTTAGGCCAGGGTACACTCATGTACCAAAACTCAATAAAATCATGCAGCGATCCAGAAAGAGTTAGCGAACAAACATCGTTACATTCCTTTTAATTTATATAGATACCCCAGGTCACAACATAGGAGTTAGCGAACAAACATCGTTACATTTCTTTGAATTTATATAGATACGCCAGGTCACAACATAGGAGTTAGCGAACAAACATTGTTACATTCCTTTTAATTTATATCGATACCCCAAGTCACAACATAGAAGTTAGCGAACAAACATCGATTACATTCCTTTTAATTTATATAGATACGCCAGGTCACAACATAGAAGTTAGCGAACAAACATCGTTACATTCCTTTTAATTTATATCGATATCCCAGGTCACAACATAGAAGTTAGCGAACAAACATCGTTACATTTCATTTTATTTATATAGATACGCCAGGTCACAACATAGGAGTTAGCGAACAAACATCATTACATTCCTCAGATCACAACATAAAAGTTAGCTAGCAAATATCGTTACATTCATTTTTATTTATACTATATAGATACGCCAGGTCACAACATAGTAGTGAGCGAACAAACATCGTTACATTCCTTTTTATTTACATAGATACACCAGGTTACAACATAGGAGTTAGCGTGCAAACATCATTACATTCATTTTTATTTATATAGATACGCCAGGTCGGAACATAGGGGTTAGCGAGCACTGTTATATTCTCTATTATTTATATAGACACGAGCCTGTTTGATAGCTGGTAGGTCATCGGTACGATGTAGTTATATACGTATCTACCCACCTCGGAATGAAATGTAGAGAGAGCAAAATACAGTAGTGGGATGGGGAGAGTAAAAATACAATAATGTATGAAATGAGGTAATATTATGCTGTGGAAAATTGAAACTGGGCTGGAAATCAGTGCTTTGAACTGCTTTTAGTTATATTTTGCTTCATTTGTTGTTAACTGTAATTAAAAAAAAAAAAAAAAAAAAAACTTTCAGTATCGAATTTACCACGATTGTTCCCAAGCTAATAACGCAACGTGGTTTCGTTGTGTTATGGAAATGAATGTAAGCGATGGTAATTCAATCAACAACCTGACATAACGAGCTTTTTTTTTTTTTACTTTTTTTGATGAGCTGAGGTAAATAGGTCACATGTGTTCGCTTCCAGTAACCTTCGACCTTAACTTACGTCACAATCAATCCTTGTCTTTTTGTTCATTATCAGGAATATTGATTGCCAAATATTCACATAATACTTTTCATCTGTTTAAAAACGAGAAATTAAGATCACCGTAGTAATGCTTGTTCAACGGCAACATTTAAAATTCGGCTCATCTCATCTTTCCGCATTTCCTTTGCAGCTGAAATGATAAAAAATTAGTTTATATACTGAGTGTCTCAAAAGTACCCAGACGTAGGGTAACTCTGTTATTATCAGAGTTACAATAAAATGTAAGAGGGGAAATCATATCCAAATATAATGCTTTCAATCTAAAGTGAAGGAAATTCTTTAATTGGACGAGCCATTTGGCATGTACACTCTTTATGCGCCCAACGTTAAATAAAAATGCAACGTTGCCATTTACTTAGGGCTGGGGGAGGTAAGGACGGGACAGACCCGTGTTTTTTCGGGTTCAGGTCTGGAACAGGTTCCGGAACCGGTTCTGAAAACCGGATCTCCAAGAACCGGTTCCGCCGGAACCGGAATTTCGCGGCCATCCCTAATAAATGCTCCGAAGAGCCAGTAATGTGTAGGGGACCCCAACCTAATTAGCGGGTCCCAAAATCATAAAACTGAATTGAGTAGAGTACGATTTTAATAAGGTACTTAGTAGAGGATGTCTGCACCAACTGAAGTAACAAACTAAAGATTATTACTATTGCTGATACGGATGAAGAAATTGAAGGTTAACGTATTAAGTATCAGTGAAAAATCTCTGTATTTGCGTTTATTGAAAGCACCTGCTTAGCAAGTAATTTGCCTCACGTGTATTTACCTTCAGCTGCAGAGATCGTTTTTAAATCTGAAATTAATCAAAAGTATTTTAAGGAATACCATGGCTTACTGTAAGTTACGTGCGCTAATATCGCTAAGTGTTGAAACTGAAACGCGTCGCAAACTATAGACTGGTTTGTGGAGTTAACAGATTTCTAACCAAAGACGACTTTGAAAATGTTAAACACGTGAAAGCCCAACTTAACTGGCAATTTTTTTTTTCCGCTGCCGAAGAAAAGCTAAATTTCTAAAGAAAAAAATTGATTTAAAAAGAAAAAAATATTGTTGATTTCTAAAATTCATTCCAAAACTTTTAATGCTTCTAGTGCATCCAACACTCTGGTTGGCGTGTGTTCTGTGTTTCTTTCTCTCACACATAAAATGACGTTTACGTTCGATTTTTTACAACCAACTACAGTATGAAACTATAAGGACTTCAGTTCTGTATTCAGAAGTAGGTTATAGCTAAAAATTATACAAAGGTATGCATGCCTCAATTGTTACAGCATAAGTCCTCATATCCAGCACACATCGGTATTTTCTTAAATTGCTATTTGTATCCTCCCTATTTATATGACCAAAATAAACACTTTCAGTGTTTGAGTCGTCCAGTTCTAAGCTAACTTTCGTCCATTTACAGCAAATCATGGGGGAACTGGAAAAAAATTGTAGCACCGACCTGTTTTGTAGAACTGAAAATATTTGACGGTATTGAACTGATTAACATGAACACATTGAAGTATTGTATTTCAATACAGATCTTACAGTTTTTGTGTTTTCTGGGATCGTAAGTAAAAAAAATGGAGATTAGCTATAAATGAAAAATCGAGGATTAGCTGTAAATGAAAAACCGGGGACTAGCTGTAAATGGAAAAACTGGGGATTAGCTGTAAATGAATAAACAGGAATTAGCTGTAAATGAAAAACTGGGATTAGCTGTAAATGAAAAACCGGGGACTAGCTGTAAATGAAAAACTGGGGATTAGCTGTAAATGAAAAAGAGGAATTAGCTGTAAATTAAAAACTGGGATTAGCTGTAAATGAAAAAACGGTGACTAGCTGTAAATGAAAAAACTAGGGATTAGCTGTAAATGAAAAAACTGGGATTAGCTGTAACCGAAGAAAAAACAATTTGGAACTGAACGACTCGTATAGATACGATTTTTCAGAGTGTTGGTTTCTGATTAATTTCACGAGCCATTGTAGTAAGTTGCCCTTAAAAAAGCAATAATCGGCACTGCGTTGCACTGTCTTTTAAGTAAAGTATGGAATAGGGGGGGAGCACTCCTGCTGTCTGCGAAATGCGGGTGAACGTTTAGTTACCCCACTAATAATACCCTTTGTATTACACATGTAAAGCATAATGTCACTACCGTTGCTTAAACGTAAATACATCAGAGTTACGTCACATGATGTCCATGCTAGGGGAGGTTTCCTAGCATCAGTGTTGAGCAATGAATCCATAGTTAACGGTAGATCTAGCTACCAAAATTCGCCTTCAGGTCTGAGGAGGTTAATACTGAATTTATTGTCAACGACAATACTGTCGTCGTAATAATTTACAAAAAGAACTGCATTATTTACGTATTTATTTAGGAGAAAGGCGGTTCCATATGTATATCCCATGGCACTATAGGTTAATTCGGCCCTTAGGGATGAGATTTTCCCAAAAATCACCCTATTGAATCCATATTTATACTGTACAGAAAGATGTTACGATATGAAAATGACTAAATCAACTGACATAACAAAACGTGAAAATACAATGAAACTTGTAATTTCACATCCTACGTTTATGTCTTTTAGGCTAAAGGAAACGGATAATAATAATGAAAGGTTAAAGATGAAAGAACAATGCATGAAGAACGATGAACTTCAATAAAGAAGATGAACACAGTTGTCACAATTCATGTAGTCGGTGGTCGAACCAGAATTTTTAACAGTAGAGGTGAGCGCTGCACCACAGAGTCACCGTGCCTCAATAACGAATATTTGAGTACATAGCTGAACTGCGGGATTTGTGGCTTTACATTTATTAAATGATACAAATCTTTTGAAAGAGTCAGGGAGTTTATTGGTTTGCATTATGAATATTGTATTTTTGGCTTTAAGGGGGCAGATTACTAAATATTTTTGAAAACTAATAATTTTTCTTTTTCCCGTTTTTTCGTAAGTGGAATCTACATCCGAAAATAGGAATCGGAAGAATTTTCAGTGTTGCCATCCCTAGAAATTGCAGTGTGACCAAAATTTGAATTATTCAAAAATCTAGGTAAAGGCAGCGACTAGACAAATAAACTCAACGGTAATTGATGACTTATCTTGCTGTCTATGTTTCTTGTTTACTACTTTTTAAATAATGCTTCTCTTTATTTTGTAATAACTTATTTATTTTGTAATAATTTATGTAAGGCTTATAAAATAAATAGAAATATTATTTAAAAGTAGTAAACAAGGAACTAGGCAGCATGATAAGGTATCAATTACCGTTAAGTTCATTTTTCTAGTCGCTGCCTTTACCTATATTTTTGAGTAATTCAAATTCTGGTCACACTCTAATTTCTATGGATGGCAACACTGAAAATTCTACCGATTCGTATTTTCGGGTGTAGAATAATATTATCTGTTATTGTGGTAAGTTACATTTTATTACCTCTTTTCACTTACGAAAAACGGGCAAAGGAAAAAATATTAGTTTTTCAAAAATATTTAGTAGTCTGCAGCCTTAAGCATAAGAATTATTGAAGTTTTGAAACAACAACTTTAGTTCCCTTACAAAATACTGAGAATCTACTCTGAATCCAGTTGCGACGTCATTATTGCCTGAAATACATTTTCTGGTAGCTTAACAATAACAACAATATTATAAGCCGCGAATTGGAAGGTAGCGCGAAGGAGAAATAGAGAATATATCTGCGGAGGCTAATTCAGTTTGTCAGGCGGTTTCTGGCTTTGTCAATCAATTTCGCTTCTAACATGGTTAAACCAATTAAGATAAAACATTGTCTACTATACGGAGCTTATGAGGAATGACATAATACCTTGTTTAGGGGTTTGATCGATAGTTGGTTCTGAGGTTATTAGTGTCCGGTTGTTTGTCCAATTGGTTACATCCAGAACAGACAGATCAATTAAGTTTGAACTCAGTATATCACGTAAAATGGAAGAATAACGTATCCTGCACAAGCGTCAAGAGAAGTATGTATTGGTTCTGTAAGAAGGAATAAAGAGAAATGTTATATGGGGTTTTGAAACACGAATCGGTTAGTTGTTTTTCTTGAGCAACTTGTGAAAATTCGAATATTCCAGTTATAACGCTGACGCATAAGCGTGCAGTACATGAGCTCGGAAAAGTGGAAGTTACCAGACTAGGACACCCAGTGAGTTGGAGAGTTCCTTTGTCTATATATTAGGGTGACTAGAATTAGAATTTTTAAAAATGGAACACTCAGCAAAGTGGCATAATTTGGACATAAATGAAATGAAATCTTTAAGTTTTACAGTTCACATAGGTATGGTCTTGTTATGCCGTTATTCATGCCAGGGAGAAATAAGTCTCTAGCGTTTAAAAGACCAGCTTTTATTTTGTAAAAAATTCCGATTTTAAGTTCTAAATTATCTTTTAACATTTAACAAAAATCTGAATCAATTGTCTCTTGAATATTATTTTTATCTACCGCTTTATTTAAGTGGTATCGTATCGCTGTTTGCTACACAAAATCCTAGAAATGCGATGCAAACGAAAAATTGTATCGCAAAATGCGATACATCTATGATCATAACTTATTACCGAAGTGGGCTATTTTTGGAACAGAAAATATTTATCATTATCTTTCCTTTATAACAGAATGGTTCTTTGTCAAACTTGCAGTTTAAACTCAGTGATTAGTCTTCTTGGAAGCCCGACGTTTACCTTTAGGTGTCTGTTGGCTCTCAATAACACAATTTACTATTGACCAAAAATCAATTTATTGAAAACAGACGTAGAATTGATGGCGAGGCCATATTCGCTTTGACACTTCTGTAAAGAAAGTGTCTCATATCAATTCTCCAAGGTAAATCCTCCGGAATAATACGGGTCTATCTCTTAACTCCTTGTTGTAGTGTTCTGGCTATGAGACCGTATGTGTACAGATAAGAAACTGTTTCTCAAATTTAAAAAAACATTTTTAACAGTGTATTGGTTTACATACCTCGGCTGCTGATAAAGGACATAAATACACTTTAAATTGATTCCAAAAATCAGTTTATCTCATTGTTTTGTCTCTATGTAGATCAATACTGAAACCAGAAATTTAGTGGATTGTTATCACTTCCGGTTGTAGTAAAGAGTAGGGATAGAAATGAAATAGATTCTTTAGACACTTGATCGACTGCATAAAATTGTTTCTCGCTATCTATTACCAATTTTACTCTATGATCAGTGGCGTATTTACGATTTTGTTTCGGGGGCGGGCTTTGCTAACTTTATGTTTGGAAATGTGAAAATTCTGCAAGGTATTTCATTTACTTTAATATAGTAAATAAGATTTCGGTGGAGGCTTAAGCCCGGAAGCCCCCCTTAAATACGCCACTGATCGTGATCAACGGTTGACTTCTACCATTTTCGACTTTGAATATCATCTCTAGCAATGAACTTGATTCCTAATTTTTGGCTCTCTACTTCCTGACAAAAAAAAAAAAAAAAAAAAAAAGATGGTGATGCTTCGAGTAGTTCTTGAGATATTTTTTACCGAACAAACGAACGGACGGACAGACTAGCAGTTAGAATATACTCATTAAGGGTCTTCACTACAACGAAATTAAAGTACCGCTAATTTTAGAGTTTTTTCTGTAATATCTTCAAAACAAATAAAAATATTCGAAAAGCAGAAACGTAGTGAACTAGGCAGTACGATTTTGTATATGAAACCGTTATCATAACTCATCTATCTGCTTTTATTTTTCAACTGTAGATAGATTTAGCATTTTTTTGCGGGTTCTGTAAATAGCGACATACCAAAAGCAGGTAGTGAATTGTGGTAAAGATATCACATGCAAAATCGTATTGTCTAGTTCACTACGTTTCTGCTTTTCGAATATTTTTATTTGTTTTGAAGATATTACAGAAAACTCTTTAAAAAATAGGTACTTTAATTTCGCTGTAGTGAAGAACCTTAAGGTTTTTTGGTAAGCAAATCCATTATCAAAACTTTTTAATCATGTAAACTCCTTATAAACCAAACTCATTATTATTTTTTCAGAATGTGCAGTTTGCTTTTTTCATGGTAGTATTCAAAGTGACTTATTGTGACAAAGCAAGTGTTTAACTTTCTAAAATACTGTGATCCACACAAACTAAATAAAAAAAACACTAAGTGTTTAACTTTATAAAATACTGTGATCCACACAAACCAAATAAAAATAACACTAAGTGTTTAACTTTATAAAATACTGTGATCCACACAAACCAAATAAAAATAACACTAACTGTTAAGAAGCCGTTGCACCATAGAAACATCAACTGTCACGAGGTTCCTGGTTCGATCTCATCTCGAGTCAAGTGGGTTTTGTGCTGAACAAACACCACGTGCGTGGTTTTGTCAAAGATTCTCTCGTTTGCTCCCACTTTTTTCATCCATTTCATTCATTATTATCGTCATCACTGCCTTCTTTATCTTTGGAGCATAATCGTCGGAAATAAAAGAAAGTGTTCTCCCAACATTATTGCGAAGCCAACCGTAGGATTTACGGAGCCTGTTATAAGTACTGAAACCTAGATTCTACTCAGAGCCCAATCGTCTGTTAGCATAGGTTATTGCTCAATGGAATGTGTCGCCATCTTCGATGGCATTATTAAGTGAATTATTCACTTAATACTCTACGTCAAATGATTTTTCTGTCGTCATGGTAAGCCAACTATAAAGAGAAAATCATTAGATTTGCAAAACAAATAAACACGTGATAGCAGCGTTCGCTACCAGTACATTTCTACCTGTACACTGAGAAAATCCAAGGGCCACGGTGGCTCAGTGGTAGAGCGTTCACCTCTGGTGCTAGGGGTCCCGGGTTCGATCCCAGCCCCGCCAAGTGAACTTTGTGGTGGACAAACACCGTGTGCGTGGGTTTTCTCGGGGTTCTCCCGTTTCCTCCCACTTTCTTCATTTCACCATTTCATTCATTACTCATCATCACCGTCTCCTTTAGCCTAACCGGCATAACCGTGGGACGTAAATCTCAAAGATTTCATTTCATTTCATTTTACTGAGAAAATCCGTTATCCGGATAGCGGTATATTGTACAAATATACGCGATCCTTATGTTTAATACAGAAATCAGTACGGAACATACGTTATCCATATCGTGCATATGTATTGCCCTTAGACGTTACATCATGCCGTTGCCGTATGTCTGATTACATACATCAGCTATATGTTATATACGACAATCCGTATGTGAGATCCTGACAGGGTAGATACAATTCTTTCGTTCATACGGAAAGTACGTTTATTCAGAACATTTATACGGAAAGTACGTAGCTATAAAATATACTTTTTCAGTTATACGTTTGCTGTACGTTAAGTCCAAAACTACAGGATTTACACATGTAACCTAGGTTTTTCGTATGCCAGATACGTCTCTTTTTCCTTTAGTGTACTTTCCTTTCAGTCAGCTTTATTCATTAATTCTTGCATCGGACGTACTAGCTTTGTCTCCGGTTACACCAGGTCAAACATCTATCATATGTGCACTTTTCCTGTCAGAAAATCGTCTACGCAAGCTCATAGACGTCACAAATATGCGGCACATAGGAAGTACTTCGATAAGATTGGCATGAATGGAGGTTTCCAACCCAAGATGATTTGGAATTTGGAAGTTCTTTATAATCAGTGCCGCTTTTAAGGATTACGAGCTATCATCGACCGTTATCATGTCATCGAGTTCGAAGCGCAAGTTAACGCTCGGTCAGGAGCAAGTTGTATCTACCTAGGTACTAACTTAGAGAAGCCAGCCCAGAACCATAAGGATACCATGTTCTGATGGAAATGTCCACTACGTGTAAAGAAAACATAGATCTATGATTTTGCATCAGAGTCCGAATTATTAAAAGCTTTTTTGTACTCGGGTTCATGGTCAGTTTGAAGACGTTTTAGTCGGTCAAGGGTCACAGAGTTGTCGAAACGTCTCGTTTAGTTTTATATTAGATGGAGAGAAGTTGCTCTATCATTGTGTGTGATATGTTTGTCATTAAGAACTTTAGAGATAGTATTTTCGTTCTTGGAAATAAACAGTAATACTCGTACAGGACACTGAAGTTTCGTGAGATACCCATAGATATTGCTCATGTCAGTTGCAAATATTTTGTAATTTCTTACCCTTTTTTTTACCTTTCCATGCCGATATCATTTCTTCATATTTTTACATGTGTTACCTTTTATTTAATATGAAATTTATCCCCATATACAGCTCCACCATAATCCGAGTTAGCCGCTTATTAGGTTTCTTTGCTACAATGTGTATCTTCCATGTTTTGCATATATCAGGCCAAGGGCGCCCATGTTGTGGTTTCCAGAGGGGGGCATCTATAAGCGACATTTCAAATATAGTTTCAAATTTTGCTGTAACTATTCTAAAAATTCTATTGAGTTTTCGATTTTCTGAACTACAATTAGGGGGCAAGCGCCCCACCTTGCCCCCCCATGATGGGCGCCCTTGTATCAAGCTTTCTCAAACTATTTCAAGCAAGCCCATTTTTTTCATATCCTGATGTCAGTGACTTCAAGTAATTTGCAGTTTGGAGTAAGCTTTATGATTATTCCTGCTTCTTGCTTATAGTTGTGAATCGTATAATACACACACACACACAATTTTCCAAAGAACAACAAAGGTTAGCATAAACAAAAAAAAAAAAAAAAAAAAAAAAAAAAAAAAAAAATTTTCGATGATTGATCCGTACATTTAGTTTTTCACTTCTTCCCATGTATTCAACTCGCGATCCCCTACGAATCCCGACCTATGCTGATTTACAGCATTACTTCAATAGTGTCGACGTTCCAGGTTCAATTCTATGCAGGGGCGGTTCCAGAGGGCTATCGCCGCCCCCCCCCAGAAGAGGAAGCTTTATTATTTTATATATATATATATAAATAAAATCCATCCCAAAGTTTGGAGCCCTTAAAAGTAGCAGTATGGCAACCCACCGGCTCCCCCCCAGAAGTCGGTCCTGGAACCGCCCCTGACTCTATGTGTTACTTCTCGTTTGAGTTGACTCAAGTTCATTCAGGTTATTTACAGGAGTTCTCCTGCTTATATTATCTCAATTACATGGGTAATTTGTTCCTTTACAATATTATTCTGATTTATTTCGAACACTGAACTTCATGAATTATCTGGTGCCTAGATGTCAGGCATAGTTGCAATATTTAACAATAAACATTATACGAGATCCGCTTGTTTCGTTTAATTGTTTTTAAAACAAGTAGAGCAGTACATTTTCTTTAAATTGGAATTTTTATAATAATTTTCAGCAAATAAGTTGAGAATACAATTAAAGTACATATTTCTTACAAAATATCACAGCAAAATTCAATCTTCTTAGTTTTTTAAAGCCTATTTCTTAAATTTTATCGAAGATTTACACGATGTGGATATATTGAAGGAAATCTATTTTAATGCAAATGATCTATAAAATTAAATAGTCCAATAGTCCACTGAAATCATTTAACATACACTCACAATGCTAGCGCTGGAAGTTATGTTATTCGTAAATATGGGAAATTTTGTAGTACGGTTATGTCCAGCCGCCCTATGGCAGCCTGTCTGTTAATAGGTATCAGAGCGAAACCTGTAAAACATTGGAAGAAACGGTTTTCTGAGACAGGTTTACAGTTCCACGGTTAGATTCTATCTTCGTTCTCATTTCTCTAATTCAGTGTTACGCAATCTTTTTTTTTTTTTTTTTTATCGCGTACAGCTAATCAGTGATGTATATAATGCTAGAATTTTTGGTAGGTATACGCTCGACTGTTTTAAAAAGAAATATAAAATATATCCACTAGAGACGAGCCTAGGGGGCGGACGTCCCCGGTGACATTTGAAATCTTTAAGTTTTGCGTCTCATGCTTATGTCGGCTAGGCTAAAAGAGAATGGTGATAATGAGAAATGAATGAAATGGTGTAATGAAGAAATTGTGAGGAAACGGGAGAACCCCGAGAAAACCAACAAACACGGTGTCTGTCCACCACAAAGCTCACTTGGCGCAAGCTGGGATCAAACCAAGGACCCCATGCACGAGAGGTGAACGCTCTACCACTGTGCCACCGTGCTCCCCCGGTGTCATTGTCCCCTCTATCCCAACTGACCCCGCCAGACATGATATGTTATAATGTACTCGTAGGTCAAGTAATGTAAATCCCAAAAATGTCTGCCGATCCGCTTACCCCCCAAACAAATTAAAGCTGGCGTCATCACTGATATCCACCGGCCCTACCCTCTTTTTTTTTGGCATGAATATTATATGCGTGTTTGTATACTCCCGTATACTAGTATACCCCATTACACCTCTACTCCTGGGGTCGCGTTAGCTCAGTGGCGCCCTCCCCGCACGTGCGCCTTTGGTGTATGGGGTCCCGGGTTCAATTCCCGGTGGGAAAGCCTTTGGAGTTTTAACTCTTCTCGATGTTTCTGTATTCGTGTCCCTGTTGATCTAAGTTACTGCAAAAGTGAGTTAAACGAGTAAAAAGCGGGTAAAATTAAGTAGAAAACTAGTAATAAGTAAGTAAGCAAGTTAAAAAAGTAGTAGAGCGTTCACTTGTGGTGCATGGGGTCCTTGGTTCGATCCAATTTCGCGCCAAGTGAGCTTTGTGGTGGACAAACAACGTGTGTGTGAGTTTTTTCGGTGTTCTCCCGTTTCCTCCCACTTTCTTCATTCCACTATTTCATTTGCACCATCAGCATCGTCTCCTTTAACCCAGTCGGCATAAGCATCTCTGCTCCTAATCATACTTTTCCATTCAAGTACACAATTGTCAGTTATTTCCTGTAATTGAACTAAAAAATCTTACAATGAATAGGTTTCTGAAGTCTCATGAAAGTACCACAATACCTTTGTAAAAGCAAAATCGTCCAGAACTGGTTTATAATAAGTGATTTCTCTAGTCCCCACCAGATGCCAGCACGTGTCTTGCAATGCCATTATACAAGAAAGAAAGAAGAAAATAGCACGTTCACTTCGACCCTTTCTGATCTAAGCACCTAGGCTGGGGATACCATTATTCTATATTTCTTTCTTATTTTGCTCGCCTATAAGAAGAAGAAAAGAAGGAGAAAAAGGGGCGAAGACATAGAAAGAGGGACCAATGTAATGTAGACTAAATCATTATAAAAGAAAGACAGGGAAATATAGGGAAGGAGGGACCAGGAAATTCATTCTTATATGGACGGAAATGGTTACACATGGCGCCTTTCATATTCCAAAATGGAAGTTTCTTCTTCTTCTTCTTTTCCTTTTGTGACCTTAACCTCCTCCCTCCCCATTTTGGATGTGTCTTTCTCAGGAAACGAGTAGAGCGTTTTGTGTGGCGCTGGCCAGTTTTCTCCATTCTTGAAATACTATAATGGCTTGGTCCAGACATGACTAATGGTCCAACCTACTTAAGACTAACATGCTCATGATTTAAAAGCTAGGGATTCATATATATTGGACAACGACCATTCGCTGTTCAATTCAGCTTGGCACAAGTTATAGTACAGTCACACCTCAGTCTAGATTTTCTAGATACGAGATTTTAAAGGCTTAACAGATTTTTTAAATACATATTTTTTGCTTTTGTCTATTCTCTAAATAATGTTTCGTCTTTGTTTGGAAAGTTTAGATCTTGTCTAGAATATTATAACTAGAATATTAGGCCTACTTGTTAGAAATAAAAGGATTACATTAGATTTCTAGCGTAATGTCCCACAATTATTCACGGAAAGAAAATGAAATGAAATCTTTCAGTTTAAGAGTCTTCATCCCGGCGAAATTAAAATACCGTTAATTTTACAGTAATTATGTGATATCTTCAAATAGATAAAAGATAATCGAAATGTGGAACAAGAGCGCCCTAGACAATATTATTTTACATGAGAAACCGTTATCACGACTCACTTATCTGCTTTCGATTTCGAGCCATTTTGAAAATCGGCATTTATTTTCGCGTTTCTAAACAGAAGAAAACGGAAAGCCGCTAGGTGACTTGTGATAACGGTACCTCACGCAAAATAATATTGTCTAGGGCGCTCTTGTTCCATATTTCAATTATATTTTATCTGTTTGAAGATATCACATAATTACTGTAAAATTAGCGGTATTTTAATTTCGCCGTGATGAAGACTCTTAACGTTCCACGTTTATGCATTTAAGGCGAAGGGATACGATGACTTATTCAAGTGAATAATGATGGAAGAATTGGTAGAGTAAAAATGTGGGAGGAAACGGAAGTAAGCGCTCTACCACTGAGCCACAGTGCCCCCCACATAGGCAAAGAAAGACAGTGATGATGATAAATGAAATGGTGGAATGAAGACAAGAAGTGCTCTTCAACTGAACCACCGAGAAAAAAACATCCACTTAATGGATAATAAGACTACCACCAACTCCTATAATGTTTTTTTCTTTTAATTTCTAATGCGAAATTGAACAAAGTTAAGCAAATCAGAGCGTTCTATAAAACAGGATCCATAGAAGAAAACCATACAGGATGTGTTTAAAGAAGATTCGTTAAGTGTTTCATGTGGAGTATTGTATGGCACTGTATGGGGAAGAAACATTGATATTACGCAAAAGGGATTAAAAAAAGGCTAGTGGCTTTCAAAATGTGGGTATGAAGAAGAACGAAGATAATATTCTGGGCCGGACAGAAATCAAAATGAATGAGGAAGTATTAGGAATAGAAGGGAAGAAAAGAACAATTTCAGATACAAAAAAAAAAAAGAAGAAGAGAAACTGGTTGCATTGGCTGAAAATAAACTTTTAGAGCAACTCTTGCTAGAAGGAATGGTGAAAGGAAAAAGAGGGAGATGCGAAAGTTACTGCGTTTGATAGGCGGTATTAAAACCGAGGTTTTCTAAGTCAAAATGAAGAACTTATAGTACTGAAGGTATAACGTCGTTGGCTTCCCGCGAAAAGTTGCAGTGACGTTTATGAGGAGTGGCCAGCTTGATTAGTCGTGGTTCGCTGAGCGCACTATACGGTTGGTAGTGATTGGCTATCCTCTTACCACACCCCCAGTGACGTGCAGGTCCAAGCGCGGGAAGCCAACGACGTTATACTTTCTGGACTATAGCTAGGGAAGCTCTAAGTTTGCGAAAAGTGGTCTGCCAATAATGGCAGAATACCTATGGTGATGATCTGTTTAAAGTATTCAAATGATGTATAAACAGTGACATCATTTGTGGAGGGCAGGGGCAATTGCCCCCATTAGCTTACGATGTGTATATATACATTTTAATCGATAGTATAATAATATAATAACAATAATAAACGAGAAATTCTATGCATATCGGAGTGTCTTCGCTCCTCCCCTCCCATACACAGCAGACCCTGAAACGACGCTTCTGTGTATAAGATACAAATTTCAACATAAGTCTTTATACCATAGTATTTCATATACATATTAAGCTCCTCAAGATCTACCACCATACCATGTTTGGTTAAGAGCGGAGGAGTTTTATTGATTGTAAACGCTGTATAAAATCCTTACCATTTATTTATTTATTTATTTAGGAAATGCAATTGAAGGACGAATATAATAGGTTGATATTAGGGCATAGAAATTATTAGTTGGGATATATGCCAATTTTTTTTTCACTACGGTCATGCAAATATATACAAGGTACGAGGTAAAATCAGAAACTAAGACTACAAGACCAATATTTCTGGAGTTTCGTCTGTTAAAGAGTAATGAAGAGTGTGCGGTAATTTTAATATATGGAGTTGGCAATTGTGCAGAGTTTCAATTATCTACCACACACGGCGCTACTTGCAGGGAAACAAATGGAGACTCGTTTGTCAAATTGGTCTCTCAACATTTTGGAAAGAGGGCGCACGGTAACTGCTGACCGATATTGTGAGACCTTGATACGGTATCGCGAAGCAACCAGGAGGAAATTACGAAGACTTCTTACCGAGGGCTCCATCTTCCTTCACGACAACGCCAGCACGCATACAGGCTAGAGCAGCGTTTCCCAACCTGTGTGCCGCGAGGAAATCGAAACAAAATTATTAATTCTATAGCAATCAAATTGCAAGATCTAGAGAAAAAGGTATATTTGTATTTCACATTACTACTATGAATCTGAAATTTAAAGTTTCATACTGTGTCACTTTTCTGTAGAGCATTTTTAATTTTCTGTATAACATTTTTCTGTACATTTCTAATTTTGAAAAAAAAGTATTTGTTATTATTGTTATGACAATTATTGCTTCTATATTATTGCAGACTATTTCGTAACTTGAAATTTTAAAATATTATTCAATCCTTCCGGCAAAATAAACATGCATACGAATTACCTACATTTGTGTTTTAAAAGTAAAAGAGATTTGTTTGTTTGTTCGTTGTTTAGTGATCCTTCTCCTTAAAGAAAGGTTGGATACAGTTTTCGAAAAAGAAAGTGTATTTTTAACAACTTGAGTTCTATATCCAAGGGCGCCCATATTGTGGTTCCCAAGGGGGGCAAGTATACGCTACATTTCAAACATGCATAGGTTCAAATTTTCCTGTAACTACTGTAAAGATTCTATTGGGTTTTCGATATTCCGAAGTACAATTTCCTCTAGGGGGGCGAGCGTCCCACCATGCCCCCTGATGGGTGCCCGTGACTATATCTGATTGCAGTTGTTTTCTATTTTTAAATTAAAATTAAAAAAAATAAGCATAATGATTTACCATGAGGAAATACTAGTGATCGAGCATTCTTCTTTGTGAGAAGGATGTCAGTAATTAGAAAAAAAATACTACAGTATTTTATATTTTCAAATAATAATAATAATAATGTCTGCCGCGAGAATTCAAGTTACCCTGAAGTGTGCCGCAAGTTGAAAAAGGTTGGGAAACACTGGACTAGAGGACTACCACACTGTTGAAGCAATTTCGCTGGGACATGATCTACCACCCTCCCTACAGTCCGGACCTCGCTTCAAGCGACTTTCACCTGTTCCCTCTACTCGAAGGAGCACGTCAGAGGTCGTCACTTCGATTCAGACGAGGAGGTGAAACGCTTCCTGAAAAAAGTGGCTGAACATGAACACGCAAGGACAGCATTTTTACCAGGACGGAATCTTCAAATTCATCCCACAATGTGATAAGTGCATCAACCGTTAAAAAGGCTATGTCGAAAAATAACCTGATGGATGTACTATTTATTGGCTGTATTGCTTGTATGAAATAATACAAGGTCTGTATGATAAGTAATGAGACTCGCCGCGCCGCGGCGCGCGTGTCGCTGGAGCGGGTTTGTCGGTGATGGAGGATGTAGGGGGGGGGTCCGAGCAAAGCAACGCACCGCGCGTCAGTTGGCTCCGAGCCTTAGTGGAGCGCGGACAAGCCTTGGACAAAGCCCTTGTGAACATTCTTGTCACGGCGGAAAATCAACAAACATGGAGGGTTCCATCGAACAGCGTTATGCGATCAAATTTTGCGTTCGCCTGGGGAAAACGGCTACTCAGACGCTTTCTCTCATCACGGAGGCCTACAAAGAGGAAGCCCTATCCAAAGCCCAGGTGTTTCGTTGGCACAGTGCGTTCCGGAACGGCCGGGAAAGCGTTGAGGATCTGGAGAGGGCTGGACGCCCGACAACAGTGACTACGGACGAAACTGTGGCAAAAGTGAGGGATCTCCTGAACTCAGACCGTCGATTATCGTTGAGATTGATTGCTGATGAACTCGATATGAACCACACAACAGTGCACAAGATTGTGACGGAACAATTGGGAATGAGAAAAATCTGTGCGAAACTGGTGCCGCGAGTGTTGACTGACGAACAAAAGCAACGACGTGTTGATTGTTGTCAGGAACTGTTGAACCTCATGAACAGTGACCCTAACTTTGAAGATGACGTCATAACAGGTGACGAGTCGTGGGTGTTCCAGTACGACCCTGAAACGAAACGTCAAAGCGCGGAGTGGCACACTCCTGCGTCCCCGCGCCCCAAGAAGGCCAGAATGTCGAAGTCAAAGGTGAAAACAATGTTGATTGTTTTTTTTGACAATGTGGGGGTGGTCCACAAGGAGTTTGTACCCCAAGGACAAGCCGTCAACGCCGCCTTCTACAAACAAGTCCTTGAGAGACTGCACAGGAGCGTCAAGCGGAAAAGACCGGCGATCGCTAGCCGGTGGAAGTTGCATCACGACAATGCCCCTGCCCACACCGCCTTCTTAGTGACCTCCTTTTTGACCCGGATTGGGGTGGAAGTCCTTCCACAACCACCCTACAGCCCAGATGTGAGCCCGGCCGACTTCTTCCTCTTCCCGAAGCTGAAGCCACGCTTGAAAGGAACCCGTTTTGCAGACGTCACAGCCATCCAAGCAGCCGTGACCACATTTCTAAAGGACATGCCGGCTGCTGACTTCCAGGGGGCGTTTGCAGCGTGGAAACATCGATTGCAGAAGTGCATCGACGCAAGAGGAGAGTACTTCGAAAGCTTTTAAGTCCCTGTACAGATCAGATCAATAAAACAATGTTTCCAGACCTGGTCTCATTACTTATCATACAAACCCTGTACATACAAGTTTTACTGCAGGCTTTTTAACGTTACTTTCTGATCACCCTTCGTAATTGAGTAACAAGCGACAGGGCAGGTAGCGACATCTAATAGCGTGACTGTTTATAATTAGCAATTAGCGTGACGCCGAGACTACCAGACTGAGACTTGCCTTTTATTATAAGTATTAAAATTAAAACTAAGCATTTGTGTTACAAAAATGTCTATAACAATTAATCAAGAAACGCAGCTTTCAAGTCAAAAGAAAATAAAAGAAACAAATGTTAGTATAAGCCTAAAGAAATAAGTCTCAAAAGGAATGAAGAAACAAATTGAAATGGAGAAGAAGGAGTAAAAGAACACAATACAGTGCAGTACTCTCTCTATATATTATCGTCAATATCAGTTCGGAAAGCTATTTCTCTCTTCTCATTAAGTAGTTACCCATTTCCTCACTAGATGCCAGCATCGATTGGACCAGATGGATGCTGACATGGAACTTGGCGGAGAGTCGTTCTACGAGGTTGGCCGCTCATAAAGTGCTGCCACCATAGTGGAGCTACTATCATTATTTGAATCCACCTGCTACAAACAGCGATAGATGGCCAAGATATTCATTGAGCAATTGCTAGAGCATTACAATTACGTAACAATTACGTAATAATTTATTTGTCGCTCTCTTTTAAAACTATGAACTTAGAAATAATAGAAGGAATACAACGTATTGGTTTTAGAAACCAATTTAAATATTGTTTACGATTTTATCTTACGAAATATTAGTACGCCATTATCTACTTATTGTTTACTAATATATATAATTTATTTCATTCCTAGTCAGGGTTGAGGTTTAATATATAGAAATTAATGGAGCAAAGTGAAACGAAGTCTTTGTTTACGTCCCACATTTATGCCGGTTAGGCTAAAAGAGGCGGTGAAGATGACAAATGAATGAAGAAAGTGGGAGAAAAACCCACGCGCACGGTGTTTGTCCGCTTCAAATTTTACTTGGCGTGAGCTGGGATCGAACCGAGCACAAACTGGTGGGGTTTAGCATAAAAATTTTTATTAGAAGTCTGTATCTGTTTAATATAATTATGGATATAACTTTAGTACCACAAAGTTCTTTTCAGTAAATTTTGCTATCAAAAGTATGGCATGTAAATCTGCGGAACTATAGGTAAAAATGTATCTGTACAACATTTTGCAAATTCGAATCCTGGCCAGACTGTAGATAATATTTACTATTCATTTCAACTATTACCATATACTTCTCATCGTTTTCTTTAGCCTAAAGAGACGATTTGTAGGGCATAAAACTACTATGTCCATATATTATATGGATATAAGCTTCATTTTGTTGCGAAGGGTCTCTGGTTTGATCCTGCGTCATGTGAGTTTATGGCAAACATCCCACAATGGATTAAGTATCCGAACAATACGTTTCATCTTTAATTTCCTACTAAAGCCAGAAGTAATAGACATTCACTATATCATAGTGTCCGTTTGTTCTATTGGGATCCTCTTACACTCTCATTCCACCATTTCTTTAATAATAATTAGCTTCCATTAATTTATTCGTCTCGTTTAGTCCAAAGGACGGGGGACATTCAACTGCTCACGCAACAATTGATACTTATTTTTTGCAATTAAATACACAAATCGTTACAACAGCTCTAGAATTCAGAGTCCAAATTGTCAAGTCATACAAACTGATTAATGAAACATGTAACCCGGGGATTTATGGAACCCTTTGAAAAGTACACTTTCATCTAGGAAAATATAATAAATAAATTATTTGTCAGTTAAACCTATTAAATTTTTTTAAAGAAGTTACTCACCCGTCTAGTAAATAAAATATCTCAAGAACTACTTTACGGATTACCATCAATTTTTGCCAAGGTATAGCGCAGGAATGACAAACGCGTGCGGCCCTTTGACTCAACTTTCTGTGGGTCTCTGTTCAAACTGAGAAGATAACAAAACACATATAATTTAGTGTGATCAACTTTTCTCCCTTAAGAAAAGAACAAATCTCCAGGGAGATCCAGATTAACAGACATTCATCTGATTTCTGTGCTGTTCCGAAATAAAATTAGTATTTTCAGTTTAACGCCCCCCACGATTATGACCGTTAGGCTAAGGTAGACGATGATAAAGGAAGTGGATGATGATGATGGAAGAATTGGTGGAATGAGCATGTGGGAGGAAACGGGAGTATCCCGAGAAAACCAATGGGCAAGATGATGTCCACCACAAACTTACTTGAACGGGTATTGAACCAGGGAACCCACGTATCAAAGGTTTGCGCTCTATCACTGAACCACTGTGTCCTCCATTGCTGTTCTCAAAATCACTAGTGCGAGCAGCATGGCTCCAGACATACGAAAGCTGGTTGCAGGTAAAAGATAATAGGTGTTGGAAAAAAAAATTATGTACTATCCCCGAATTTCCTGATATTCCTTCTACATATTCTTCAAAAATTACAGTATTAGGTAAAATATTTATGCATTTATTCGCTTTTCAAACACTTCATTAAGTATGATTGTTAGATATACAGTATATATATATATATATATATATATATATATATATATATATATATATATATATATATATATATATATATATATATATAAGATTTAGGAGGGTACATCGGTGCACGTGCACCCCTTCGTTCTATCTAAAATGAGAAGTTAGCAGTGAAAATAGCAACACTTTCCGAAACTTTCTGCTGTTATGTTTCGTTTTGGGGCTTAAGAGTCTTCATCCCGGCGAAATTAAGATACCGCTAATTTTACAGTAATTATGTGATATCTTCAAATAGATAAAAGATAATCGAAATGTGGAACAAGAACGCCCTAGACAATATTATTTTACATGAGAAACCGTTATCACGACTCACTTATCTGCTTTCGATTTCGAGCCATTTTGAAAATCGGCATTTATTTTCGCGTTTCTAAACAGCTGAAAACGGAAAGCCGCTAGGTGACTGGTGATAACAATACCTCACGCAAAATAATATTGTCTAGGGCGCTCTTGTTCCATATTTCAATTATCTTTTATCTATTTGAAGATATCGCATAATTACTGTAAAATTAGCGGTATTTTAATTTCGCCGGGATGAAGACTCTTAAAGAAAAGAGGGGTTTTGCCAAAGGAATAGTTTAAGTCGATTTTCTGAAGGTTGGAGGGAAAGGACAATATAATATTTGTCAACTAGTGAAGAAAACAGAAGCCAGGGAAAGAGAACATTTTTTCCCGCATATCACTTGCGACCCTCTTTAAAATACTCCCATCCCCGTTCTATGTATCAGGTGTAAAGAATATGGTCACATGTCACTTTGAAGAGTTTCAATGAGACTGGTTATTTGGTAGTTATGGTGAAACCTCCTCGGAAAATCCTGGATCCGACCCTATATATATATACATACTTTCTCGCCTGTTTGAAACTGATGACTGTTTGGTCCTCTTGATATTTTGATTTTGATACGCCTGATATGGAGTGTCAAAAGTTTGGAACTAGTAAAAATCAACCATTTTCGGTTTTCTTTTTACATTGATCAATATAGGGCAAAAATGGTAATTGGTGCGGAGAAGGTGTTTCTTGCGATCGGTTAAGCGTCCGAACAATACATTTCATCCTTAACTTCCTATCGAAGTCAGAAGCAATAGAAATTCACTACAACTTTCGGTTTTAACATTGATCCACATAGAGTAGGAATGATAACATATGGAGAGAAGTGTTTTCGTAGAAAATTTAGCATTCTAAGAATTTTATTCGTATTGGAAGTGGCAAGAATAACTGCTTTAACGTTGATACGGTTATGGATAGCGAGAAACGGTTTCCTGCAATTACTTTGGCATCCTAAGTATATATTTCATTCTAATATCTTTATTAAAACTAGAAGGAATAGTAATCTGGTATAAGTTCCGGCTTCATATTGAGAAAATACCACGCCATAGACACCAAACTCGTTTACATGGTGTACACGTGGCAATGGATACTTTTAATGATTGTAGTATAAAACAAAATTGACTGGAAGGGAGCCATGATTCTGTAAAATGAATGCATTTTATCTATAAACTTGGCGGCCCGGGTTCGATCCTCGATGGGAGTTGGAATCGCTAATCTCATTGCGACTCAGGAGTTCATCCAGCATCTGTGAAATGAGTACTTTGGGGGACCCTCAGGAATAAAAACAGCCGCAGCATGGTGTTAGCACTTACAGCCCATTTCTATTTCCAACAATTCTCCCCCCTGTACAAAATTGGAACGTACCAAAATAAACCAACATCATACAAAAAATGAGACATAAGCATAAACTCAATCTGCACCTCATTCCAATTACAGAATCAATAGTACCGGTAATCAACCTAACCTAACAAACTAATGAGTCAATATTTTTACCGAACCTTCTCCACAGTCTATTTAACAATGAATCAGAAACTCTTATGACCTGGAAGCCTCTTTCAATCTATTATCCAAATGCATATACCAGGTTGCTACCTTATTATCTAAATTCTCAATCTTCAATGTATTTATATCCAAGTTTTTCTTTATTTTTCCTATATCAACGTGCATGTGTTTTAATACTTCCTCACGTTTTTTCAATTCTCCAAGAACTAACTTCTCCAATATATCATAACGTTTTTTAAGTTGATCTAGATCATTATCCCTCTTTTTTAATTCTTCTGTCAAATCGTGCAGCCATTCGACTTTACCCGTAGCACTGCTCTGTTCCAAAATTTTGGGTTCTTTTTCTTCTTTCAAATCCTCTTCAACTTTTTCGCCGGTTTCTTTCACTATTTCTTCTACCGTATTCTTGCTTGTAATAACTTCCGATGAACTTGACTTGCTATCTGCAAAAGTACTTGTGTTTTTGTCTTCTAGAACTTTCTTACTCATTTCCCTTTCCTTTTGTTTTTATTACCATACGTTATCATATGCCCATCGTTGTCATGCACTTCAGTATCTTCCTTAGACTCACACTCAGCAATTACTTTTGGATTATTGTTTATTTTCTGCTTGTCTTGATTGTGATTTACCACTGTACTGCTCTGTTCGAAGCTTTTATTCTTATTCTGTACTGCTGCGTCAATTACACCCAAATCTTGTATAGACTGGTCTGTCGTTGGTTGTGCATCTACATCATTCTCGTTTGAGATCAACGAACTGTTACAATTTACATTTGCATTTGGCAACGGACTGATAGACTTGATGACCGTACTACTTGTTTGATCACTACCATTAACATTACCTTGCACTAATTTTGTTTGCGGTTGTTCTATAGGCTGAACATTATTTGAAATCTTTTTATGTCTGCATGCGTAGGCGAAATGATTCATTCCATTGCAAGAAAAACATTGCTTTCTATATGCCGGACAGTTCTTAAACTCATGATATTTCTTACACCTTCCGCAAGGAAACTTATATTTTTTATATTTAGACCGATATGAACACCGGTTACAAACAGCTGGTAACTTATGCTGGCTATTTTGTGTTTGGTAGGCATAAACCTGAACGTTCGCACTCTCCATATCACAAGCTAGCTGTACTGCTTGCGGAAACGACAAATTGTCTGTAGACAGTAAAACATTTCGTATTTGATTGCTAGATAATCCAAAAATTAATTGGTTACATAAAGCAAGTTCTTCAAATTGTTCGGATGCACAAGTTGAAACAGCGTTCTGAAGATCTGTAATAAACTGTACAACACTTTGCTGGTTTTGTTGCTTCATCGAATGAAATTTGAAACGATATGCCCATTTGCTGCACTTCAGGTCTGAGTTACTCATGACTACCTTATCACTTTGATCTTGCTTCAAACCTGAAAAAGTTGCCATAATATTTATATATGGAAGCGTTGTTCAAAATCGACTGCGCCAATTGTTAGCACTTACAGCCCATTTCTATTTCCAACACATGGTACTCAATGTATATCTACATCAACTCATGTATATGTGTAATTCTCGAAGATGTGGAGCCAGTCGTTCTTTCAGAAAAAATATTCCGGGGGGCACTGCTGGTACTATTCTATTTATTTTTATATTATAAACGTATTATTTTGGTCTCCTCCGGGGGGCACTCTCAGAGCTTCGGGGGGGAGAGGGCGTGCACCCCAAAAACATGTCTGGAAGAAACACTGTGTGGAGTCCTGCCTCCATTCTTTCGTGAAGGTAAGACAATGATGCACGAATCATGAATATGAGGTAATTAGGGTAGAAGTAGGAGCATTTTAAACGGCATTTTAATCACCTTGATTTCCCAAAACTTCTTTATATATATTTACACTGTATGTTCCTAGTGTGTCACCATTCATCCGAAAGACAAAAAATCTCAAGCACTACTTCATGGACCACCATCGATTTTGATCAAGATTCAAAGGATCAAAATTCAGGAACTGAGTTCACTGATGGATGTGATTTACCCACCAGGAGTGGTAGCGGTCAACCATTTCCGATTTAACATTGATCACTATAGGACAAAACAGTAGAAGCGGTTTTCTGCGATCAATCAAGCATCCCAAGAATAAATTTCATTCCCGTCCTTTACCCTCTACTAAAACTGTTAGAAATCTATTACAATTGCCTGTTTCAAAATATTGATCTATACTTAGAACCAGTGTTTCTTTCAGAAACAGCGTTCCGGGGGGCACACTTAGTATTCCGGAGGGTACTGCTGGCATTATACTATTTATTATTATATTAAAGACAAATTATTTTGTCTCCTCCGGGGGGGGGACAGTTCCCCAAAATAAAACATGTCTGGATGAAAACACTGCATAGAACAAAAACAATACGAGACAGGAAGTGTTTTATGAAATCAATTTAGAGTTTTTAGAATAGATACTACCTTCCCTCTTAACTCTTTACTCAACAACATACGTAGGCTATCAGCAAGGCTGTAAGCATTAGGCGATCAACTGTACCCCCACTTAATGCGTAACTACAATATGGAAGAAAACAAACATGCCCTACAATTTCGTCAATGATATAGGGCGAAACTCTCACAAAGAAGCTAGCCTATCGTGAAACAGATATATACCAATTTTACTAATATATGTTGTAATATTAGTAAAAAGTAATTAAAAGCTTTCAACGGAGATGGCGACTCTGTAGTCCGGCGCACATTTCCGGTGCAAAGCGTTCTTCGTTCGATCCCAAGCCATGTAACTGTACGTTTGATCCGGACACGAGACAAGGCACGAGTCACGAGACAAGACAGAGCTCTTCCAATAGAAATATACACTTTTCTGAGACGAAATAATATTTTCATTTCACCCTTTTGAGACGAGACAGCCTCAACTCATTTGGCAACCCCTTTCTTGATGGGCATTTTTCCTAACCCTCACACACACACACTCAAATAGTATTGGTGTTTTCACCCTCATTCGCCCTCAATCAACTCACTCACACTCAAATATCACGCATACACTTAACCTCACTCAGACTCATCCTCAATCAACTCCCTCAGACTCAGTCAGCATCACATTCAAATACCGTTGATGGCATCACTCACACTCACCCTCACTCAAACTCAGCCAAAACCGACTCCTTCACACTCACACTCAATCGATTCCCTCACACTCAATCAACTCCCTCAGACTCAGTCAGCATCACATTCAAATACCGTTGATGACATCACTCACACTCACCCTCACTCAAACTCAGCCAAAACCGACTCCTTCACACTCACACTCAATCGATTCCCTCACACTCAATCAACTCCCTCAGACTCAGTCAGCATCACATTCAAATACCGTTGATGGCATCACTCACACTCACCCTCACTCAAACTCAGCCAAAACCGACTCCTTCACACTCACACTCAATCGATTCCCTCACACTCAATCAACTCCCTCAGACTCAGTCAGCATCACATTCAAATACCGTTGATGGCATCACTCACACTCACCCTCACTCAAACTCAGCCAAAACCGACTCCTTCACACTCACACTCAATCGATTCCCTCACACTCAATCAACTCCCTCAGACTCAGTCAGCATCACATTCAAATACCGTTGATGGCATCACTCACACTCACCCTCACTCAAACTCAGCCAAAACCGACTCCTTCACACTCACACTCAATCGATTCCCTCACACTCAATCAACTCCCTCAGACTCAGTCAGCATCACATTCAAATACCGTTGATGGCATCACTCACACTCACCCTCACTCAAACTCAGCCAAAACCGACTCCTTCACACTCACACTCAATCGATTCCCTCACACTCAATCAACTCCCTCAGACTCAGTCAGCATCACATTCAAATACCGTTGATGGCATCACTCACACTCACCCTCACTCAAACTCAGCCACAACCGACTCCTTCACACTCACACTCAATCGATTCCCTCACACTCAATCATACTCACTCACCATCGCCCTCATCTACAGAAATGTGGGTGAAGGCGGCCCTCATGAGGGCAAAATGAGCGAGGGTGCTCTTCTCCAGACAGCACCGTATCTGTGGCATTTTGCAGATTTTCTCATTTCCTTCCGCATTCTCATTCGACATATTTTCCATAACTCACTTTTCATTAATTATCTTTCTCCTCTAGCCAAAAGGGCATAATTGTATGCGCCAAATTAAATATTTCGTTCAATTTCACTGATACTTTTCCCAACTTTGAATGTTTCTCTTCCCTAGTGGGCACTTAGAACCCATATGAAACAGACATACCTTGGACATGCAAATCCCAGGAAATTGGCATATTCATAGGATATTCCTCTTTGCGAATCGTTTATGTTCTGGAAACGTAACAACCTTCGGGATTCATATGAGATATCTCTGATCTCTTTTGGGCCAATCACAGCATGACTTTTTGAGATTAAAAATAATCCCGACATGTAGTTAATTCTGAAATCTAAGGGCAATCTGGATAATTACATTCCTTTAAGTGACTACTGCAAACCTGAATGTCCCTTGACACGTATGGAATATTGGGACAACCAAAAGACGTCACTTGAGTATGTTGTACTATGTTCGAATTCATATACTGTTTAGAGCTTTAGTTAGATTTTGTACTTTTTTGACGTTTATCAAACACATCAGAGTTCAGAACAAATTTAAAAGTTTATAAATAAATATTTTGAAAAGAGATTGGGTTAGCAGAGAAAGATAAGAATACATATCACGTTTCATAAAATTCTTTCTTCAGGGAAAATCTTCACATGAAAATTCTGCCGGACTCTCATATTATATGGAACTTTCCTCAAATGAATATACAATTTTTTTTTTTTTTTGCATTCGTAGGAACTAGTAATAGTATTATTAGTTTGCAGTAATATTAGTAGTACTATTAGTAGTAGTAGTGTTGCTAGTAGAATTCCAGCTTTTTCGAAAGTCGCCATGCTGTTTTATGTTGGAACCTGTTGCGCAGAGAACGAATGTATTGCGAGAGAATGAATACGTGTAGAAAGAGAATGAGAAAGAGAGAGACGCAAGGAAAAGGAGAAATGGTGCGAGTACGCGGGGTTGCGGGAGGGGATGAAGGAGGTACGAACGGAAGGTTTGGGCGTCAGAGAGAGAGAGAGAGAGAGAGAGAGAGAGAGAGAGAGAGAGAGAGAGAAAGAGAAGAAATGAGTCACTGCGCTTCTCACGTGACTTGGAGAGTAAAATGAGCGCTTCAACAAGAAATTCGAAGACAAGAACTTAGAAAAAACGTTAGCCACATAGTTGTGCGATGTTCATACACAATGAAAGAATTTTTCTTACAAATACTGGCAACACATGATTCTATATTTGATATTGTTGAGAAATGTACTTGTAAAATTAATTTGGTCTGCCTATGTAAATATCTCATTGATCTTAAGTAAACAAATTAGAAGCTATACAAAATTGTACTAGATTAACGATTATGTCTAAATTCTGTTTAAATACTTCCAAATTCTGATGTGCATAAGTCGTATGCGCCCTTGGCGCCGAAGACCCGAGTTCGATTCCCGATAAGAACCTCATGTAGTTCGCATTCCACGTTGGTCTGTAGGTTCACGTTTCATATAGCCTCGCTGCTAAAAGGGTCGCTAAACTCCAATCCAACTCAGGTATACACTTGTATAGGAAGTCTTTTAGAACACTGTTCTTAAACTGTCAGAGAAAATGTGGTAACAGATAGCGAATGTTTTTTTTTTTTTTATGGATTCATTGTCACAAGAATAGGCTGAATATAATCTCTGACTCTTCATTCAAACCGGAAGTGGTAATCTATTTGGTCTAGGAATTAATTCGTGCGGTTGGTACGCACACATTGAAGCTGTAGTACAAACACAAAATACATAAATACCTTAAGAAAAATATTGTCCATCGCTAGCCACCACTTTCGCCCATCTGTCAGGCAATGTATGGATTCCGTGGCGAAAGAAGTCCTCATCCTTGGAAGCGATCCAGTCAGAGACCCATGTTTCGATATCTTCTAAAGAAGTAAACCGCTGTCCAATCAAATCGTTGTTCATGCAATCGAACAAGTAGTAGTCCGAAGGAGCAACGTCTGGTGAATGCGGCGGGTGGGGTAAAACTTCCCATCCGACATTTTCTAAATAGGTTTTGACCTGTTTTGCGACATGTGGGCGAGCGTTATCATGTTGAACAATAAGTTTATCATGTCTGTTCTCCCATTCTGGTCGTGTTCTGGCCAGAGCTTGCTTCAAACGCATTAATTGTCGTCGATAACGTTCTCCATTCATAGTTTCACCCGGTTGCAGCAGCTCATAGTACACCACACCTTTCATATCCCACCATATGCACAGCATAACCTTTGCACAGTGAATATCTCGTTTTGGTTGTGATGGACCTGGTTCACCTGGTTTCACCCAGGCCTTTTTTCGTTTAGGGTTCTCGTAATGGATCCACTTCTCATCACCCGTAATAATTCGATGCAGAAACCCCTTTCTGCTCTGTCGTTGAAGCAGCAATTCGCAAATGGTTTTTCGTCTTTCAACGTCTCTGTCTTTCAATTCATGTAGAACCCAATGTGACATCTTTTGAATCATTCCCATGGCTTTCAAGCGTTTGGAGACTGTTGTTTGATCAACGCCTAATGCTGCTGCTAGTTGTTCCTGCGTTTGACACGAATCCTGCTCGAGCAATGCTGTCAATTCTTCGTCTTGAAATTTTTTTGGCTGTCCAGCTCGCTCTTGGTCTGCCAAGCCGAAATCACCACTTCTAAACCGTGCAAACCACTTCTGACACGTTCGCTCAGCTAGAGCATGGTCACCATACACTTCCACCAAAATACGATGACTTTCAGTCGCACTTTTCTGCATGTTAAAGTAATGCAGCAGGACACCCCGCAAAAACACTTTATCAGGCACAAATTGCGCCATGTTCACTTAACTACAAACTGGTGTTGTTGACGCTTTAATCCACTGCCCTATACTACGAACGATACGCGATGACAGGGGTTTGCAACACATGTGTGGATACACGGAACTGTGGGACGCTCCGTTCGTTGCGCCATCTCTTGTCCACCCGCACGAATTAATTCCTAGACCAAATATTATTACTTCTGGTCAGGCCAGTAGCCAGCCCAAAAATGTAGGGGGACCCGATCCAACCATATTATAGCTCATTTGCAAGCCTACCGTAAAAATTTTAAGGGGTCAGTAAAAATTTAGGGGGCCCGGCCTTTTAGACCCCCCGTGAATACGGGATTGCTTCTGGTTACAATATTGATTCCCATACACTAAGAAAAATCCGTTATCCGGATAGTGATATATCGTACAAATATACGGAATCTATATATTTATTACGGAAATATGTATGGAGAATACGTTATCCATATGCTACATACGTACGTACGACATTTTCCCCGCTTAGATGTTTAATCATGCCGCTGCAGGGTGTCTGACGTCTAACAGTCTTCGTACATTACATACGTATATGTATGTTACATACGTCAATCTTCACCTGTATGTAAGAAACTGACCGCCTATGTACAGTTCTTTCTTTCGTACGGAAAGTATGTTTATTCGAAATACTTATGAAACACACGGTTTCAGTTATACATTTGCTGCAGCATGTTACATAGGATTGTACTAGTAAGTTAAGTCCAAAAACTATAGGATTTACGCATGTAATCCACATTTTTACGTAATCCACATACGTTTTTCTTCTCAGTGTAGAGCAAAAAGCGCGGAGAATTCATTTCTAGAAATGGATTCAGCGTCCTAAAATAGGTTTAATTTTTACTTTTGGATTTTTATTCAAACCGGAAGGGACAAAAAAACTAGTTTTTCAACTTCAACAGTTATCGCCATAAAGGAAAACAGTAATAGATAAAGAGAAGAGTTTTCCATATATAGCCTCTGTGTCTCAAGAGGAGATTCTGATATTCCCTTATGTGCCGATTTTCAAAAACAAATAATAATAATAACTAATTTTTATTACGCTAAAGACTATTTTGTTTGTTGGTAACAATAATTTATAGTTTTTTTCTTATCTGATAGAACATATCATTTTTTAAACATATGTACTTTATGTTCAAACTAGATTGGTAACTAACAGATTGAATATACATTATTGTTTGTCTTTTCCTAATAATACTAACATTAATACACTATGTGATAGCAGTGACACACATAATCCTACAGTGCCACATGTAGACCTAACAGGGACATATTCTCCTAATAGTGAGACACACTCCTAACAGTGAGCCACACACTACTAATAGACATAGTCCTAACAGTGAGACACACACTTCTAACATACACTAATTGCAGTGAGACATTCGTAGTCCTACTAGGGACACATACATAGAACTAACAGTGAAACACACACTCATAACAGTAATACACATATTACTAATAGTGAGACACTTCAAACAATGGCACAGATTGTCCTAGCAGGGACACACTTAGACCTATCAGTGATATACATAATCGTAAGTGACACATACTGCTATCAGTGACACACATAGTCTTAGCAGTGAGACAAATTGACCTAATAGGGACACATACTACTAACAATGACACACATACTTTTGTAGATTGTTAAAATAGAATTTCGCTCAGTCAAATCCTAAATAGACTCAATCACTAGTAATATTATTAATTTGTATAGTTGATAGTTTACATAATTGTCAATTATAAATTCACTTTTTGCACTCTATATTGTTAAGGAGGTCGATTTACCAACAAGGGCGCCGATTTCTCTGTAAATTTGGGGGGAGGGGCATTCAGATGCAGAAGGTATATATATATAAAGATTTTAAGACAAATTGCACTCACATTATGCCAAATATTGTATACTCATAAATACAATATAGGGCCGCGGTGGCTCAGTGGTAGAGCGTTCACCTCTGGTGCTTGGGGTCCCGGGTTCGATCCCAGCCCCCGCCAAGTGAACTTTGTGGTGGACAAACACAGTGTGCGTGGGTTTTCTCGGCGTTCTCCCGTTCCCTCCCACTTTCTTCATTCCACCATTTCATTCATTACTCATCATCACCGTCTCCTTTAGCCTAATCGGCATAACCGTGGGACGTAAAACTCAAAGATTTCATTTCATTTCATTTTCATAAATACAATAGAGGGCCCACAAGAGCTTTGGGGGGCCCGGGTCCCCAAGGATCGGCGCCCTTGTTTACAAAAGCTTCTTTATCCTGTCTGCCCTGATGTCCATTCGTCTGGGAGACAAAACATCTGAAGAATTACTTGATGGATAACCATCAATCTTGTCTAGAATGTAGACACTCAAAAGCTGGAAACCGAGCTCCTTGATGGAAGTGGTTCGTCCACCGAAAGTTTTACAAATCAACAATTTCTGTTTCTTTTAACGTTGATCACTATAGAGTAAAAACGATAATGGATGACGAGGAATGCTTTCATACAATAGATTGAGCATCCCAAGAATACATTTCATTTTTATCCTTAACTCTCTAATAAAAGCAGCAGTAATATTAGAGATTAACTACAATTTCCAGTTTCAATATTGATCTATAGAGAGCAAAGACGATACAGCAAAAGAGAAAAGAAGAAAAAAGTTTTCTTTGGAATAGACTTAGCTTTCGAACAATAGATATCATCTTCTATTTTAAACCTCTATTCAAACCGGAAGTAGCAGAAATCAACCACTTCCCGTTTTATCGTTGATCACTCACTGTAAAGAATTATGGGTCACATTTACTGACCGATTATCGTCGATTCTGACTGCCAACTGATTACTCTTAGTTTACGGTATTACCGTAAAATTTATGGTTATAGGACATAAAAGGACGTATTTATGAACTATTATCATAACTTTAACACGAATTCCGTATAAATGAGGGTAATCGGTTGGCAGCCAGAATCGACGGTAATCAGTCATAAATGTGCCCGAAATTGTTTACAGTCCTATTGAGTAAAAACGTCGATAGCGAGAAGTGGTTTCTTCCTATCAACTAAGTGTCCCAAGCAATCAATTAATTCATTTCCACTCTAATATCTCTACTAAAAAAAGAAGCTGTAAAAAAACACAGCCACTTCCGAATTCAATATTAATTACAAAAAAAATCATGTCATACAAATGACACTCCTTGATTTACCTAGGTAGTGTTCACATGACATTTGTTTCTTCATGAATATAAGACCGAATCGAAACACCAGCTGTCATGCTTGTGTAATCTTTTATCGTGTGGTCCCGTTTGGCCGAATCCCCTTTCGCCAAAAATGGAGTTAGGGAAATCTTGACCTGTTTGAGGGATTTTTCCTTGAGAGTCAGGGAAAGAATTTCCTTGACGGATTGAAACAATTTCGTGCACAACGACGATAAGTAAAACTCGAACTAGTTTCCCTTTTATTATCAGTAACGTGTACTTTCTAATACATAATGTGGTTTATTTTTTATATTTTCGGCGGATATGGTAATGTAAATAAGTTGATGTTGTATTGCAATGTCAGTCATTCTAATGTGTTGCAGGACACTTAAGAGATCTATCTTGATTTGATTCGATTTTGAGTTTAGGGTCCAGTTAAGGAGCGAGGCTATACGAACTATGTACCTACAACTTAACGTGAAGTCCGAACCACTTGAGCTCTCACCGGGAATTGAACCCAGATCTCCCACGCCAAAGGCGCGTATGCTAAACCGCTTAGATACGATGGAGCTCTAGAGATCTATTTGAGAAACCAAATACTATTTTTTTTACATTAACATAAAATTAACAGTAGCATGCTCTTCTAATTTCATGCTTTTTTTTTATTGATCTTCCATTCAGGTACTTTCACACTCCGTGAAGAATTTTATTTGACTGGAGGCCGAAAAGTGACATCAGTGGTCGAAGTGAGACGTATGCGGTGGTATGCCATACCGCCTCTGGTTTTTCGGTAATGGGGACATGCCGTCTCTGGTTTTTCAGTGATAAAGACAAAATCTAAATAGCCGGTATGTTGAGTCAAAATCATAATAAAACATATCGCCTCTGCTTTTTTTCCACTTCGAACACTGGGTGACATCGAATGTTTTCATCACTACCTCCGTACAGCTGCTTAGAAAGCTACTACTTAAGAATCTTTACTACAGCGAAATTAAACTAGCACTAATTTTAGAGTTTTTCTGTAATATCTTCAAACCAAATAAAAATATTCGAAAAGTAAAGACGTAGCGAACTAGACAATAGGATTTTGCTTGTTATACTGTTATCATAACTCATCTATCTGCCTTCGATTTGCAACTGTAGATAGATTTAGCATTTTTAGCGGGTTCTGTAAACAGCGGATTACCAAAAACAGGTAGATGAATTGTGATAATGGTATCACATGCAAGATCGTATTGTCTAGTTCACTACGTTTCCGCTTATCGAATTTTTTTTATTTGTTTTGAAAATATTACAGAAAAACTCTAAAATTAGTGGTAGTTTAATTTCGCTGTAGTAAATACCCTTAAAAGAAGTCAGTCAATATAAATTTATCACGAAGTAAAAAAAGAAAAAAGAGGCATGTATTTAGCTCCATTTCAATATTTATTCGGACGTCACATTAGACTTGGTCTCAATAATTATTATTTTACTATGAAATTATTATTTATTATTATTTGTTTTACACAAAAATCATTCTTAACTTTACTATTTTATTTCTTTCCTTCTTTTTAGTGTATTCTAACTTAACTATCTAATGATTGTATTTTTTATGTGCCATTGCAAATTTCTAATAATAAACATTTTTATTTAAACAAAATCCTGACAACGGCTAATTTTTAAACCTGTTTTAATTTTGCGGGTAATAACTGGTTTTTAAATGTTGTGTAATGAGTATAATGCAAACAGTGATTTAAGTAAAAAGCTTACAAAGAACTTAGCTATTTAATGGATTTATTACTCCTGCAAATAACCCCCATATCTTATGGGTGTGCTCCAACTAAACAGCATAGTTGTATTTTAAATCGCTAACTAACTAAAGAGAGAGAGAGAGAGAGAGAGAGAGAGAGAGAGAGAGAGAGAGAATGCGGGAAACTGTGTTAGCGATTATATAGGGTAAAGCTGTTCCTGGAATTTGTGACAAGGCATCACTTCCTCCCCCCACCCTTCCTTTTCTTTCCGATTCTCCATTTTGGTTTACTGCCGATCGTGTAATATTTTATGCTCCTTGTTCAAACACATTTGAGTTTTCGTGCCAAGATGATAACACTGAGTAGTGGACGAGAGAATGGACGGGGGGAAACGGGAGGGAGAAAGCACCAGAAACGGTTGTGATGTATGAGATAGGGCAGCATGCTTCCAATCTCCGGATAACACGTGATGGGCGGGTTTTCTAGCGTGACGCCTAGTGTAAGACGTTCCATGAAGAAAGGAAAGAAAAAAAAACGTGGCAAGAGTTCGTCATCTCAGTCTATACGTAAGCCTTCTTTCCATCATTCAAGGTTCTTTCTATCCAGACTCTTTTATTCTTGAGAAACGCTTTTCAATCTTCCTTATAATAGACTCTCTCATAAGGTTTCCACTCGAAGAGTTTCGATAATAGTTCCAAAGAATTAGTGGCACCGACTATAATCTGCTGAGGTAAGGACTATGATCCGTATTCCACGTGCATTAACAGTTGTGGTAAAGACTATGATCCGTACTCCATGCATTAACAGCTGTGATAAATACTATGATCCGTACTCCACGTGAATTAACAATTGTGGGAAGGATTATGATCCGTACCTCACGTGCATTAATAGTTGTAATAAATATTATGATCCGTAGTTCACGTGCATTAACATCTGTCATAAATACTATCACTTATACTCCACGAATATTAATAGCATTGGTAAGGACTATATGTACTATCATGTGCATTAAAGACCGTGGTAAAGACTATGATCCATACTCCATGTGTATTAACAGCTGTGATAAATACTATGATCCATACTCCACGAGTATTAACAGCGTTGTACGGACTATACTTATTTCATGTGTGTTAACTGTGGTAAGAACTATAATCCGTACTCCACATGCATTAACAGCTGTAATATATATAGAATGATCGGTACTCCACATGAATTAACTTCTATGGTAAGGACTATGATCCGTACTCCACGTAAATTAACAGCTGTGGTAAGGACTATGACCCGTATACCACGTACATTAACATCTGTGATAAATACTATCATCCACATTCTACGAGTATTAACATCGTTGGTAAGGACTATACGTACTTCACGTGCAATAAAAAATATGTTACATTACGTGGTAAGGGCTACGATTCGTACTCTGTGTGCTTTAACATCTATGATAAATGCTATGATCCATACTTCACGTATTATCTGTCAGGAAAGTAAATGCACACCTATTTTTCGAGTCTGGCATTCCTGCGCTCCATCCGTGGAGAGTATGAGAATTAAATCAATCAAATGTTTACTGAGGGACAAAAAGAAAAGTTTAATCTCAATAAGACATTGCAGAGGGCACAAGCTGTGAATACGAATAGTGCATAGTGTAAATAAAGGACGACACCGAAAGAGAAAGCCAGAAGCAGCTGTTAAACTTAGAAAAAAAGAGTAAAAATTGTCGAAGTGGGAACATAAAACACAAACATAACAAAGACACCGACAACTAAGCGTTCACCATGCCATGACCTTGGTGTAGTGGTTAAGGTGCTTGCTTACAAATGCAAAGGTCACCAGTTCGAATCTTCGGCGAGGACTTTTTTAAACATTTTTTGTTAATAATACATGCAGTTCATGAGAGATGCTAAAAGAGGTCGTATTTAGTTTTTCGTAGCAATTATTATTGGTAATGTTTAGTACTGATAATACTTTTTGTCTTTGCGTATTGCTTTTATTCTTTTCTTCATTTCAAAAGAGAAGAATATCCGAACAAATGCCACCAAAATTCCTCATATTTTGAATGTAAACACCATTTGCAATTAGTAAAGAATGAAAATTGAACGTTCCGATGTAGCTGCAAAAAGTAAAAAGAAAAACATGGAAGTGGACCATACTCATGGTTATTAAAAATACAATTTCTACATGCCTTACACCTCCCGACCACGTTTCTACGTTAGCAAGTAAGGGGTTTCTGTTTAGGTTAGGCTGGTCAATAGTTTTGCAAAGGGGCCCGGTTTAGCTCTGACACACCACAGGTGCGAAAAGGGAGCAAAACACTTTTTCTCTCTCCCTCTGTGTGTCTATTTATCTATCTATCTGTAACGCTACTTGTGAATGCCATAACCACCCTAATTTTCAGCGGATTGAGACGAAACTTGGCACAAACATTAATTGTTCAAATATCTTGATGAGTTCGTTAACCAGAATAATCAGACGAAAATGTTCAAAATGGCGGCCTTTCAAACTCTTAAAAACTTGTGTGCAGAGACTTATTGAAATATTGGACCCGATTAATCGCATAAAGAAGGTTCACGCCCTTTTGCTACGGTCAGGATTTTTATTTTTTGCAGGAGGGGGTTATTTTCGTATCGGAACAAGATGATTGTTAGTGATGATATGAAATTACACATTGAAAGTGAAGTAACTTGTGAAACGTGTTATTTGAAAGAATAATATAATAAATGTGCTTTCCTCTAACACAGAGAACTGTAAATCATGTATTTCGAGTTCTGGGCCGTGAATGGCGAGGAGTGTTATTTGATTTGCTTTTTAGTAACACATTGCATTGCAAATAAAGGTAGGCAATATTAGTGGTAAGTAAAACAACAACAACAACAACAACAATAATAATAATAATAATAATAATAGTAATAATAATAATAATAATAATAATAATAATAATAATAATAATAATAATAATAATAATAATAGTTGTTTGTGGCAAGGCAATATCTTCCTCAATTCGTCCTCAAACGTAATGATTGTAACGCCATATCTCCCTTAGAAACAAAATATTAGCAATTTATATCGAGAGAACGGGAAATTGTAGAGTGATGGGAGCAAGGTTGGATAGTAAGCACTCATAGTACTCAGAAAAATAAGCGATTTCAATGCAAAATGAACGAAGAGTCATTGTCATGGATAGTCATGTTTCCACGGCAGAGCCGTCTTTACGCAAAATGTCAATAACTTATATCGAGAGAACAGGAGATGATAGTGAGATGGCATTAACGTTGGACACCGTGGACCCATAAGGCGCATCGAAAAAATTAGGGGAGGGGCAGCCAGCCTTACTTATTTCCACATAATAATATAAAATTATATTGTCGAAATACACACACGAGTTAGCTAGTGATATTTTATATTATTATTATTATTATTATTATTATTATTATTATTATTATTATTATTTTGACAGTGTCTTTTCATTACGTGTGCATGTTTGACATGAAACCAAAGAGAAGATCCATCATTCGTAGAAAGAATAAGAATAGTCAGTTACTTTAACTGTGAACGATGCCGAAAAATACAAAAAGAGTGTCTACCTGTAGCGAAAATAAACAATATTTTCTCTCGAATAAAAAAATAAGCAGAGATAGATTCGAACTTGCATGGACGGCGCGAAAAGCCAGTTCATTGCCCACCTTTTATTTTAACTGACTCACCGAACGTGTTTTAGTAACTTACTTATTGCTAATTTTACTTGCTTCACTCGTTGAACTTGCTTTTTCTAATAACTTATAACGACAGGGACACGAACACAGAAACATCGAGTACAGTTAAAAATAATAGATGCTCTCCCGCCGGGAATCGAACCCAGGACACCATACACCAAAGGCGCACGTGCTAGCCACTAGACCAGCGGGGAGGGCACGGCTCACCCTCTGTGTCGTTTGGGATTACGACGACTGTATTGCCAGCTATCACTTCTGTGGGTTGTATACTATGATCACATGTTTCTTCTTTGCTGGAAGAGTTAAACCTACATTCTATGTAATACATGAGGTATTTAGACCTACATGCTCTTCATATAATGTAATAAAAGGGTCATGCTGATTATAAGAAAAAGAACATTCCTTGGACAAAACGGAAACTATTGGCATCAGAAATATTTACCTACGAGGCATGCGCAGTAGCATATTTCAGAATAGTTACTGTTTAGTTCAGTAAACGAAGAGAGGGGTATAAAAAAGCAAATATTTCGCGTCAACAAGACCGACCAGAGTTGACAGAGGCGAAAGCAGATGTGTAGTAATACAACAACTTGGTTAAATTGATAATTGGTTCTTTATTCTGTAGTAGATCGTATCACAACTTTACGGAGGAGCAAAGAAAGACTTACTAACGCTGTCATGTAGTAAGCTTTAGTAACACGATCATATAGACACAAATGGATGTAACTGTGAGTACTACAACTTGGATTTAACGAAAGCCGTTTAGATATTCAGTGGTTTGCAGGGTTGTATAAGACACAAAAAGATAAGACACAATACAATTCTTCATACCTCAGCTTCCAGTAACTAGATACACTCAATTTCTGGATAGATACTGAAACTGCTGTTGGATTTTAATACATGACGTATTGCAGGATACAAAATGCTTTGCATTACTTGTTTGTTTGTAGACAGCTACTAGCTTGGTGTTCTGAAAGGTTCTGTATAAACTAGAGATAGCCAATTCCGGAATTATTACTTTTCGGACTCCCGAAAGTAAAACCGGACAAATTCCGGAATTCGGAAAATTCCGATTTTGGAATAATTCCGGAATTCGGAAAAATCCGAAATTTAGAAATTACTGAATTCCATAATTTTCCGAAATCCGTAAAGTGAAAAATCCGCTTCCAAAAAATGAATTTATTTTGGTTAATATGAATCGTGGCGGAAATAAGTCTTTGACCAGGTAATTGCGACTGCTTTGAAAGAAATGGGGTGTATGAGAGTTCAATCTGAAATATTTGTAGTTTCGTGTGGAGAAAAAACAAACTTGTGAACCAGCGGTTTAAGAACAACTCAAGTTATTAATGTAAACTTTTCCGACTTCATAAAAGAAATATGAAAGACATTTTGAATCGAAGAAATATAACATACAAGTTTGCAAGCGGAGACAAAGAAACCTAACGTAACCAGACTAAAACCGAATTTTTTACCGCGTAACGATCGCGGTTCAGTGGTCAAGGTGCTTGTGCGAATGTATATTGTAATTTTTTTAACTTTAGGATTTTTGATGGCGATTGATCGGCGATAACATACGTTTTATTATATTCAGATATTTGAATACTCGGGTGTTTCAATACTTGAACTATCAAATCTTCAGGAATAATAATAGTAATAATTATAAACTAATAATAATTATTATTATCTCGTAGAAGATTAAAAGCTAGTAGCTAATTATCGCTCAGGTCATACCATTACAAGCAGAAACGTGACATTTGGAAAGAATATTTCGGTTTTGATTAATGTTGCTCACGAGAAGAGGATTTTCTCATCTCGTTTCTAAAACAAATAAAATAACATGAGAATTAACATTTTACATTCGAGACGGGTCAAGGCTAACTCAAAATTTTCGTCTTTCTTTGGAGATGAGAATCGAGACGAGACGAAAAGTATCGTAAACATTTCCCCTCTTGTCTCGATTCTCGAAATAGTGTATGTCCATTCTTTAAGTAACAATTGCTCTGTAGACTGAGTCTCATAGGCTATTTCGTTACATTATATTTCAGAGCTCATTGAATTATGCTCTGTGTAGGTATTTTGTAGCAATGCTTTTATATTTACCTCTGCATATCCTAAAAATTAGTTTATTATATGCCTTACTGTTGCGTGATATTCAGTTATATTTATTACAGTTATTTCTGGCAAGTTTAAATTTTTATTATTATTATTATTATTATTATTATTATTATTATTATTATTATTATGATTATTATTATTATTATTATTGTTGTTGTTGTTTTACTTACCACTAATATTGCCTACCTTTGTTTGCAATGCAATGTGTTACTAAAAAGCAAATCAAATAACACTCCTCGCCATTCACGCCCCAGAACTCGAAATACATGATTTACAGTTCTCTGTGTTAGAGGAAAGCACATTTATTATATTATTCTTTCAAATAACACGTTTCACAAGTTACTTCACTTTCAATGTGTAATTTCATATCATCACTAACAATCATCTTGTTCCGATACGAAAATAACCCCCTCCTGCAAAAAATAAAAATCCTGACCGTAGCAAAAGGGCGTGAACCTTCTTTATGCGATTAATCGGGTCCAATATTTCAATAAGTCTTTGCACACAAATATTTCAGTAAAAGCGGAAAAGTTATTCAAACTTTCTGAATACCTATTTATGGGCGAAATTTGGTTCCCTTGGAAGTTTTTAAGAGTTTGAAAGGCCGCCATTTTGAACATTTTCGTCTGATTATTCTGGTTAACGAACTCATCAAGATATTTGAACAATTAATGTTTGTGCCAAGTTTCGTCTCAATCCGCTGAAAATTAGGGTGGTTATGGCATTCACAAGTAGCGTTACAGATAGATAGATAAATAGACACACAGAGGGAGAGAGAAAAAGTGTTTTGCTCCCTTTTCGCACCTGTGGTGCGTCAGAGCTAAACCGGGCCCCTTTGCAAAACTATTGACCAGCCTAACCTAAACAGAAACCTCTTACTTGCTAACGTAGAAACGTGGTCGGGAGGTGTAAGGCATGTAGAAATTGTATTTTTAATAACCATGAGTATGGTCCACTTCCATGTTTTTCTTTTTACTTTTTGCAGCTACATCGGAACGTTCAATTTTTATTCTTTACTAATTGCAAATGGTGTTTACATTCAAAATATGAGGAATTTTGGTGGCATTTGTTCGAATATTCTTCTCTTTTGAAATGAAGAAAAGAATAAAAGCAATACGCAAAGACAAAAAGTATTATCAGTACTAAACATTACCAATAATAATTGCTACGAAAAACTAAATACGACCTCTTTTAGCATCTCTCATGAACTGCATGTATTATTAACAAACAATTTTTAAAAATGTTCTCACCGAAGATTCGAACTGGCGACCTTTGCATTTGTAAGCCAGCACCTTAACCACTACACCAAGATCATAGCATGGTGAACGTTTAGTTGTCGGCGTCTTTGGTATGTTTGTGTTTTATGTTCCCACTTCGACAATTTTTACTCTTTTTTTCAAGTTTAACAGCTGTTTCTGGCTTTCTCTTTCGGTGTCGTCCTTTATTTACACTATGCACTATTCGTATTCACAGTTTGTGCCTTGTGCAATGTCTTATTGAGATTAAACTTTTCTTTTTGTCCCTCAGTAAACATTTGATTGATTTAATTCTCATACTCTCCACGGATGGAGCGCAGGAATGCCAGACTCGAAAAATAGGTGTACATTTACTTTCCTGACAGATAATACATTAATAGCTGTGGTAAGTACTGTGACACGTTCTCCACGTGCATTAAGTGCTGCGTTAAGTACTGTGATCCGTAGTCCACGTGCATTAACAGCTGTGATAAATAGTATGATCCATATTCGAGGAGCGTTAACAGCGTTGGTAACTACTATACGTACTCCACGTACATTAACGGCTGTAGTAAGGACTATGATCTGTACTCCAAGTGCACAAACAGTCACGATAACAATTATGTACTACATGTGCATTAACAGTTGTGGTAAGGATTATTATACGTATTCAACTATCATTAATAATTGTGATAAAGACTGTAATTCGTACTGTACGTGCATTAACAACTACAGTTTAATGTCTTACTGATAAATACTAAGTAGAAACAGCCTAATTTTCGGTGTGAGAAATAATAAAAGCGAATATAATGTTAAAGAATTTATTGAATAACTCGCCAGTTCTTTGGATTTTGAAGAAAGTGGCAAAACTATAAGACAGACTTATATAATTAACCTCAAATGAAGCCAAACAATTGAATGAAAATATGTACTGTCTTTTAAATGAAAAGATTTCCGTTCTTGTATGAAAACGGCATTAGGTGCCAAGATTAACCTTCAATATTCCTGGAACCTCATAGTGTTTTTGTTTCTTTTCTACTTCCTCATAACTATATTTTAATGTGGGTTATATAGCCTGTTAAAAATAATTCGTGCAAGAAGAGGTTAATATTCTCGGAGTGATATGCAACTTCTAGCGTCTATCTAGTAAATCAGCAATACTGTCATATTATTAATTTCTCATACAGTAACTGTTTTATACTCATGATGTGTGCTAAACCTATTTTCTCGAGAATGTACTCAGTTCATTACAGACATAGCACACAAACGTCCTTTGGACGTCGAAAGGGCGTTAGTTAAGAACTACTAGGATATCCACCCGAGTCCAGTTTCTGTCAGTAGGTGTCCCGTGAATATCGTATGGAAATCCTGAGTTCCGGAAAGAGGAATTATTATGAGACTTCTCTGAGATCATTCTGAGCTCTTTGCGCGATAATCACAGGATGATATTTAGACATCTAAATAATGCCTTGCGACAGGTACATCGGACTGAAATCCAAGGTAAATTCTGTGAAAGTTTCCATTATGTTCAAAGTTTTTGCTGCAAACCTGGGAAATATAAAGGACCTATGGGTCATTCTAAGGACATGAAGTAGACATGCTGTGCTATGTCTGTAAGAGTGAGCATCCCAGCGCCCATCAGTAACGTGCCCCCTACGTTTTCTTGACAATTAGACTGCATAATCCAATATAAGACAGCAGAAAACAGCAAAAAGAATTACGTTTGACACTTAATTCTGTTTTCATGCAAGAATGGAATGCTTTTTAATTCAGAGAACAATAAATATTTCTAGTCAGTTCTCTGTTATATTACTCGATGAAGTAGTGTCCTAGGAAGTTACACTTACTGAACAGTTCTAATGAAATTATTTATGTTTACGTTTTTTTTTTTTAAAAAAAAAGTTATCATTGGTACTTACTAAAGAATCTTATAAAAGATCTGCATCATACGATCGGCAAGATTTTTCTCAGGTACTTACCTAAAACGAAAAAGAAAAGTAAGTTACAAAAAATGTTATATTACGAATTTATGACAAACATGCACGTTACAGCATTTCGAGAAGACGGAGTTATGTATTCCTACTTCACCTAGAGAATTACTGTCAACAAAAGCTTTACATTAAAATGTGTGTTTATAATGTAAGAAAACAAAATTTGTATGATAACTATATTGTGTTTGATCCTTATAAACACACTGAGAAAGTAAACTTAATAAAACTGTCATATCTCAATCCTCTGTATGTGAATACATACACATATTCAATATACTGGGTAAAAATTGTAAGCCTTGATGAAGAAGGTACAAAGAGAACGTTTCGGATAGTGGCAACGATAACGCCTCCTACCCGAACTTTAGGGGCCCGTCCTCATGTTACGGAATACCATTTGCACAGGGTTTAGTTTTAGGTTTTGTTGGGGTTAGGGGTACAGACCTGGTTTCTCTGCCACTGACTAATGAAGGTTGTAATAAGTTATTTACTTACTTACATGTAGAGGATGAATAGGTGATTAGGGATGCGCACGAGACGAGTCGAGACATCACTTTTACAGCAAATTTTCGAAACGAGACAGTCTCAAATCTTGTCTCGTGCGCATCCCTATAGGTGATTTACAGTTGGAGTCTATTGCATTTCGTTTTTCTTTTTTGTCTGTGTCTTTCTTTTTGTTTTTAAATACTATCCTAGTTTTCAATATTAAGTTTTTCATTCTCTCTAAGCGCGACAATACAACTTCATTTTGTTAGTACTTGTAAAAGCTTTTCTTTACAAGCATGAAGTGTACTTGTTTCCCACTACTGAAAATTTTGTTGCAGGATTAAGGATAGTTTGGGAGAAAGAAAGACGGAAGAGAGAGAAGAGAGAGAAGAGGTACGCTCTGTTTCCTTGACGTTCTTTCTCTCTTCCTCTCTCTCTCTCTCTCTCTCTCTCTACGTCTATCTTTCTCTCTTTCTTTCCCTCCCCCATTTCGTTCAATTCCCTTCGGTATTCTGCTTCTGAAGACATGCAAGTAACGTTTTTACTTAGGCCTTCCTATCTCGTTTCCCAGTGTGCATTATGTCTGTCACAACGAAGTGAAACACACACACACACACACACACACACACACACAAAGAGAGAGAGAGAGCTAGCTTCGCCGTCTTTCACATAAACTTCTACTCAAAAACCCATGTTGGGTTTCTTCTATCTATGTAGACTTGTACAATACGCCCGCAAGACAAACTAGGATGCTGAGAAGGAATAAGAGAGAGAGAGAGAGATTTGGTACTTTCTCTCTCTCTCTCGTCACTGTTGAAAACTCGTGTTCTTCAGTCTCAGCCCGCTCAGTCCCACCAACCCAACCGCACCAGCTGAAACTGACAACCCTGCGTCACAGTCAACGTTGCCACATTGTCCTCGGTTATTATATCCTCGTGCTCACAATAATTCAAATTGTGTGTTAGGTACACATATAATACAATTTGAGTTATTTTGAACATAATATGCATACATACCAGGGTACATCAACTCCCACATGCGTTAGTAAGTTCAAATATGATTTTCCTTTTTTTGCATTGCTTTCCAATAACTCATTTTTGTTTTGCACTATATACAGTCTCATCAACATGTAACAACATGTATATTTATTACACGCAAAAAAAAAAAAAAAGTTTGAAACACAAATCTTAAGTGACTTTCAAGTTTAATTCACGTATTTGTTTCTCGTGGAAACTTTCAAAAAGAGTTTGTACTTGTCAAAGAGCAGGAATAACGGAACATCCTGTAGTTATTGCAATAGTAATAGAGATAATCGTTTTGCACTTGTTAGTGGTTCGAATGCTTCTCTTAATCCAGCTCTCTTATTCCCTCTAGTAAGGGGAACAGCGATTCAGTAATGGAGGACTCAGGGAGACTTCTGCTGCAAGGAGTCACGAATTCGATCCCAGGTCATGTGGATTTGTGGAGGACACCAGAGTCCTCCTACATCTTCATTCCACGAATAATTCGTAATTCGTTACTGTCATTAATCGTCCGTTTCTTTTAGTTGTTCGAAGCCATTAAAGAAATACAAGTCTCAGGTTAATATCACATCTCCTAGGACTAAATAACTAGACTTATCACCATATAATAACGGAGCACTCAGAGAAACACAAGCCGTTTCTGCTGTTAACTGTGAAGTCGATGCATTACTACCAGGAACAGATGGTCGCCGCGGAAAGGGATTCAAACATCTCAACTCTCCAGAACATCAGTACAGAGGACAACGCATGGGTTTACCGAGAACAAAATGTCAATGTATTGAGAGAAAGGGTTCGGATTCATCCCCATCTAAAAGTATTCGCCAATCGAAATGAAAGATCAAGACACTCCTGAATCTTTTTTTTTTTTTTTTACCACAACAAAGGAATTGTCCAGCAGCGACTAAACTGTAATTGGGATTTTTAATGATAGTTCTGAATTATCAAATGCGTAGAATCATACGTGTGAAACCTGAGCACTGGGCTGGCCTCCACTGAAATTTCGCAAAACAACTCTCGAAAACACATCCAACCTAGTGACTGTTCGTGGGTCTTTGGTCCCCAGAAAAGGTGTTTGTGTGTTATCACAAACTATATACATACGTATTTGCTAAACCTGTCCCTCTGCGATTACTTTGTTTTTTTCGTACATTAAGAGCATCCCAGAAAGTAGAGACGAGTACTTTGAACACTATAATAGTCCGGGATTTCCTTAAGTCATTTCATTATTTACTGGGTAATACAAAACTGTATAGACAAAGGAAATACCTATTTCAAATAAATTGACACACCTGGTTTCGTACCTTAATTGCCGCACTGTATATCTATTAACATATCGTTTTTCAGTATACAAACTTCGGTACATTCTATATAAACTCATGTTTAAGACGCTTGTCTCTAAGAGTTTCGCTTCTGTATTATTTCTAGAGTGTTTATTATATTTTCAATAAACCAGTATAATTCAATATGAATAAGATCTCTTGCATATTTTAAGAACGAGAACTGCTGGGAAAATAGGTAAAGTATTCGTACACATACACATGTTTCCCTGACCGCTTGTAACCCTGTTGCACAATAACAAAATTATTCCTATTTCCCGTGAGAATAGATAACGTGATCGCTAGCCACAAATCCTCTGGGAAAATGGCCCTCTGTTGGCCATCTCCACGTACGGACTCCGGCGGGAATTCGAACCTAGAGGCAAGTTTCATCGATTCTTCCCGTTTTAGACGATCAGAAAGCAACAGCCATGCATAACTTCTGTAGTTCATGACGATTGATTCAAAATCATGCAGTATGATATTTGCTCAACTTACAACTACACTATCAATATAATCAGAAGGTAAGAAATAATTTCAAAGTAATGAATTTTTAAATTTTCATATTGTGCTATGCATAAATGAATTCGATTTTTTAGTTTAATATCCCACACTTATGCACAAAGGCTAAAGAAGATGGTTATGATGGCACTACGTAAATGGTGGAGAGAAAAGAGTAAAAGTAAACGCAAGAACACCGAGAGAAAACTACGTACACGGTGTTTGTCCACCATAAAGTTCAAATGGTATGAGCTGGGATCGAATCAGGCACACAACGTACTAGAGGTGAGCACCTTACCACTGACCCACCGCAACGTAGTGTAGTATGGATAAGTAACGAAAAACTTATCCACTTGGGGACTTGGTACGTCCGTCTGTCTGTCTGTCTATGTGTCGATAAATAGGCCTATGAGAGTAAAAGAGAAAAATTGTGGAAAAGGCCCTTTAGATTTAAAAATATGCTATTCAATTGGAGACCAACTTTTGAAGAATGACTTTGTCCGTCTGTGGAAGTCCGATAGAACGGTATATCCATCTGTCCGTCTGTTTATCTGTTAACAGTTATCAGAAATTACAAGGAATGTCGAAATATTACTGTAAATATTGAAACTTTACTATGAATAATTAGTACATGTGCTACAGAATAATTTTGTCTTTTCTTCGTATGTTCAGTATGTCAACTGGTATGAAAGCATGCGAGAAATTGTTATAGACTTTCTTAGCTGAAGTGCTATAGAATGAACTTGTTCGTTTGTCCGTCTGTCTGTAGATAGACATAAAAGAAAATTGTAAAAGCGAGAAATTATTTTAGATTTCCAAAGAGGAGGTGTTATAGAATGGCTTTGGCCGTTTGTCTGTCTGTCTTATAAAATATAGCGAGAAATGGTTTTAGGCTTCTATAGCGAAAGTGTAATAGAATGACCCTGTCCGTTTGTCCGTCTGTCTTGTAAAAGATAGCGAGAAATGGTTTTAGGCTTCTATAGCGGAAGTGTAATAGAATGACTCTGTCTGTTTATGCGTCTGTCTTGTAAAAGATAGCGAGAAATGGTTTTAGGCTGTTGTAGCGGAAGTGTAATAGAATGATCCTGTCCGTTTGTCCGTCTGTCTTGTAAAATATAGCGAGAAATTTTTTAAGGCTTCTATAGCGGAAGTGAAATAGAATGACCCTGTCGGTTTGTCCGTCTGTCTTGTAAAAGATAGCAGAAATGGTTTTAGGCTTCTATAGTGAAAGTGTAATAGAATGATCCCCTCCGTTTGTCCGTCTGTCTGTCGGCATATGTCAAAAAGAAAAACTGTACAAGATAACGGGCAATGGTTTTAGCTTCCATAATACGCTATAAGTATTGGAATTTCAACATAACGGCATTGTCCGTCTGTTTGTCTGTCGACAGTACCAGAACAAAAACTGCAAGAAATAGCGTGAAATGGTTTTGAGCTTCTATATAGTACACATACTAAGTAAAGGAAAGGGAAGTCTAATAGATTTAATTTGATTTGATTTTGAATTTAGCGTCCCTTTCACCAGTGAAACTATATGAGATGTGGACCTACAGTTTAACGTGGGACCCGAGCCACATGTTCTCCAGCCAGGAATCCAACCCGGGTCTTCCATGGAAGTCCAATAGAACACTTTGCCCGTCTATTTCTCTGTTGATAGATATCAGAGGAAAAACTGTAAAAGATAACGAGAATTGCTTTTCGACTTTCATAGTCTATGAAACTGAAGTATTTTTTGGTCAATATTGTACGTAAGAAGTTGATAGTTTAGTCACAAGTTGGTCCAAACACATTACCATAAGTAGGGCCATACTCTTGACGGAATATGGTAAAATAACTGATAGATGCAGGGACAAAGATTTCAATACGAATAGTCCGATTTTCGGGAACCGCGGTGGCTTAGTGGTAGAGTGTTCATCTCTGGTGCATGATGTGCTTGGTTAGATCTCAGCTCGGGCCAAGTGAGCTCTGTGGTGGACAAACACCGTATAGCCATAACCAGGGTTTCCTCGGGGTTCTCACGTTTCCTCATACTATCTCCATTCCACTATTTCATTCATTTCTCATCATCTCCGTCTCCTTTAGCATAGACGGCATAAGCATTGCACCTAAAACTTCAAGATTTTATTTCATTTCAGTCCGATTTAAGGTATATGAAGCAGTTGTTCGCCTACAATTTATTCATCAACGGCATGCTAATTCTTAAAATATTGAGACTATCTGTTCCTCTTGGCGATTTCAATCACCGTGCAAAGTTTGATTAAAGATTGATAGCGATGTTTGAAAGGAGTATTGCTGAAAGTATTCATCACATACCACTCACTACTACATACAGAGAAACATGGAATTGATTTTACATAAAAATCGGAATAATCTCAAATCATGCTCAAGTTGTTGCTACGTGTAGGAGCTAAAGCAATGTTTTCGTTATTCCATACATTTACGTAAAGATGTTCCAGATATTTAAAACTATTGCGTGTATCGACAGAGTGATATATAAGACAGAAATGTAACATAACAATTCGATATTTATGGCACACAAGAAAATGCAGTAAACAAATATTGCAAACGACGTATTTATTAGAACAATGGATTTGCGCGAAAACTTTGAAGCAAAAATTAAATATTGCTCACAAGAAAAGCGTTTCTTATATATTTCCGCGGGAGGGTTTTGTTTCCTCCGAGTTCTAACCGTCCCGTTCCGAGCTATAATAAATTAAAATTGGGGCTACATGCTACATTTGTGCTGGATACGTCCTTTAGCAAATTGTGTCTTAGTGCACCTCCCTCATAGTTTGATTCCGTTCCTCTGTTCGGCAGGGGCGTCATTTGGGGAGGGCACAGGGTCAATTGCCTTTATCGAGGTTTTTAGTAAATTATATAATCATATACTAATTAATAACGTGAAACTCTTACATTGATGAACAATCAAGCCCCCATACTGTTAAATTTCTGGAATGATTCTGCTGTCCTTTTCTGGAAGCAGGGTTCAAAAATCATTGACCTGCATGCAGTAACAAGTGTGCAATTACTGAATCCTCTTGTGATTATCATATAGCAGCAATCAATTTGATAATTTTCAGTTTCTGTACACCACTAATTCAAGGTTATAAGTAATACTAACAACCTTCTATAACTAATAACATTCACTTCTTCCAACGTTTTGTTATCGTAACAGTAACTCTCTTAGTTTTTTCTTTACTTTGGAGAAGATGATGTTGCCAATCGAAATATCGGTAATAGTGCAAGTATTTTCAACGAACTTTAAAAAATTCGTTACTGAATCTCTATGTCTGTGTGTCTGTCTGTTATTTGCTATTTTTTTCAATTTTAAACTCTGCATTCGACACAGCATCAAAAACTACCTGAGGAAGTGATTAAAGTTTTCACGTCACTCTTACCGTTCCCGATATATTGGCCAAAAAATGACCGATTTCCAGAGATTTAAGGAGCCATATCTCGGGAACCGTAAGTCATAAAGATATCATATTGGCGTTGATCAATGCCTAAGAGAAGGATGAACATTTTGCTACCAAATAGTAACCGGTGGCCTCTAATCAACTGGCTACTGGCCAACTGTCCACCGTTCCCCACATATTGACCAAAAAAGGTTGAATTTGGAAGATTTAAGGAGCCACATCTCGGGAACTATAAGTCATAGAAAGATGATTTTGCTAATTTTTGCGAGAAGTAGAACAAGGTTACGGATAAAGATATTTACTTTTACATGTAGGAACAATCACAGCTATCCTTCCCGCTCCATCTCTCCATTCGTTTTTAAGTTCGTTCTTGCAATGCTATTGGAGCATTCCCGGCGGGAGTTCATGTGGTTCGGATTCCACGTTAATCAGTAGGTCCACGTCTCATATAACCTCGCTGCTGAAAGGGACGCTAAACTAAAATCAACTCAACTATTGGAGCATTCTCAACTGTTCTTTCTTTCTTTTTTTTAAGTATATTGAGTTGAATAAATGCACATATTACCAGGTAAAATACTATGATTTGATTTTATCTCTGTTGAGAAAGCGGAGAATAATACACCAGGGAAGGACAGAAGAAAACCAAGTTATAATGTTCGAATATTGTGTGTAATGTTGATTCGCGATGCGACGATTTCTAAGACGTAATGTTTCATCTGATTGATTATTGTAATACTTTAGGACTAGTAACTGGTAATTTCACAAATAACATGGCAGAAAAAAAAAAGAAAAACAACTGAAGAAAACCGACGTTGCAATATTGGAGTGCTGACAATAATGATGGTTCAATATGTGGTAATTCCTAAGATATTTGTTTCTCTAGTTTGATTAGTGTAGTTTTTCAGACTACTAATTTTGGAATAATATGACAGGGAATCACTGGAAAAAACCGACAATACAATGTTGGAATGTAGTCTGTAAACATGATTCTTGATGCAATGATTTTTTATGATGACATATTTCATCTTATTATTCCAGTCAGTGCTTTAAGAGTAGGGGAGAGGTGGGCAATGGCGATCACCTAAGAAAAATGGGTTATTACGCAGTTTCATTTGCAAAATATATTGAAACAAATTTGTAAATACATACTGCAATCCTTCTACAATAAGTGTGTAAACTAAAAAGAGGATCATTCTTTCAGTTCGGGAACACGATGGAAAAAAGTCGAATTGATACTTTGGTCGCCATTCCCATCACATGTTGGTAATGGCGATCACAGTACAAGCTTAATAAACACACATAGTTCCATAGGCATTCCTTTTCTTTTCTTTCTTCTTCTTCTTCTTTTTTTGCTAAACTGCGCCTTCGAAAGACTGAGAAACGTCAACTGAATGTTTTATTAACGTTTTTTCAAAGACGCGTCACAGATATATCCACGTAGTGAGTCAACAGCATTACAGTCAGCATGCGCCCACGATCCAAAAAGGTTACACCGATACCAAAGTTTCAGTATTTGACTAAAGTAGGCGTATTATCTATCTTAGGTCTAGCCTCTTTTATAATTTTTGACTGGAGAAGTATTCCAAAAGTTTGTTGGGGATGGTGATCACCATGCTAGTAAACCGATCACGTTGATCGGCATTCCCAACATTGCGCCATTTTGAAAATTGAGCTGGTTATATTGTCAAACATGTTTTTTAAAAATATAACTGTGTGTAGTGAATTAGATGTAAGTATAACTTTTTATGAATCTTAGTAACTTTAAGATCTTACGACGTAAATTGCATCTTTCGTGAGTTGAAATATGCAGATCCTTGTAAGAAAATCAACAAAAATAAGTTTCAGCACGCTGTAGACTTCAATCTATTCTGACAACTTCCTCGACAACACACAGGAATCTTTGCTACAAGAGGCAGATGGCAGCACTAGTTTGACTTCTCCTCGGGTCACGCAAGAGGGCAAAGTGGGATGATCGCTATTCCCAACTGATCGCCATTCCCTTTCTCTCCCCTAGTCACTTATGGAACAATACAACAGAACGAACTCGAGGAAATCGACATATCAATGTTAGAGAGCTGAGTGTAATAATGATTAAGAATGCCCAGTCGCCGATTTAGTCCGAGGCCGGATGGCCTAGCCCCCACAGTTTTTGAGTGACAAAAATAATTGAAACTATTTTTATTTATTTTTGAAAGTTTATAGTAAACTCATTATATACCTATCGTAATCTGGGGTCCGACTGCCACTCCCAATTTTTACCTTCTAGATCCGCCACTGAGAATGCTTCGATCTCTAAGCTACAAAAGTGAGTCGTAAGTCTTACAATATTTTCACAATTCAAACAGCAGGCGCGTGTATACGTCGTGATTGACCGTAAGTACAATTTTATGTGGGTACGGCAAGCGGACTATTTAACACGAAGGCCGATATCTTCAGTTAGTTTATAGTGTCAATAACCATGAGTGTTCAACAATGTCTGATACCTGAATTGTTATTCTAATGAGTTCGAACTTGGGCATAACGCTGCGGCAGCAACCAAAACATTTGTCGTACGAAAACGGAAGGTGCAGTGAATCACAGCACACAGCAGCAGCTCGTTGATTTCAGAAATTTCGTTCAGGTTTTAAAAATGTGAAAGATCAGCCAAGGTCTTTAGCCAGGTCAAGCCAAGCTTTGGTCGGATAGACAAGCCAAGGTCTGTCCCAGGATAACAGACTCTCAGGACATAGAACACGCCATTGAGAAACATCCATCCACCAGTACACGAGGATTTCCAGTCCACTATAGTCTGTCACTTCCACGAACTCGTAAAATCACCAGGAGCTGGCACATTGTGTCACATGAGTTGACCCCAGTTCAGGCTCACTGTCAGAGGAGATTGGATGTGCGTCGACAACTGCCCCAAAATACGGATCATGTGCATTTTATGAAGCAGATTATCATATCCGACGAAAAGAGGATGTTTTTCAGTAATCTGAATGTGTAGAAACAGTGATTGATCAAGGACCAAGTTCCAGAGCCGGCAGTCAAACTGGCCCGTTTCGACCATAAAGTCTTGCTCTGTCTGGTGGATCTACGAGGGTTAATTCACTTTAAGCTTGTTCCTAACGCACGTACCATTAATGCTCGCTTTTATTCCGAACAGTTGTAGTGGATGTATGCTGCACATTCGCCAAAAATATCCTGCATTGTTGAATCAAAAGCGTGCCCTGCTGTAACAAGATAACGAAAAACCATACTCGGTTCGAGAAACGCAACAAAAAGTGCAAGAATTTGACGGCATCTAACTGATACCACACTCGGCATATATTCCTGACCTTGCCCCTTCCGATTACCTGTTTCGGTCCATGACTTTTTTTTCTTAAAGTTACGATGCCTCACCACCTAGCAAAATGTGGAAAGAGTAGTGACTAATTTTTTTTTCACCTCTAAAGACAAAAAGTTGTATCGACGTGGAATCGAGCAACTGGCAAGAATATGGCTGCTGACCGCCCAATACAAGGGACTATATTTTGAGTATTAACCTGGTTTCATTGTACTTTAATAAACATAGTATGTACCGTATGATACCAGAATATTGCCAGACTTGTTACTTTTCATTGTATATGTTTCTTCAGATTGATTATTGAAATAAAGGCTGGTTACTTTATAAATAACATGTCAGAGAAATATGCAGTGTCTGAAACTTTTCATAGGGTAATATTACACTACCACTCTAATCTTTCATCAGTCTCTCGTCGTTTTCCTATCATTTAAGTAGTTTTTCGTGTTACGGAGTAAGTAACTTTGATAGCCGCTACATGTTTTAGGTATATGCAGTGACGGACCTAGCAGAGGCTGGGGCAGGTAGCTCTCACAGTTTTTTGTCTGACAAAAATAATTTAAGTATTATTTATGTATTTATGAAAGTTTATAGTGAACTCATGATATACCTATATCATAGTGTGGGTTCTGATTGCCCCCAGTTTTTACCTCCTAGATCCGCCACTAGATATATGCATTAAACATGCACTGTATTCACTTTCCCATTTAGTGTCAAAGATTTTTACTCCGTTATTTTAGTATGTTAACTTGCGAGAGAATAAACTCCAGTTCATATAGATGCTATGTTCGTTAGAAGTCTAAAATTTCACCCGAGACCGAAGATTTTATGAAGAAAATAGTAAACATTACATACATATAGAATGTACTTAGAAGCTGGTGTTTAGGCCTGTACAAACACAAGGAATTTGAAAACACAATAGCTCTTCTAATGAGAATTTATGTATTTTCTTTGCAAAAAAGAAAAACAGACATGTGGTAAGTAACAAAGCTTAAAATTCATGTTATGCATAAGAAAATAGCACTCTTGTGTACGTTCACTCTTCTTTACTTTCTTTTTCTTTTACTCAAAGCATGACCGAACCCACTTTCAGGTTGAAAAGAATGAGAACAGGATTCCCGCTCATTTCGGCACATCGAAGCGGAAAAACGAAGGCGTTTGAAACTGGGGAAAGGGACTTCTAAAAGTGTACGTGTATGGGATTTTGGGACGTTCTTTATCATCCAAGGGACTCGAATTTCTTTTTTCCAATTCCCAATAGACCACTTCCTTGGGGGTCACGTGTTTCTGCAATACACTGCCTGCCTCTTTAGTCCATTTTCTACCCGTACGAATGGTACGTGCATCATAATAGGTAGAGTCTAAAGAGGCGTGGTGCATAGGAGCTAAGATGCGTGCTTTGGGATGTATAAAGATGGGAAACTCCCTTCAAGTCATATATGAAAGCTTCTTCTTTGGTATATATATATATATATATATGTGTGTGTGTGTGTGTGTGTGTGTGTGTGTATTTTGTATAGTACCTTAAGGAATGCCTGGCATCCTACGTAAGAGCCTCATGTATATGAACAAATGAAGAAATAAATGCGGCAAAGAAACTATAGAAAATGTATACATGATTTCCAGAGAATGAAATAAAACAATACTTTTTCGGCCTTCATTTTCAAAATCTTACAAAAAAAAAAAAAAAAAAAAAAGAACAGTCAACATGGGGAAAAAAGGGAATTTTATGTAACGATTTTTCCCCCTCTAGAGACTACTTATGTCTCTTTCTTTTCAAGTACACTTACAACATTTTTTTCTACTGTAGTCTATTGTCACGGATAGCAATTCATTCATGATTTTATGAGTTCAGTAGTGTTGTTTCTTCTCATTATAGAGCATTGTAGTGTTTAAATGTTAACGTGGAAATCTCCAGAGCTTGATTGTTTACATCAGCTGAATTTTGTTTTCAATGTTCCTCAGTTCCACCAAATAACCTTGAAATACTGTATTACTTTGACATCAATTTTTTCCTATTCTCATTTATTTACAACACATGATACTCACACTTTTAAATATCATACTTAATATAGTTTTATTCTACCATAACTACACCATCTAAACCTGTCTTCTTCTGTGGTTTTCCAGTGGTTAGTGACCTTATATTTGATGCCCCCAGCGATGAATTTAGGGGATAGTTTGGGAAAAATTACCCTCAGAGTTACGACGTTACTTCCCCAAGCATATCTCCGACCGCGCTCAGTGTGAGTTACTATAATTTTCGCAGTATTACAGTACCTCCCCCGGTGATTTTACTCAACACAACAGGCTCTAGGCCCAGTTACAGTGTTGTTCCTTAGAAATACATTTATTCACAGTTTTATATATATCACTCATCCTCCATATAGGAGACTTAACAAGGATATTTGTTCCTACCTTTTTGCAATAAAATATACTGCTATTACCTACGCGGATTTTACATGACGGGACATGCAACTGAATCTTCGAAGATTGCGACAGTCAATCTTGTACTGAAAATCTTCTGAAATCATCACTGGGTGCACCAGATCCCGAATTCCATTCTCGGCGTACAACATCGAACGCAGGGCCAAACTTAAGCCGAATGGATTGATCGCTTCGAATCGGACCTTGCGTAGCGGGGTGGCACGCTACAGTGTAATATACTCTTCGTTCCGAAGTACATAGAAGAATACACTTTTCTTGGCGATCTCAGTGACTGTGGTATTTGGAGAAAGTAGTATTTAAAGTTGAAACTGACCAAAAATTAGTTGAGACCACGAATTCAGCAAGAACGTTTGAACAGTTAGGCAATTTTATCCTTTGAATCTGTAATTAGCAGGAATTTAAATTTATACAAAATTCTGAAAGACTTTGCAGAGGAAAAATCAAGGAAAATAAATTTAATAAAAAGAAATAATAATTACTTATTTATAGTACATGAATAATAACTTATTTTTGAAAGTTCACGGTTTTTGGAAGTGATATTGTGACTATGTACTTTTCAGAACTAATATACTGTACAAATATTGTTAGATACCTGTAGATTTACATTGAGTTGAGTTGGTTTGATATTGAGTTTAACGTCCCTTTCAGCAACGAAGCTATATGAGACGTGGACCTACTGATTAACGCGGAATTCGAACCACATGACTATAGCCGGGAATCGAACCCGGATCTCCCACGCCAAAGGCGCGTACACTAACCGCTGTAGGTTTACATTTATGCGATTTTAAGCTAAGATCTCTTTCATCTATTAGCTCGCATGAACTTTCTAAACGTACACTTTGATTGCTTTCCATTCTTACATAGAGAAATAAAGTATACGATTTGTACAAAAGCGTTATTCCTTATTTTTCGAAATTCAAAGTTCTTTAAGTATCAATCTCTAAAATGGATCTACATCAAACCAAAGTAATGCATGAGAAAATTTGAGTTAGTAGAGTGATATTAACGGGTGCCCCAAGAGATCAAGTATTGAATGCATTCACATTATACGAGTACAATATGAGACAACAGTATCTTGTAAGTTGGAGATCAATTTGGATTCCGGAAAGGAAAAAAACACTAGAGATGGTATTGAGTTAATGAGAATTATATCAGAAGGAGTTCTTGACGTAAAGAAAGAGTTGTATTTGTGCTTCATCGGCTGGTAAAATGCTTTCGACCAGGTCAATTGGATCAAACTTCTGAAAAGTACTTAAAGAAATCGGGGTAAAGTGCAGAGACAGACGAACTCATTCGTAAAATGTACATACAACAACAAGTGAAATTGCTGTTAAATGAAGGATAAACCAACAGTGTGGAGATTGGAAGAGGAGTCAAACAAGGATGTATATGGCGCCCCAATTATTCAACATTTGCAGTGAATCTTTAATGAAGGAAGCATTAATGGGAATTGGAGATTTCAAGATTGGAGGGCAAATCATGAACAAGATCAAATATGCAGATCATATGCTTATTATAGCTAGAACCGAAGAAGGACTACAGGAGATGATTGGCGAAATAGATGATACTGGAAAACTATACGTAATGGAAATCAACATCGAAAAATCGAAAGTCATGAGAATATTCTGTGGAAACGAGCCCTTCTTACAGGTCACAGTAGAACGAGGCACGATTTTAAACTGCAGTGTTAGCAAGCGGAAGTTATCTGTTTGGACGGGGACAACTAGTATTCTTTAGTGTCTAATTTTTTTCATATACAATAGTTAAGTAAATAGCCATGGTTTAATATTTGAATCCCATGTTAAAAAGGTTTTACATATTCAAAGCATGTAAACTTCAGTGACTTTAAACATGTAAACAACTGCTCTAAAAATGATTTGCTGTAACTTATGCTTTTTTTCTCGAAACACGTACATACATGCAAGAATTTTCACGTAAAAATAGTACCTGTGACAACACTGCCATATTTCTTATGTCACCTCTTATATCACAATCTTGCTGTCTGTATAAATAAATCAAACGCGTAGTAACTGTCGGTAATAGTGAAGCATACGTGATGCCAATAATGTTTAACTATTTGTAAGGAGTTTGGTTTACCAAAACTCTTTTATGCATATATTTACTGTGCCCGCGTGTGTATGTATCCGTTCGGGAGGGACAAAACTTAATGAACTTCTTGATGAATCACCATCGATTTTGACCAGAGTGTAGAGGGTTAAAACTTAGGATTCGAGTTAGTCAATCGATATGAACTGAAGTGATAGAAATAAACGACTTTCGGTTTAACATTGATCGTTACAGGGCAAAAAGCTAGAAGAGGATTTCTACGATCAATTACCAGCACCCTAAGAATATTTCACCACCACTAAATCTCTACTAAAACTGTAAGTGATACAAATCCATTACAACTTCCGGTTTGAATATTGATCTACGTGGAGCAAAAAAGATAATAAATCGCGAGAAGCAGTTTTTTGGAATCTTTTAGTGTTCTAAGAATACGTACCATCTTCCATGTTAACCCTCTATTAAAACCGGAAGTGACAGGAATTAACCACTCCTGGTTTTACTGTTCATCGCTAAAGAGTGAAAACTAATAATAAGAGAGAATTTATTTTTTGCGATCAATTAAGATTCCCAATAATGCATTCCATCTCCATTCTAATCTATTGTATCTACTAAAGTTGAAAGTGATAGAAATCTATTACCACTTCCGGTTTTATTCAGAAAATATCACACCATACAAGCCAAACTTTTTTACATGATGTACACATGACGCTGCTACTTCTTTTATATTTATCATGCCTAGATTTGAGACTGTTTCTCTTCTGTATATTTTTACATCTAAAAACACAAACATATTTGAAGTATTGTTTTACATGTAAAATATCAACCAAGCTATAAGTGTCTTGAAGAAAAATAGAAAAATATGGCACCCAACTTGAGAGTGTGTTTCATGCTATCAACACCACATGAAGCTGTTGAATCACGCTCTTTCCCAAGGCTTTCCAGATGAGGAGAAGAATGGGCTTCGAAAGTTTTTGAGACTGTGTAGTAGAGTAGAACACACACACACACACACACACACACACACACACACACACACATATACACCGGAAGAAGACATGGAGGAGGAGGAAGAGTCGCAAAAGAGGGACGAAGAAATGAGAAAACCTCCCCCTGTCCTCCTCCTATGTAACGTGATCTGCTCACGAAGTGGTTCAGAGTGTACTGTAAAAAAAATAAAATAAAAAAGTGCCTTCATCCAGATAAGTCAAAAGCAACACACACACACACACATACATACATATTCCCCTTCCTTCTCATACAACAGTCGTCCGTGCAAGAATGCCTTTAGTAGCAGAGCAAAAGACGATACTTGAATCCTTGAAAAGTCCGCGAAACTGAAACGGTCCGACGAAACCAAACTAAACCCTTTCTCTTACATTCTTATTTTCTCTTTTTTCTTTAAGAAAAGAAAAAAAAGAAAAACAAACAAGCTAAGGGAGAAGATTGCAGGAGAGGAGATCTCGAGAACGGAGCAAAAAGGGGAGTGGAAGGGTGTTTTTTCGGAAAAGGCAAAATTGCTTTCCTTCAAGAAACTTTGTCTTGTTTGGCTTATAAGCATACCAGTCTGTTTCAAACTATGCGCTTTCCTTTCTGTACGAAGTGCTATTGTTTTCCTCGTAAAACAACGAGTCATTGTTGCTTTTACAGCATTCTTGATGCACGCATAGGGTTCCTATGTTTTGAGACAAATAAAATTCCCGAACACAATAAACCGACATGGTACATGGCTAACAGTTGTATCGTGCGTATAAATCTAACACAGGAAACGTCCTCTCTTCAAATTATAACATTTTATTCAAGTACCATGAAACTGAACCATAACACTGTCGAATACACGTGGCCCTAATTTTGTATTCTATCCGTTTTCTCACTTATGTCGTACTCTGACATAAATTGATTTCTGAATCTAAATTATATTATTTAATTCCGAGTGACCATACGAGAAATAAAAGTCAATACTTTCTTGGATTTACTTAGGATAACCGCAATTTTTCGGATGTTCCTGGACACTGATGGTTTCAAATGAACCGGGCGGAAATCCCCCGGGGCCATACTTCTGCTCAATGTGAATTGTCAGTATCTTTACTGTACTGCTTTTCAAACTCCTACTCTTCCCCTGTATTGGAAGTTCCACGTGAGGAAAATCTAAAATCACTACTGTTCCTGTACTTCAAAGAAACAAGCAAGTTTCATTTCACGCTGTTAGGCTGCGATAAACTTTCGAACTATAGGAGTTTAATATTCTAATTATATCCGTATTCATTCCCTTTTCATATCCATAATTGAGAGAAAACAACAGATTTTAATCGAAGAATTATTATATAATTTTTTGTATGACTGCGACAATTGAACACTGCTATCTAATTGAAAATATGTAAAGGATCCTTTGGAACGTGATAGCGGGATCCATTTTGAGAATCACTGAGCTGCTTCCAAACTTGGCTGGATAACATATTTTTAAGTTAATATTTTATCAAAGTCTTATTAATATAATCCGAATGCGTCAGGCGCTTTAGTGTTGAGATACTGTTCTCAACTTTAGACTTCCAAACTATGGTATGCGTAAGGATGGGATGTCTTATCAATAAAGAAACGCGATCATTTCATAAGTATCAGAGCGAAAACCGTAAGTGGCAATGATAAACTGTTTTAATTTTTGACATGGATTCAACGTCCCAAAAATATATAACTTTTCTGCTCTTATCATTCTACTAAAATAGATTGATAAAATAGGAAGATACTGAAACCCACTGTAACTTCAGGTTTCATTTACAAATGAAAAGTGATAATAAGTAACAAGAAACTATTCTTGAATATGAATTTAGTGTCTCTATAATTAGAAAACTTTGTTTTTTTTTTTAAAAAAAAATAATCTTAATCTACTTCACACATAACTCACTTGTTTAATATGTTAACAGAAACAGTATAATGTACTAAGACAATGTTCCGAAATTTTACAGTTCAACCCCTGTGCTGTTATGCAACCACAATCACGCTAAAGAATGTATGGTTGCCTATAAGCATGTTACTAGGCCATAATTAACAAAGTATCCGTTCCGTAATGAAATGAAATCTGTGAGTTTTACGTCCCACGGTTATGCCGGTTAGACTAATGGAGACGGTGATGATGAGTAATGAATGAAATGGTGGAATGAAGAAAGTGGGAGGAAACGGGAGAACCCCAAGAAAACCCACGCACAGGTGTTTGTCCACCACAAAGTTCACTTCGCGGGGGCTGGGATCGAACCCGGGACCCCTAGCACCAGAGGTGAACGCTCTACCACTGAGCCACCGCGGCCCCTTGTATCCGTTCCGTAGTCTAGTTCCAAATATTGTCACAAGATCCTAAAGAATTTATACGGGACCTCCGGGATGGTGTACTCATTCAAAAAAATCAACGCACCTATCTCAAAGTTATGCGTGAACATATATAAAAAGGGGTTATTTGAGGACGTCCTTTATCTGATGTTGGTTAAAAATAGATTCAATCTCGGCTGTAATTTCCCTATTATATCCAGAAAAGACATAAATCTTCAATTTTCGGTTACAATATTAATCTTTATAGACGGAAAAGCAATAGAGATAGCAAGGAAAGATATACACTAGCTTTAGCATTTCAGAAACGGATGCCATCTTCTGTCTTAACTCTCTACTCAGACCAGAAGTAGTAGAATTAAATCATTTCCAGTTTCAACTTTGACCCTGTTTAGAAATGGTAATAGATGGTGAGAACTTGTTTTTAAAAATGGTTTCAGATTCTCAAAAATAGGTTCCATCTTCTCCTTTGTAGTTCTCATAAAATCGAAAATGATAGAAATATACCACTTTCGGTTTCGATATTCATGCTTATAGAGCAAAAACAGTACGTCATAGGGAGATTTTTTTTTTTTAAATGAGCTTCAGTGTCATAGAATGTGTTCCATCTTTGCTTCCGTTCTTCGTCTGAAACCGGAAGTGGTAGATATAGAAACTTTTGTTTCAACATGTTATTGCCGTAGAGCAAAAATTATGGGTAAGTAATGCAATATATTTTCTTCATATGGATTAAGTTTCATAAGAATATAGTTCCATCTTTTCTTATCCCTCTATTGTAACCACTATCATTTCCAGTTTTGATAATAGATACCTATAGTTTCTAAGTCTACTGTAGTTTCGCAGTGTTTCCGAGACAAAAGTGTACCAATAAGAAGCACCCAATACTTCCAGACACAACTGACAGCCTTGGAAAACTTTGACACTCGTTGAACGAAATCAGATCCTTACTTATTCAAGTGTATGGAGGTTTCTCTTGTCAATCCACTCGTTGTTCACAAGTTAGTCCAAAGTCTCGTAGGACTGGAGGCTTTTACAACGGAAGATCTATTCATGTTACGTTACATTGTTAGTTTTCGCTATTGTTATACGAGAATGACATCGAATCACACCGCGCGCACATAACACAGAGAATTCTCAAAGGACCTGAAAGCCAAACATGGAGGAAGTTCTAAATAATTACTTACTTCATGAAACTTAAAAGGACAACTCATGTTTTTTTTAAACTGTCTAACTGTAAGATTGCGTTTATTTTATTTTTTGAAAAATAATTTTAACACGGTGTTTGCTTAGAGTTTATTCACTATTTCAATGTTTTCTTTAGTTCTTCAATGTACTGTTGATGAATCGTGCCTACTCAACAACAGCAGCACGTATTTCCTACTTTCTTCATTACAGTACACTATAGGGCAATGTTCTTAGTTTGAGGGAAACTCCTCTAATCTAGGGAAATTTCGTAGTTAAATTTAGGGAAAAAGGGATTTTTTCGATAAAACGTGAAAATCCAAAGAAGTTCTCGCGCTGACTGGCTGACCAATATAAATGCTTAAATTTTTCTTTGTTCTTCAGGAATAAACCAACACAATACCAATAGTGTATGCAGGGCAGGGGCGGATCCAGGGGGGCGATTGGGGCGATCGTTCCCCCCGGAAGAGTAAACTTTCTTATTTTATATATATAAATAAAACCCATCCCAAAGTTTGGAGCACTTAAAAGTAACAGTATGACAACCCACCGCCCCCCCCAGAAGTCGGTTCTGGATCCGTCCCTGATGCAGGGCGCAAAATTTCAAAGTTAGACGCACTTGCCAATCCAAAAATGATGGCCGCCAGTACCTCTTACGTAGAAATTGTGAGAGGTCTCTCCTCCCAATGGCCTTTGATTTGACAAAGAAAGAGATTACATCAGGCAAAAAATTTCAAAACCAGACAATGAGATTCAGGATAATCAATTTTGAATTGGACAATTCATATGTTAAAAAGTATCTTACTTAAGACTTTACGTTTGTGCCTCTGCACTGAAGTACTAGCTGTCGATTACAGTTTTCGGATCAAAGTCCTTAAGTGGCCATTGATGGAAATTAGCAAATCATCCAATGTGTCAGTTTTCCGTGAATTCCTGTAGGCAGCCTTAACTCTGTTGAGGCTGCTGAAGCCTCTCTCAGGTAGAGACCTGCACGGGCCGAATTTTTCGGCCCGAGCCCAATCCAGCCCGAATGTACCTAGGCCCGGCCCAGCCCGGGCCCGAAAAGTTTTGGAGATTTTCGGCCCGAGCCCGGCCCGGCCCGATAATTTTTTTAAAATTCTTGGCCCAAGCCCGGCCCGGGACCGATAAATTTTCGAAGTTTTATTTTGTAACATTTTTCACGGTCACACTTCTTCAACGTTTGCCTTTATTCTAATTATCGTTTAACGAATGTCAATAAATATTAAAGAATTGCAATTAATCGGCCCCAGCCCGGCCCGATCTGAAGAGAAATCAGTGTCGGCCCGCCCAAGCCCGGCCCGGCCCAAAGGAATAATAGAGTCGGCCCGGCCCGCGGGCCGGGCCGGGCTTCGGGCCTCGGGCCAGGCCCGGCCCGTGCAGGTCTCTACTCTCAGGTAAAACTGCACAAAATGTTACAATTGGAAGCAAATTTGGGGATCTTGTAACGAAGTTTTCACTGTAAATCTTAGTTGTGAAGACTTATCTTTCCGTGTCCGTTGTGAAGATTTAACATTTCCGTGTTTTCTCTCAATGATAACTATTTTCCTGCGAAAACAGAATGTGCGCAGCCCTGTGAATTTAGGCACAAACCATTGCTACTGAACACTGGTCGCCACCTCTAAATTTTCTAGTCGACCTGACGACCGGAAATTTTGCGCCCTGGTGTATGTGTATGTCTCTTCAAAGTATCATAATCTGCTCTCATTGTTGGCAGCATGAAATTGTGTATTTTTTTTTGTAAAAAAGAAAGTGAAGCAAAAAGTAAACAAACAAAACAAACGTTGTCGCCACTTCCTTTAATACAGGGACGGATCCAGGACGGACTTCTGGGGGGCGGCAGTGGGTTGTAATACTGCTACCTATAACTACTTTTAAGAGTTCCAAACTCTGGGATGGGCTTTATTTATATATAAAATAAGTAAGTTTCCTCTTCTGAGGGGAGGGCGATTGCCCCGATCGCCCCCTGGATCCGCCCTTGCTTTAATATAGCTAAATTAATCTTATCACATAACTTCTGTCATAAGCAGTAGCGTATTCAGGGGGGAAGGCTTCCGGGCTTAAGCCCCTCCCGAAATCTTACTTACTATAGTAAAGTATATGAAATATCTTGCAGAATTTTCACATTTGCAGGCAAAGACCCCCGAAAATTAGCAAAGCCCCCAAAAACAAAATCGTAAATACACCACTGGTCATAAGAATTGGACACTCAACAAGGTAGGAAGATTTTGATAAGAAAAGGGAAAATTTTGTGTCAGCCATAGGAAATTTTCTTACTGAAATCCATGAACACAGGTATAGGGGAAAAAAACGTTTCCAAATAAGAACTCACTTGTGTTCGTTATGATTGTGATGAAATTAACGACAACCAGCTGTGGTAAATACAATTTCCTACATGCACATTTATCGAACACAGTATCAGCAAGAAGCTAGGTTAGGTAAGCTAGTAAGTTACGTTAAACTAGTTATCATAATAAGTAAAAGAACTACTGGGTTATCTTATGTATAAGTTGCACTTTTTTTTTAAAGACTTAACATAGACTTTCAAAATCAGGGGAGTCCAGTGACCCAGTCCATCTCGATAAGTTAGACTCCTTTCTCAGTAGTGGCTATGTTTCTACTCTCTGAACTATTGAAAAACTAGTATAAATAGATAAATAGTTTGTGCTATTAAAATTCAAAATTATTTTTAATAGAATAACAACTACGTAATCCTTAAAGTACCAACCTTTAAGAGTCCCTATCACTGCGAAATTAAAATACCGCTAATTTTGCAGTAATTATGTGATATATTCAAATAGATAAAAGATAATCGAAAAGTGGATCAAGACCTCCCTAGGCGATGTTATTTTGCATGAGTTATCGTTAACACGAGTCACCTATTAGCTTTCCGTTTGCAGTTATTTAGAAACGCGAAAATAAATGCCGATTTTTTAAATGGCTGGAAATAGAAAGCAGATAAATGAGTCGTAATCATTTACTGTAAAACGTAAAGAGTTTGCATCAGTGGCGACGCCAGGTTTACTTTTGCTGAGAGACAAGCAAAGGGGCAGATACTTGTTTTAGGACAGCTATTTTTTTTGTGTACCGTAAAGGATACTTTTATATTATTTGACTTACATTAAAATAAATCATGTATAAGCGCAGGGTTAGTACTCACTCTCCTTATCCCCCCTCTGGTGTCCTCACTGATCTGGAATATAATGTTAGTTAATTAAAACTGTTCTGTAATTTCTTAATATATCTATTATATACAAATAAGAAGAATTTTTGGATAACAGTTATCACCTTCGTCGAAGTGGGTTTTGATTATGTTGCTTTGATTAAAATGTGGGTCCTAATAGGTGAGGCGGTCAAAATTTATGCGAAAAATTCGGTTTGTAAAGATCCTTCAATTTAAAAAGATGAAACTTTGTATGCAAATTCTTTATTAACAATAAGTGGACACGTATTCCAGCATCTTTGAAAATTTACTTTTTTAAGTAAGTGAAGGTGGAGCAGTGCCGGATTTACGTATAAGCTAAACAAGCTATAGCTTAGGGTCCCATTCACTTGGGGGCCCAAAAATATAAAGTAAAAATATTGTAATGTAATTTCCAAATAAGAAGAAAAAGCAAATAAGATAAACAACAGTGTTTTGTATTGTAATGTACGAGGTTTTTATGAAGCAAGTAATAGGGCTCTATTTCTGCCCACTTGTAATGAGGCCCCTGTCATCCAGCATCCCTTATAATGGAGTCCTCTTTCCCAGCGCTGCTTGTAATGGGCCCGTGTTTTCATTTAGATTTATTCATTAGGTCATTAGATGAAGAAAGAAAGCTTGGAGTGTAAAGATTCCCTAAAGCTTGACGTACAAGAGGCCTCTTTCAATAGCTTAGGGCCCCATCAAACCTAAATCTGGCACTGAAGTGGAAGAAGGGTTTTTCTGTAATTTCTTTCATCATATTACAAGCGATGTTGCTGGTTGTTTGTGATCTACCAAAGAGAAAGGGCCTCGAACGTCAGATTCTAACTTCCGAAGGGTAAGACGAAAATACTGTAGAATTTGAGTTTTACAGTAATGAATTTCCTCTACGTTGAGTGATTTTAAAACTAAAAAGAGCAACGAAATGCGGCCATGGCTTCTTATTTAAATTTTGTTATATTTTTTACTGAAGCCACAAATATTCTGTAGAACCTTTGACTTAATGGATCAATGCATATCTGTTTAGAAATATTTTAAATATTTATTTGTTCTTCACGAGATTTTCATCCAGAGACTCAGGAAAAGCGCTCTATGTGAAATACTAGCATACCTTTCAATGTTTTAAGGAAATAACATGATGGCCAGAAAACAACAGCGTGATGAAGGATTTCTGGCGAGTAAAATAGTCTATATATATTTCACAAATTTATGTGAGCTCCCTCAAGCTAAGCGGTCCACATACGCATCTTTGGCGTGGGAGGCCCGGGTTTGATTCCCAGCGGAGCTCATGTGGTTCGGATTCCACGCTAAAAAATATGTCCACATCTCGTATACCTAGCTGCAGAAAGGAACGTTAAACTCAGAATCAAATCAAAGCAATTGTATAGCAGTTTCATATATGTTATTAGGGACGCACCCAAAAGTATTTAACAAAAAATTAGCATAACTTTTGTTAAATACTTTTGGTAGCTTTTTAATGGATTCGGCAGTACGTATCCTGCAGCTATCAAAAGATAGAAAGCATTCTTAAAAAGAACTAGTAATACGAGGGATGATCGAAAGAAAGGTTACAAAGCATAAAACATTTATGTTATTCACTGTAACTTAATGAAACATTATTTTTAACTTAATAAGATCTCCGTGTTGGTGCAGGTTGAAGACTTCAGATTTTCATCATGTAAACCCGAGAAGCGGACATTAAAAATGACTCATCTGGAAAATTGGTCTGAGCTCAGCTCATTAGTGCAGTTCCTGTGGGCCAAAAACACTATATCTGCAAACGTTCATAAGCAAATTGTAGAGGTATACGGAGAGGGCTTAATTTCAAAGCAGCATGTAGGGAAGTGGTGTTGTGCCTTCAAGGAAAGACGGACCAATATTGTTAATGATAACCCTGGACACAGCGGTGGACTCGGTACTTCAAGCGCTGACGTTACGCTTGGAAGGATTAAAACATCCCCTCTACAGCCCTAACCTAGCCCCCAGTGACTTTAATCTTTTTTTCTTGTTCTAAAGTAAAAATGACTTGCCACCATTATCTGACATGTGATTATGTCAAAACCGAGCCTCATGGTGGCTACGACAACTTGACGAGGATTTCTGTGCAGAAAACTTTATCTGCGTTGTGAGAAGCGGTTGAACAAAAACTGTGGTTATGAACCAGGGAATATTAGTGAGTGCCCTCTATCATCAAGTGTGTTGATCTTCTAGCTATGCCTCACACATAAGTCATAATAGGCTTTGTAAAGTTTTCCTTCGATCATCCCTCGTAATAATTATTGTATCTTTAAGTTAAAAACGGGCCTTAGGTCAAGAGTCACGTTAGTTCAGTGGTAGAGCGACAGCCTCTGTTGGAGGAGTGTCGGTTTGATTCTAGAGCATGTGAGGTTGTGGCGATTTCTTTGTGGATTTTCTCGGAGGTCTCCCATTTCCTCCCACATTCCCATTCCAACATTTATTTCATGATTATTCACTGTTAGTAATCTTCTAACTCCTTTAGCCTACAGGGTATAATAGTGGGACGTAAATCTACATATTTCACTTCAAAGCTGTAAAATAAATACACAATTATTGTAAAAAATACAGTAACATTCTTTAAAATATAAAAATTAGTATTTAAAAAAAGTTAGAAATGAACTTTGTTAACGAGAATGTTATTTTTAAATTTCTTTCAATCAAAGAAGGAACCATAAAACATCAAAATGTCAGATGCAGACGAAAGGAAAATCTATGAAAATGCTCATACACAATAATTCAGCTTGAAGTGGAAAAAAGTTCTAATATAGGAGACAGAAATAGAGATAGATAGATAAATAGAAAGAGAGATAGAAGATCGAGAAAGAAACCTTATTTTCCCAAAACCGTAAAAGCATACCTCGATTAAAAATAGCTGGTCCATCATCGAGAAGACAGAATAAGAAAAGAAAAAATGAAATCAATCCGGAGAGAAATAAAAAAAGAACATCTACACTGGAAAAAAGTTTGTTATTGGTCATGAAAAGAAAGAAAGAAAGAAGTACCAACATCAAGAAAAAAAATAGGGCAGAGATGTGGATGCAGAAAGGAGTAGTTTGCTGATGGAAATACGTAAAGAAAGCAAATAAAGAAAAAAAGCGAAAGCAGGGAACATGTAGTTGAGTGTAGAAACTGCAAGATGTTTACAGGTTTAAGGGTGGAAAAAAGCTGCCGGAAGGAGCAACGGAGGCAGTTTTCTCAGATGACCTCGAGGTTGATGGATGATCAAGGGCGTTTTGGCTGCCCACCAAGGAACGGTAGCATGGATGGCTTTGAGAGACGGCACCGTTGATGAAGTAAGAAGAATTTGCCTTTTTCTTATTAAACTACAATCTTTTTCTGTAATAAGAAGAATCACTTCAAAGGCTCGACATTACTTTACCAAAGTTTTAACTTTAAATAGTTCTTACTTATCAATGATTTTTGTATTCGATTCATGGTAAATCAAATGTTAAAGGAAATATTTAGATCAAAATTATAGGAAGAAATGGGAGAATAATGAAAAGGGGGAAACCCTATAAAGTCTACACAACACCGAATACGAATCGAGTAAAGAAATAAATCTATTGGAAAGTAGGCTAGACATGTCTCATACGGAATATATATGAGGAGGGGAGAGGTTCCAATAGCGTTGGTTGGAAACTGGGTACAAAAAAGCCTTTGTGTCAGAAGTGTTTAAAACTTGCGAGCTCGGGCTCAATCAATCTCGAACTCTATCAATCTCTAGCTCAATAATTGACTGCGGACGCTATAAGTCAACTGGGAGACAAATTTGTCTTGCCTATTTTCTGGGTTTAAGCAAAACGTAACCTCCATTGAATTTTGTGAACCCAATGATGTAAATGGAAGCGGTACCGGAGCTAACACGAGCTTCATTAAAATTCGTAAACTCTAGTCTCTTTGTCGATAGCAAATCTGAGCCTGAAAGAGCAAACTGGCCAACGTTTGGTTAACCCGAGAGTGACGAACTGGATTGAAATAGTATACCATACAATATAATGGTGAAACTTTGACTCTGCGGCGTTGTTTCTGCGGATTTCTTAGGTGATTGATTGATTTTTTATTTAATTCCTTCGGCAGCAGCGAGGCTATATAAGACATGGGTTACTGCTTAAATTTAGATCCGAACTATTATAGTGTGTTCCATACTCCCTCATCGGTAGTAGAGCTCCGGACCTTGTAAACTAAAGGTACGTGCGGTAGCAACCACATGAGTCAGCAAGGGCTCTTAAATTATGAAATTACACTGAGAAAAACCCGTTCCCTGGACAGCAGTATATTGTACAAATATACGGAATCCTCTTGCTTACTACAGAAATCAGTATGGAGCACACGTTATCCATATGCTACATACGCAATGCCCTTAGATGTTACATCATGACGTTGTAGTATATCTGATATCTAACAGTCTCCCTTATATTACACGCATATATGTGTGTTATCTTCGCCATTCGTATGTTATATACGTCCATTTGTATGTGAGATCCTGACTGCCTTATTGTTTCATACCAAAAGTACCATGGAACACATATACAGAAAGTATAATAATACATGCGTTTTCAGTTATACGTCTGCTGTACGTTAAGTCCAAAAAGTACAGGAATTACGCATGCAACCTACCCTTTTAAGCAGGCCACCTACAATTTTTCCCAGTGTAGTTTGCGAAGTTATATCTATAGGGTAGGCATCTATCTAATGATATAATAATTAAAAATAACTCAAAAAATAGCAGGATCAGGTGTACACACCGCCAGACCCGTATCCAGGGGTCTGGGGGTCAGCCCCCCATAATTTTTGCTGGCCCCCTAAAATTTTCCCGGTTGGCTTGCAAATGAACTATGATATGGTGATGAACTATAATATGGTTGGATCGGGGCCGCCCTAACTTCAGCTGGGTCTCCCCTAACATTTTTGATCTGGCTACCGGCCTGCACCACGCGGAAGAGTTTTGTCTGTATATAGGGTGATATGTTCTATAATATTTAAACTGGAAATAATAGTAGATTTTTTATATCACATTCAGTTTTATTGGAGAGATTAGAGTGGATATGTAATATTTTCTTGAGACACTCAACTGATTGCAGAAAATAGCTTCTCGCTGTCTATTCAAGTTCTTTTTCTCTATAATAATGAATGTTAAAGCTGAAATGGTTGATTTCTTCTACTTCCAGTTTTAATAGAGGGTCAATTTGTACTCTTTCTATTCTTAAACTATAAAAATAGATTTTTCTGAGAATATAGGCGGAAGTAATTAACAATTTGTTATCTTTTCGAGTGCGAAATATCACAGGTTCAATACTACATAGACGTATCAGAAATATGGACCCCTCCTAACAAAAATTTCTGGGTGCGCGCCTGGCCCTATCCATGACTGATTACAACTTGTTAGCTCTAAAAGAAATTCATGCCACATTTAATGTAAATCAGAACTTTTTTTTTTTTAAAAAAAAAAACGAAAGTTACCTTTATACAGCTTATTTAAATGGGATGAATCCATCTTTTAGCCACTGGTTGATTTCAACATCAACTAACAGACCCTATTGCAAGGATGTCGTATAAATAGAGGATCTGCCCATATGTATATTCATCCTATTAAATCGGTGAGGCCAAAAAGCAACCGCGCATCGGGACGTCTGATTGGCTACTCTCGTTTCTGTCATCGTCTGATTGGCTACTTTCGTTTCCGCCATGATTGTTGGCTCAAAACATTGTGATCCTATTGGGCGGAGTGGGCAGAGTAGGGGTGGCGAAACTGTGACGTATGGCTTCAAGATTTTGTTGTAAAGGCAGATCCTCTATTTTATGATGCTTATCCTATTGAGAAACTTTAAATATCGTTAAACAAGGACGTATGCAGATTGTTGATCTTGGGGAGTCCAACCCCCCCCTCAAATGCCGAGTTTCCTCTAAATTTAGTTTAATTTTAGGCGTGATTTTGCAAATTTTAATATAATTTACCCTCTTATTGAATTTGGACCCCTCCCGAAATAAATTTCTGCATACGTGGATGTCGTTCAGCAATTCTTCAGTCTCAAAGGGAGACCGATTTCAACCGCAAGAAAAGGAATTAAATGAACGTTACAAAAAAAAAAAAAAAAAAAAAAACTTCATACTGAAGCAAAACTGAACAATGTTTACAATCTCATTTTGAATAGTCATGTTGTTAAAACATTTTGAAATTAGATTTCTCAAGTTAAGGCTGGTGTTATCGTTTTCTGCTTCTTAATTCTTCATGAATTTGAACTTCAAACGATCGACTTAATTTTAAGCCTCAAAAGGAAGCGTAAAACAAGTTTTATTATCAACTTAATTATATAAATTTTACAATTGCCGTAGAAGAAAGAGACGAACGTAGTAGTGGAAGAATTGCATCATAATTGTACAAATACATCTTTGCATTACAAATTTTGTATTGTATCCTTCTACATTCTACCTACTCAATGTAATGCAGCTAAACAGACTGCAGCTTTAATCTACAAAACCCAAAACTTAAATTAGAGGAATATAGTACAATTTACAACTATTGTTAGGTAATAGGTTATATAAACACTTCTTTTTTAGTTTTAAGATTTGCATACAAACATTTGCTTCTACGTTTAACGATTTTTATACTATTTTGATGATAATTATCGATAAGTTGATTGCAATGGTAAATTTATTTTTATCCACACAACCTTTCCTTTGTAATCTCTAACACTCTGCCATCTCTTTGTTCTTTGTATCAATGTTAGTGAATTTAAACACTCATGCAAGATCCCTCTATGATCAACATTATCTTGCACTATAGATTCCTCTTGGACGTTGACATCAAGAAAAAATAAGTACCAGTGTTACGTGTACGCCACGCGAAGGAGTTTGGTTTCTATGGCGCGATATTTTCTCAATTAATATTGAAACCGGAAGTTGTAGTTTATTTCTATCACTTTTGGTTTTTAGCTGAGAGATTACAGTGGAGATATAATATATGCTTCGGACGCTTAATTGATTACAGTTAGCATATTTTCCCTATTTATTGCAGTGTTAACTCTATATTACCATTAAAACCGGAAGTAGTTGATTTTTTATACTTCCGTTTGAATATCGCTTGCATCAACAAATTCTATTCCTAATTTTTCACTCGCTACACAATGACTACACTGAGAAAAAAATGTATGTGGCGTACTTAAAAAGACAGGTTACATGCGTAAATCCTGTAGTTTTTGGACTTAACGTATAGCAGACGTATAACTGAAAACGCATCTTTTATAATACTTTCTGTCTAAGTGTTCCATCTATACGTACTTTCCATATGAAACAATATAGGTGGTCAGGATCTCACATAGAAATGGACGTATATAACATATAGATGACGAAGGTAACGTAAGTATATGCATGTGATATACGGAAAACTGTTAGATGTCAGACATCCTGTAACGGCATGATGTAACATCTAAGAGCAGTGCCTATGCAGCATACGGATAACGTATGCTCCGTACTGATTTCTATAGTAAGCAAGAGGATACCGTATATTTGTACAATATACCGCTGTCCGGAGAACGGATTTTTCTCTGTGCAAATTTGGTGATGTTTCAGTGAATAGTTCTTGTGATTTTTGTCTTCCGAACGAACAAGGTCAGAGTAAATATTTAAATGGTAAACCAAACTCTTTAAAATGTATATATAGATGCTGATAATTTCTTTCCAGGTTATGTTCACATCATGACTCATTATCTCAGCAAAAATAGTAAAGACTGCCTAAATCTTTATTTGAATTTCTAAAAATAATCCTTATATATAAATAATCTCATTTTCTGAACAGCAAATATTGTTTCATAAGTCAAAATATTAATGTACTCCCGATATATTTATGAACGTTCTTTTTATTTCAGCACCTAACACACTAACTTTGCTATACTTGGAACGTACGAAGCATTGGTGTGTCAAATTAAGCTGTGATCTTCAGTAAGATACAGATAAAAATATGGAAACAGATATTTAAAAAAATGTAACATATTTCTTCATAGAGAGTAAGACTACCGTTAGTCTGCAAGTTCTGATTCGTCGTAGCATGAAGGCAAATACGTCATTCGTGCTTCACAGAGGAATAATAAATATCATTCCTTATATATTCCAGCACTCAGCTCCAGCAGTAAGGATGATAAAGGATGTCTACGCTGTAGTCTGAACTCCAGACTAACCATAGGTTATTAACAATATTGAGGTCTGTGGATTGGATGGGCCAAGCGATGTATTGAAATTCATTCACATTTCAATATCTCCAGCAGTGGGCACATTGTCATTTTGGAAACTTGTGTTCATTGTCACGGAACAACATCTGAACCATAAGATGCATGTGGTTATGGAGGATGTTACTTTAATCATGGGTATTAATGGGTCTGGTAAGCATAAACAAAGTATCTTTGCAATATCAGTAAATTGTGACCCACGGTAATCGCCGCCATGTTTCAAGATACGGAGAAGCTAGTTCGAAACATAAGCTTTTGTGGCGGTGTCTGCGATATATACACACAACCTGTTATCGATGTTTTGCGTTTGATTTGAGTTTAGCGTCCATTTCAGCCGCGAGGCTATATCAGACGCGGATCTACAGCTTTACGTGGGATCTGAACTATACGAGTTCCCACTGGGGAAAAACTGTTGTTTAAAAACTATCAGTAACATGAATAGACATCTGAAGATAGTAGCTTAAACATATCAAGAAATAAATGTTGGTAAAGATCGTAAAGGGGATCACGTGTGAATACATATATGGGATATTGGTAGCCACGGTTAATGGGATATGCATAATTAGCATGATCCCAATAATGGTTAATGAACATCTTGTAGTAAGAAAACCTACGTATCCTTTCATTATAGGCAACCAACATTTCATTGCTAATGTGCAGGTTGCATAAAAGCTAGGGAACTTTATAAGGATTTTAAACGGTATGCCTATCATTAGTCGTGAGGATGTTAAAGGATTCATTCCATTAGCGAACTCGTCCGAGATAATCACTGTAGCTATCTATTTCAATAAACAAAATTCAAAAAATCGGCTTTCGTTCAAGAGTTTTCGTGTGGAGTAACGGACAAACGGATGGACACTAACATTACAATCTTATAGGGAACAGTAGCGTGATCCCAATAATGGTTAATGAACATCTTGTAGTAAGAAAAACTACGTATCCTTTCATCATAGGCAACCAACATTTCATTACTAATGTGCAGGTTGTATAGAAGCTAGGGAACGTTATAAGGATTTTAAACGGTATGCCCACCGTTAGTCGTGAGGATGTTAAAGGATTCATTCCATTAGCGAACTCGGCCAAAACACTCAAACTGTCTACTGCAAAAAGCAATTCAATAATTCGCTTTCGTTCAATAGCTGTCGTGGAAATAACGTAGATACATACTAAAAGTACAATCTTACAAATCCCTTGCGTGATTCTAATGTAGAAATAAAGAGAAAAATAAAAGAAATTAAAGTAAAGAAAAAAGGAAAATGGTGGGATCCTTTACTTTCTATATAGAATGTTGGCAAAAAGCTATTAGGAAAAAGAATTTTGCGTAGGCAGTGAATAAATATCGCCAATGGTGAACGAAAGTGGATAATATCATTTTGCTCTAGATACACTGTTATGCTTTTGGTTTCTGCAGTACTGAACCTATAGTTTCCTTAAGATTTACAGTTAGTTGGGTAGCTCAGATAATGTTTTAAAACAACAGAGCACATTTCCTGCATTCGAAATAATAGTAAAATCATTCCACAAAAAGCATTAAAATTAACAAAAAAAAAAAAAAAAAAAAAAAGAGAGAGAGAGAGAGAATTATGCAGTTTCTATAACTACTCTCCGATGCATCATATCATGGTGATATTTGGATGATGAAATAGACGTGACTAGCCTGGCGCCTTTTTCATTATCAGCTCCGGCGACTACAATCCTGTCTGATGTTTTGGCATACCATCACGAAATAGCAGTCACCTCTTCTTTTATACAAGAACCTGTGCTCTTGAACTCCTATAGTCTTACTTCTATGAACTAATTTACATCAGATAGAATACAACAAACGAAATAATCAGGATATTTTTTTTCGTGTCAAATTTTGAATAAGATGGATTCGTATTGAATTTAAAATTCTTTTTCTATTTTCAGGTATTTAAAAATCCAGAGAAAGGTTTCAAAAGTCAGAAAGTGCAAGAAAATGTACACAGGATAAGATGATGGCCAGTTATACTGTTCTGTAAATAATAAGCCCCTATGCAAAACTAATTCGGCTGAGACCAGTCTTCTACCTCTCTAAGAGGCGAGATTGCGTGTTGAGGAAAGGCCTTTACTGTCTGTTCACCCGCCAACTGCACCGAATTTAAACTCCGTTCATGGTTTAGGAGTCCACGATAGTAACCGGTCCTTTGTAACCAAGGTATTCCATATAAATGCAAAACACAGAAACTAAATTCAAACTACACATTAACTTCATTTACTTGGGGGACGTCAATAGGTCCAATCTCAGGTCTAATACCTCGTATTGAAACCGGAAGTACTGTACATTTACCACATATCCAATTTCAGTGTGTCACAGGAATAGATCCAATATCTCAAATCCATGTATTGTTACTGAAAGTGACAGAATTATCAGTTTCGCTTTCAATATTGGTCGACGCAGAACAAAAAAAATAACAGATAGCGAGAAACGGTCTTTGATATGAATTTAGCGTCCCAATAACATGTTCCACTCTAACCTGAGCCCTATATCGAAACCACAAGTGACAGATCTACGACTTCCGGTGTCAAAATGGAACCTCGTAATTTGAAAGTCTACTGTAATTTTCATAAGATGAAATGAAACCCATTTGTAATTATCGCTCAATATGGGGAAAAAAATAGTTAATTATGTCTAATGTACTAGATTCTACGTCATTCCTGCCCTCTGGTCCTTTCCTTTCAGTCATTTAGTCCCATTTATGCAACAGTAATTGTAATATATCCATCTCCTTTACTATTCGTCTCACTGACATTCACCAGAGAGAAAATGAGAAAGTGAGACGCGAATTCTAGAAAGCAGTTTAATGTATAACTTGTAACGCATCGACACATATTGTATGGGTTTCAAAAGCAAGAGAAATTACTTATTTATACTAACTAGGGAATCCTCTTTTCCCTATTCGTTTCCCCCATCCCAACTTCCCACATATTCCTTCTCTCTCTCTCTCTCTCTCTTGATTCTGCAAAACAGATGAAAATTGAGTGTCAGATCTAATTTTAACTCTACTTTTTCCAAGGCATCCATACTTGGAACTTTGCCTAATGGAATCTGAAATCTAAAACACGCAGAACATGTATGAATCAGTCAGTCATGGTTAAAATTCTCTGTCATTTCCAATAAGTTTCCAGTTCAGTTTCTCTGCATATTCTTTACCACTGCTTCTCTAAAATCATTCATATGTAACCCATTATTATTATTATTATTATTATTATTATTATTATTATTATTATTATTATTATTATTATTATTATTATTATTATTATTATTATTATTATTATTATTACTGTTATGGTACTTAGTGACAAAGCGATTAACGCTATTTTTGTGTGTGCTGCTGTTCTGGGTTCGATAGCAAATGAGAATAATTTTTTTAAAGGTAATTTCCGAATTGGAAATCTTTGAGTTTTACGTCCCCACGGTTATGCCGGTTAGGCTAAAGGAGACGGTGATGATAAGTAATGGATGAAATGGTGGAATGAAGAAAGTGGGAGGAAACGGGACAATCCCGAGGAAACCCACGCACAGGGTATTTGTCCACCACAAAGTTCACTTGGCGGGGGCTGGGATCGAACACGGGGCCCCAAGCACCAGAGGTGAACGCTCTACTACTGAGCCACCGCTGCCCTAATTCCCGAATCGGATTGAACTCTGCTGAGTTCTGGTTAAACTGTAGATTATGGCACTAGTGGTGTTGGGACGCCTCCTTATACCGTTAGGAGCTTGGACTAAGACTCCAGTGAAAACACTGAGTACATGCTGGTAGACCTCTGCTTTGCCAAGAGGAACTCCCTCCTCAATTAGTTATGATAGACATCCATTACTTCTCGTTGGAAGAGTTTTAGCAACCGCCGTACAAATGGCGGGAGATACCGAACAATGATGGTAAGCCCATCACAAATCTGTCCAACTTGTGATTAAGTGTAACACTGTGAGAAAATTTGCTGGGTTAAAATAGCCCAAATTAGGTTGCTAGTAATCGAATTGTTTTGTCAATATATAAGTACACCGAGCTCTCGGTTACTGCAACCTAATACCACTTGGGTTGCTAATCTTTACTTATTTAATCGAATAGTTGACTAATCCAACCAAGGGAACTAGTTAATCAACTACGTATAGTCCATAAGAAAAATTTAAAAAAGACCTCTGCATGGAAATGAGACGACTCGACCCTCTGACCTTCTGTTCAGTAGGATAACGCCTTAACATGGACGAGTATCAAGGGTATGGTGACAAAAAATCTTGTTATTTATTGTTTATCTACTAAGAATGTAATAATGAGAACACAACTAGATCATTTCAACACACTTCAGCCCTCCCAAGTGGACCGATTTGGTTGAAGCTTGATACGTACGTTCCTTTCATGTTGTTTTAGGGTTTTTATACATTCTACCCCAAAAATGTTGTTTTTAAGGGTTTAAGAACGGAATAAAATGGGTTAAAAATAAAGTTTTGCTAATTTTCTTTGTATCTAGTAGCACAGAAATAGGTTAAAAGAGCAAAGTACGGCTTAGCCTAACGCTGGCCAGTAACTAGTCATCCAGACGATTTAAGCAAAGAAAACAGCAGGGTTAACATAAACTCGGCTATCAGGAAACGAATTTTAACTCAACCCTTACTCAGCAAGCGAAAAATTTTCCCGGTGTAAAAGAACATTAGGTAAATCTTGCTTATGAACTTCACCCTCGGATGAGCAAGTGGTAGCGTCATAAGTTATAAAATATCCGCCATAGTAAATCAGGTATCAATCCCAGAGAAGAGCTATTAGCTTCGCCCACCACCTGAAACTCACACTCTCACAAAGGGGCCGGGATGGCTCAGTGGTAGAGCGTTCACCTCTGGTGCTTGGGGTCCCGGGTTCGATCCCAGCCCCCGCCAAGTGAACTTTGTGGTGGACAAACACCGTGTGCGTGGGTTTTCTCGGGGTTCTCCCGTTTCCTCCCACTTTCTTCATTCCACCATTTCATTCATTACTCAGCATCACCGTCTCCTTTAGCCTAACCGTGGGATGTAAAACTCCAAGATTTCATTTCATTTTTTTCCTTTGAAAGGATTATTCTTACGTCAAAACTGAACGATTAATGTATAACAACATTGCTCGGAAGATCCTAACCCGAATTAGCGGGAAGTTATAGCCATAGGTCCACATCTCTAAGATCCTATAGCTTTGGTGCTAAAAGGGAGGTAAAAAAAAAGAAAAGAAAAAAGAAAACGTGTTTTTTATAGAACAAATCTGTTTTGACTTCAGAACAAACTTGTTTTGGCGAAAGAACAAAACAGTTCAGATAGCAAAAGGAACTTATAATGATCACTAGGTTTATTTTACTTAAGAACAATACAATCATTATTTCGTGGTGAAAGCAAATTATATATTTTACATACCATCAAGATCACAAAGTTACACACATATACATTTCAATATATTTTCGATCACCTTCAGCTTAAGAATTCGAAGAAGATATAAGATTATAAATACTACAAAGTGTTCAACACGTTCCTAAAAATATCTTCAACCTTTTATTAACCTTTTAAATCTTACGAAATAATACGCCCTTGCTTAAATATAAAGAAAGGACTCAGGAGATTCATGTGGCTCAAAATGATTTTAAATGTCATGATGGACACTACCTTTTTTTGACATACAAGATAGTTTCTTACTCCTGTGAGACCTTAGAACAAATTAAAACCTTTCAGAAAAAGACAAAGAATTGATTTCTTTAAATATTTCTATAAAGATCAAACTTATTTTACATTTTACCCTGTTATTGAATGATTTAATTATC